>NW_026535787.1:21210000-21552381 GCF_028551555.1 Melozone crissalis
GTCACTGTGGAATCGACTGAGGGTTTTGCTGAGGGCATCTGCTTGTCGCTCACTGATGACTGCCCTGTCTGTTCTTGTGACACCGCCAGTATTTGTGTCGGAGCGCGCCGGGGATTTCCCGCGCTCAATTTCCCGTTTCCCGGATGCGGCAACGGATTTCCTTCCACATCTGTCCGGGAATAACATTCTTTCACGGAGTGTCTTCCTCTTCCGCACCGTGCGCAAATTGGTCTTTCCGCTCTCTGGACTGGCGTTGGTATATGTGTCCGTGGGCAATTCCTTTTCATGTGCCCAGATTCCCCACATCCGTAACACTGTCCTCCTTGGGGTCTGTTTCTTTTCTGCATTGCCGCAAGAACTTTGTTGATATTTTCGTCCTGTTGATGAAGTAGTTTCTCAAACATCTTCTCCAATGTCTTGTCCTCTGATTGCCCTTCTGAGCGTCCCTTTAGCTGTTTCTCCCATTCCTCTTTTAGTTCATCCTTTACAATCGCTGCGACGTGCTGAGGCGTCCCCACCTTGCTGCATGCCTCCACCATCTCTGCCAAGGATGGCCGTCCTGGCATGGTGCTAATCACCCGTTGACAATCCGGGTTGGCATTGCCGAAAGCTAAATTCTCCAAGAGAGGCCTCTTCACTTCTTCTGTTGTCACCTGTCGATCCACGGCTTGCGTGAGTCGGTCGATGAATGACATGAATGGCTCTGTGGGACCTTGCCTGATGCAAGAGAACGGGACATCCGGAGCTCCTGTCGGCGTAATTTGCATGATTGCCAATCGCGCTGCTTCTTTGATGTCGCTTAACACTCTCCGTGGAAGCCGCGCTGCTTGTTCCCCTGGATTGTCATCTGGAGGATCCCCTGCTAATTGCCCTTCTGTGAGGTTCGCATTCGGCCCACCTTGGTATCTGTTCCGCAACTCAGCAAGATATTTTCTCCACCTTTTTTCCCAGACAAGACTCTGTGTGTCAGTGAGGATCATTGCCACAATACTTCGAATGTCATATGGTGTGAGATCATACATAGAGAATGTCCCTCTTAATAGCTGTTTGAAGTATTGTGAGTTCAGCCCAAAAGTCTGAGCTGCCTTCCCTAGGTCTTTGAGTGTCTCATGACCCATCCTTTCCCACCTTGGATTCTGTCCCTGGGCATCATATGTCACTGGCATTGTCAAATCCCCTGATCCCGGGAATAAATGCTTTTCCTTTTCCAATGCTTTTCTGATTTGCCTCCAATCCATTGTCTTCACCGGCTCTTGAAACCCCTCTTCATCAGATTCCATTGGGATTTGCATGAATAATGGTGTTGTAGATGTCATCGGTGATTCATAGTGTCTCATTTTTTGCCTTGAGGTTTTTGGCCTTGCTCCTAAATCCGAAAAGGAAACTCGAGGATCCTGTTGATATTTCTTCTTTACTGCATCGAATGAATGCAAGAAGCTTTTTGCTGCTTCTGCTGCTGATAGCATCCATGTTGGGACACCTTCCGATGCTGTGATCCTTATGACATCTTCCCCTTGTAGCTGTTCTTCATCTGAGCTTTCATCATCTTCATGAAATCCCGAAGTGGATGGATAATCCCTTTGTCGTGTTAACATTGTTTTCTTCGAGGTGCTTTTCTTTTTATATATTGTTGGAAAAAATTGCTGCATTGTTGCAGTCTCGCCACGAGATGGCGCTGTGGCTCCGCCGAGCCGACCCGGCATGTCGTGCACTTCTGCCCTCCTGCCACTAGATGGCGCTGTCACCGGCCTCCCTGGCTCGGATGACGAAGCAAGCTCGACTACCCTACTTCCTCTTCCGGCTCGGCGTCTCCCGTGAGGGGAAGGAACTGAAACTCCGAGGCTCGAGACTAAAGGCACCAGATCTGGAGACGGTGTGGAGCCGCGGGACGTAGAATCCCTAACACGGCCCCTCCTCACCCGCGACGTCGCAGGGGACCGGGCTCGGGCCCGCCCGCGTCTTACTCTCTGCGCGTGCGTGCTCTCTGAGCTACTTCCGGTGTCCCCCAGGGTGACGTCATCATCGTCTCCCCCCTGTTTCACCTCCGAAGTTCCCGCCCCTCGGTCTGTCCCAGAATCCGACCCCTCCTCCTCTGATGTTGTGTTCGCCTCCCCCGCCGGCACCCCGGCTCTACCCGCGATTCGAGCTGATCGTCGCACCGGCTCTGACATCACACCCGCGCGCCTCCTGCGTCCCGCCGCGGCGGCCCTCCGGGGCTGCGCGTTTTCCCTCAGCCCGCCTTGCGCGCTCGCCGCCCCCGCGCTGGTATGTGAGTCTATCCCCCGGTTTTTGCGAGTTTCGCCCTCCGCGGGCGTGTCCTCATCCTCACCGGCGCTGCTCGCGCCCGCCGCCGCCGCCGCCGCGTCGCCGCTTTCGCCGCGAGCAGGCCCCCCCCCCGATCCCTTATCTTCCTGCTCCCCCCCTTCTGCTCCTGACTCCTCCACACTCTCTGGAGTTTCAGGACGCCCTTGGGGTTTGTTGCATTTTTTGATCGGGGGTTTTAATATTTTTTCCTGCTCTCTTTTTTCGAGAGCCTTTTCCCCCTGGCCTTTTAAAGCCAGAGCAATTTTTTTCCCGGAGCTCTGCCGCTCCGCCCCCTGCTCTGAGGGTGCCGCAGCTTCTCGCTGCTTCTCCAGTTTTTTAGACTGGACTGCAATACCTTGTAACATGATTCTTGCCGGCGAGAGTAGCTTTAACGCTGTCTCATCTTTTTTTGTTGCTAAAATATATAAATGCCTATTAATCTCTTGCCAAAACCCGACTTCGAACAACAGACAAGTCTCTGCAAGTGGGTAATTGAGCCTTGCCCATAATAACAGCTGTTTTAATTCTTTCTTTGGGATCCCTTCTGTATATAATTCTGCTACACTTTGTAAGGTGGATAAGATTTCCCGTTGTTCTTGGGAGAGTGTTGCCCCCATAATATTATTTTGGCCTTCTTACCGAATTTGTCGCCAGCGTGGTCTGGAGGCCCTTGTTCTCCGTCCAGCAGATTACGAGGGATGGATCAGAGGCGCCTTTCTGGTCCCAGTCCAGGCCGCTCTGCTACGAGCTGTCTTCAGCAGAAGCTGAGAGATGGGATTTCTCAGTGACTGCTGATTTTTGCAGCTTCTCCCGGCCGGTTTTTTCTTTTTCTTCTTTCTTTCTTCAGGCTTCCCTCCTCTGGAGTTATCAGTGCTGTTCTCTTGGCTCTTCAGCTCTTCAGGGCTTTCCCCCCCCCGAAAGGTTTGGTGGGAGATAGCCCGCACAGCGGACACCAGTTGCGGGATTTCTGGGCTGTTCAGATGGTCTGGGGAAAAGCCCAAAGATGGCCTTGGGCCCCCGGGTTCGAAAGGACGAGAGGAAGCTTCAGATTTGTTCTTGGTCTTGGTGTTTATTAATTGCTTATCTAAAAGATTTTCTCTTGGCCTGACAGAGTTCTGCTCAGCAGTCAGCCATGGGCACACACTGAAAGCCCCTGGGGCGGTCACCTATCTTTATACCCGGAGTTACGTATACAATATTTATCATTTTTCTCCAATACCCTCTACCCTTATTAACCAGTGTTCCCCTAGTAAGGTCCAATCCCGGAGTGCCAACATCACCACAGAAGATGGAGGTCTAGAGGAAGAAGAAGAAGGAGAAGGGCACGCCCCAATTCCTCCATCTTACTTCTCTAGACCCCCCTGTACAGAAATCTTAAACCCTGTATCTCACACTCCAATTAACTTGTCCCTTCACCATTCACCCCAGTGAAATCCTCCCGTCCTCATACTGATGTCATCTCCCATGTGGGATCAAAGTCCAGCCACCAGACATCTCTGGCAGCATTCCAGGACTCCCGAGCCCCCCAGGGGGGGGTCTTGTTCACCCTGCACCCCAGTTCTGAGAGACTGAGATCCCACACATACTCAAGCATGCTCTGAAGTAACACTGGAAAGGGAATCAGTGAAAACATATTTTTGCTATCATATTACTCTGTTATCTCACTTCAGCTGTAGGTTCTTTCTCCTTTTCTGTCTTACATCATTGTGAGAAGAAAGCGGCTCCCAGTTTATGAGGAAAATAAAATCCATAAACATGCAAAGTGAGACAAAGTAATTTTAAAATACTTTCACTTTTATTACTAAGAGACAAAACTCCTAGGCTCCTGTTAGCTGAATGCTAACAGCTTTTTAATTTATTTCCAAAGAAGCACCAATTCCCAGTGTTTTCTAAAGGTTATCAAGAACTCTGCAAGTAATTAAAATCTCACTAAATATATTTTAGTAAAACTAAAAATGCTAACATATAAACAGAGTTACTAAATTATGCAACCACCTTCTACTCGTAGTACTGACCGTACAGATGAGCCACATTTTATCATATACGCAAACAGAAGATCTGTTTGCTACATTTCAGCCAGCCATGGGGAACTTACCTTTCATTGTGGTGAGAGATCATATAATAAATCCAGATTCCAACAGAAACTCAAGAAAACAGCACAGAAGCGATCCATAATTATTTCCCAAGGAAATAATTTGCTGAGATGGTGAAGATGTGATACCAGACAAAGCATGAGACATCACTGTTTTAGAAGTCTTCATTACAAAAAGCCTTGATCCCACCTGAATTAAAGATCAACAGTTATGTGAAAGGGATCTCCTTATGGGCATTTGAATGTTTTGTTTGCTTTGAACTAGAAAACGCATGACTCACCTGGTTCTGAGATGAAAGTTATGGTAAGACTAAGAAGAATATGAACTATTAATTTTTGCCCATTGCCGGCTTTTAAATGTTATTTCAGAACTTTTCTTAAATCCTTGCTCCTAGAGGTGATGAGACCTGTGAGTGGGCTTCCCCCAACTGCTTCAGGAGGGAACACACTCTCATCAGCATGGACAATCCTCCCTCTGGGCAACGCCACCGCAATGACAATGAAAAATGAATAACGAACAGAAAAGTCAGAAACATAAAAAATAAACATTAAATTTATTTAAATAAAAATATACACATAGTGTACAATGGACATGGCTTACAGACAGCAATGAAACAAAATTGATAAACCCTGAAATATAAAAAGCATTGAATTCCTATAGTTGTGCTTTGTTTCTCTGGACACACACATGCTGCGGACTGAGGTCCTGTTAATGTTACTGATACACAGCCCTGTGTGCTCCAGAATCTAAGACAGGAACATCACAAGGAACAGCTACACAAAAGGAAAACAAGTACCAAAGTAATTTGGGATTTTAGAAGTTTTAAAGTCAGACCATTCATAAACAGAAGTGCTGAAAACTTTCAAGGCATTTTGCATGCAAGGAAGGAGTAACCAAACACCACTGCAGCGTGGTTGAATTCTCACTGCTCTGAACCTGGCATGGCCAGGGCACTCTTTTAGCACAGACTCCAACTGTAACCTTTTTTCCCAGTCAGCACACAAATCCTGTGCCTTATGTTTCAGCTCTTTGGAATAGGGAGACGCTGGTTCACAAGTGTCTTACAGTTCATTTATCCTGAAGTATTTGCTCATATCTGAGCAAATGTAAGTTTTTAACTTGGATCGTGAGTATCATGCTGATAGTCACGGCTGTTATATTACTTATTCAGCAGATGCTATGAAAGAAAGAGAAAATAAATGTTTGAGTCCTGCAGAGTGTAAGCCAAATGCTTGGCAGCACAACAGTTGAGGTGTTGTATGGCTAAGGGAAAACCCCAGTGTTTTAAGGACTGAAGTCTGTGATTTGTTTCTCTCTAAAAAAGCATTTGTATGATTTTTTTTTGTAAACACGCAATATACAAGGTAAGTTTGTGTTTTCGAGAACAGCAAATTACTTTAAAGCATTTCCATTGTAAACATCTGCTTTTAAGCTGCAAGGAAGTGAAAAGCAAGATGCAAACATGCCTCATGGCACTACCTATACAGTGCACTTCTTTATAATAAAAAAGAGCATAAATATAAATATCAATAGTTTCAAGTTCACAACATAACCAACTGACACAATGTGCGTATAAGACTGTTAAGTGATTACATACATTAATTCACACAAGTAATTTTGCTGCATAGTTTTCAATGCAATTCCTTTCTTTATTACACTGGTGGATGTTCAGTGCATTTCATGCTTTTTTTAAAATGGACCAAAGGATTTCTTGGAACTTGTGTTTAATCTAGAAATCAAAATAATTTTTTCCTGAAACTTCTAATAGGCATATTATAGAGTAGGCTTCAGAACAGAGTGTTGCAGTTCTTTATACCAAAATTACTAATGAAGATTTAGAATATCATTACAAGTTATTCCACTGCAACTAAGTGAATTTTCATCAGGAGAGATTGATTTAGACGCAAAATTGTTTGTTAATTTCCTCATTTCACTTATGTAATGGCAAAATTCAGACAGAAAAAAATTAACATCGCAAAGGGCTTCATTAAGGCTACTTCCCAGTTAATATTTTGTTTCAGCTGTCCTCCTAAATTATTTTTTTTATAACACAGACATTGCTAGGAGTCCATAAAAATACATAGCTTCACATAGACAAAAATCACACAACATGATTAAAAATTTTTGCTTTCTAATTGCTCCATAAAAGCCAAAGTATGAACATTAATCAGAATGTATTTTAAATTCCTCAAAAGACTTAAAAAAAAAAAAAAAGACCTGCCTGCCTAATGTCAGTCATAAACATGTATTATAAACAATCGATAATATAATGTCACTCATAGATATGTATTATAACAATATTACAATAATTTCTGGGGAAAAAATACTTTAACATTCCTTTCCTTATGTTTTTAGTTATTTTAGACTAGCTCTCTATTTAGTCACTACTCTGTGGTACAAAACTCCCATGTAAGTGTGTGATGCATTGTACAAATATTGAAAGCTAGAAGCCCTTATTTCAGGATTCCTCGAGACAGATCCTGATTTGATTTCTACAAATAATATCATCTCTAAGACAAGATTTGGCTTTAGATGCCAGATGTATTTTTGAATTTTCATCTTCTAGCCCTTGAGAACTGCCCTCGTCTAAAAGCAGATTATTTTATACCTTACAAAAGTTTTAAGACAGCAGTTATGGAACAGTTTTTGTGGAGCCACCATCAAAATCACTCTGCTTATGTTATCCCTCTGCAAGACAAACAATGTAGTTTGCTCATAAAAATTAAGTAGTGCACTGAAATGCACAGTGAGCTAGAAGATAATGTGCAAGACCCCAGGGATGATTTAACTCCTCTGTCAGACACTCAAACAACCCACAGGGCTGGGAGCAGCTGCTACAAAGAGCAAATGTACTCCATGTAACACAACCATCAACCTGCAGCAAGCCCCTCTTTGTTTCTCCATAAAAGGCAAACCAGAAAACCCCAAAATTTTGAATCCATGGCCAGCTGACGGCACAGCCTTTGCTCACAGGGACCACAGTAGCCCCAGCAGGCACTGACCAAACAACAAAATCTTTGGGCCTGTTTTGCTACTGAAGCAATGAGGTTTTTCCAGGAGACTTGGAGCACTTGTGCAGGTTTTACAAAGCTCTCCAGACCTACAACAAGATGTTCCAATCCAAATATCAGTGAGAAAAATTTCAGCACTATTTAGCACAGAACTCAGGCAACTCTTCTGTAATGGCCCAAGCACGAGGCTTCACTGCAGCTGACTGATGTATTTGTGGTTTTGTCTAATTGATTATCTTTAGCAAATAAGGGATTTCTTTAATTTCACAAGAACATACTGTGAATGGTTGTTAAAACAAAAAGGATAGCAATCCAGTGCCATTTTTTCTTTCTTCTCATCAAATCCATTGCTTCAGCGTGAAAAACAATTTCAACGCAAAAATAACATGGTAGTGATAACAGCAATTTAGAGCCTGGGCAGGGCTAAAATGCTGAGGCAAAATCTTGAAATACTCTTTTCCTGGCAAGAAAATCTAGAATAATTTCATAGTTTTAATTTGACATAATGCCAATGGGACTCAGATAAAGAAGTCTAGGTACCTATAGCACCAAGCAAAGAGCACCATCTCCACTGAGATTTTTACAGACAGTTTCAGAATTACTGTGCAATGGTTGGCATTCTCTACTGCATGCCTGGAGGTTATTTCAGAGACCCATAAGGAATTTATCACTATCTCTAAACTGCATATGTAGGGGTTCTTTAAGCTAATAATAAACATGTATATAGTGAGGGTCAGTGCAGCAGCCTGACAGAAGAAAAATTACTTTTCTAGGAAAGATTATGTTCCATAAATTCAGAAAAAAGTTTCACACAGATCAGCTACATTATATTAATAGATAAACACTAATTTATGCACATATCCAGCCACCCAATGAGTATTGTCCCCTTCTACTGGTACATGACAAGAAGAAATCAAGGCATTGTGTTCTCATGAGTCTGAGCTTATCTGTGATGCATTGTCAACTCTTCTGACATATACTGAATACATTCCAAGAAAAAGGATGAAATTAATGACAGCATATTATATAATAGAAATAAAAAACTAATGCACCAAAACACTACTTACATTATCTAATTTTCTTGGAAAAAATAGTTCCAATTAGCTAATGTTTTGTATAGGTGAATTTCTGGCTCCACTGAAGTCAATGAGTATTAGAACAAGAATCTCTTTCTGATGTTTGTAGGAAAACAAACATCAGCCAGGCCAAAGCCTGATCTTGCAAATACACAAGATAGATTTAATTTTAGGCAAATGATAGATCAGTTCCATGGATCACCCAAATAGAATTTGCAGAATCAGGCTCTTAAATTCTGTTATAGTTACAGATTTATACCCAGTAATGAATATTAATGGATTAAAAAGAAAAAATTAAAAGTCACAGTGTATAGAGATTTCTTTGACTTCCATAGGAGTAAGCAAACATTTACTTCTTTATCCATGGCAATTACAATTTCCTACAGATGCTCAAATTCCCAGGGTAGTTTCATTAGGCTACATTTCTCATACTTCTGCTCTAGATATAAAAAGAAGGCATTGCATAAAGGTCAGTAACCAGTGAATACTTGGGAATTTTAAATTGTATTCCTCTCTGGGAGGCAGAAGAAGGTAAATAGAAGTAAATAGACACAATTAGAAAACACAAATGTTCTTTGCAAGCCAAATTTCAGGATTAACACCAGCTGGCAGAACATTAACATTCATTTTTAAAGCTGATAGCTCTTCATCCTAGAGTGTCTACCTGCAGCATTACAAATTTGATATAAATCAGCTGCTGTGGCTAACTAGTCCTAGTACAGCAGTTTACTCATAACATTTATTTTAGGCTTTCTAATAACATACAAGTTTTCAGAGTCTAAAGATACATTAACTCCTGTATATACAATTTATTTTCCCTAGCACTAAAGAAAATTTGCTTTTAAGGGTTTACACCAAAGAGGAGGTGAAATTCACACATTACTTGTGGAATTAATCACCCTGATTTCAGTGTGATCTATGTGAAAGTGAAATAAGTAGTATTTGGCTGGGGTACAGAAAACCAAGAGTGATACATCCAAATGAACCGCAGGGAATCAAAATGGAATTACTGAAATTACAGTCTGCAATTACTAAAAACACATTATGAAGTTTCCATGCTTATGTAAAGAAGCTAATTGTAATTACCAAAATTATATTTAGCCCAGGTATTATCATTAGCATCTTTCATAAACATTTCTGTGAAGGGTTTAATCCTTAGTGATCAAGACCTCAGTGCTCTGCTGGTTACAGAAAATACCTTTTCCAGCAGTAAGATACCCCTTAAATCAAATCTCAGGGTTTGGTTTGGAGTCAGAATGCCACCTTCCAGATTACTAATCTCTGTTCCTACAGCAAATGCCATTTCCCTTTTTAATCTTCAATCAAATGACCCCAGAAACTAATTCCAGCTGGCTTATGAGTCATACTAAGCTTCAATTTCACAAAGATAAGTTGAATGTATTTGATTTTCAGAATATCCAGTCCTTTGCTTTTTCATGGTTTTATTTCATAATGACTAATCAGATTAATTTCAGTGTAAAGTGATAAAACCTGCTAAAAATAACACCTCCACTGGTCATACATTCCCAATTCATATGTCATAAACAACAGTTGTTATACTCACTAATTAGCATGATACATGCTCCTGATTACACTTTTGTTAAACTTAGGTGTCAGCTTTTCCATATGTCCCCTCTGGAGGTCTGTAGTACTTTGGGAAAGCCATCAGCTGCATCATGTTGAATGCATACTTTCTGCATTTGACATTCTTCAGAACATTCTCTATGCGGCATCCTTCTCTAGTGAAAGGGGGAAAAAGTACAACTTCATGAAACATAGAATAAATATATATGCTTTATTTGTTCATTGCAGAGTTTCAGCAACAGTTGAAGTAAAAATAACAAGGATTCAACTCTACATTTTTGTTTTCCATGAGTGATGATACATCTTACAGAATTAAATCCAAGGCCAGGCCCAATACACTTATTGCCCTCAGAAATAGGTGATAAGATTTTCCATCCCCCCTAATATATCTGCCCTTGCAGTTTAAAGTTCAGTAAAAAAATTTAATAACTTTAATGATACATTTTGTTCTAATTCCAGAAATATATTTGCCTTTTAAACCTTTTCATACCTTTCTTTTTCAATTGATTTGCTGTATATGTGTGAGTATACATTGCCCTAAAATGCGCATTCTAGGAATAAGGAATTTTATTAAGTCTGGCCCTAGAGATTCGTGAAGGAAAGTTTCATCTCTGCTTCATTTGCTGTATGTTCAGCTTTGCAATGAAAAAAAGAGAGAATGGCTTTTCAAACAGCCCAATCCACCTCTCTGCTTTATAAAGGAAGGATGTTCGTTCACATACAGTACAAAAGTCACAAGTGCCAAAGTGGTGCATCAAGACATAAACAGGACTTTGTTAAAAAGAATATAAAAGTGTACTGAAAGCAAAAGCAACTAAAGCAACAATTACAAACAGGCTAATTTCATTACAAAATAGAACTTAATATATTCTATTTACTCTACAGAAAAGGGTTAGTTGTAGCAAAGTAATAATAATTTATTAAACGAAAACAATCCCATCAGCTAGTTACAATGAAAAAACACAACGGAAGATAAGTCTCACAAACCATTGCCCTGCCATATTTGTCTAGGGGTTAGTTTGTGTTGTGCAAATTTTTTTTTTTTTTTTTTTTTTTTTGTCAGACTAATTACTCTGGAAAGAGGGATTCAAGCATTCAGGATTCCACAACTTCTATACAGTGACAGCATTGTAAGTGGGCTTTCTTTGCGCTAATTACAGTGGGAAAGCTTTACCATGAACAGAAAGAGCAAATCAATTCACTCAATGCATAGTATACTTCTCGGAGTTCAGAAAAAAAGAATGAAAACACAGTACATTTCAGACATTGGAATCTTAAAGATGAATCCTTGGGGTCTGAGACTGTAGAAATATTACAACATGATTCTTTTTTTCTAGAGTTAGTTCGTTGCTGTTTGTAGAAAAGAAAGGAACACAAGTTTATTGATATTTGGCTAATAGCAAAGCAAGACTTAAAATAAGCCACACAACCAGCAGGTGTGAGCTGACAAGCAGCAAGGCGACAGGATAGAAGTGTCGAGCAGTTGGCTTGTTATCAGTTAGACAGCCTGTTTTGGGATCATCCGAGTCAGTCAGTGCTCCCTGGGTCTGTCTGCTGTTAAACAGGGAAGTTAGGAACAGATAGAACAGCATTTCAGCAGCAAAGAAAGCCAACAAGCAGGCATTTTGACAAAATGAAAGTACAGAGCCATTTTGAGGAAATAGATTTATCTAAGTACTTCCAGTATAACTTTTGTGTTCTACAGCTGACACAGGAAGCATGATCACTGGGCGGCTACTAACATACTAATGCTACTAGGTGCCTTGGAGTAGTATTCACAAGTGAACATTAAATCACTTCCACAATGAACTACGCCATCACTAAAATCAACACACACACTGAACAGAAATGAAATAAGGAGGTTTAAAAAAAAGTTAAGGAAGCAAAGAAAAAAAGATCATGAGTACGTGATAATGCAACACTGAACAAATAATGTCTCCATGGTGCTCGCAGGCTTTTCAGTCCTGCTTCAGTATCTATTACGAAGTTTATTGGCAGAAATGAAAAGGCCACACACTAACAGCTATTCTAAAATAGTATTAAATGATGGTAAACTGACTTCAAAAATTCATCACTGCTGGTGACTCAAAGTCAATAGCAGTTCTTTTTATTCAAAGGCTCGCACCTGCATTCCTGTAAGTAAATCACCTTGTATCTTTATCAGTCAACACAGGGAGGAGCTAATCTACTTAGAAGGAAGTTCTACTGAATCACGCTGGATTGTGTGGTCCTTGTCCTACCAGAGCAACAGGGACACTTCCACTGCCAGGCTTTCCTTTTGTATTCTTGACAGATTCTCTGTAAGTAGAATTACTCACACTGCAACCACACTTCTTCAATTCCTCTGAAGCTTACTTGCATACACTCAGGAGTCCTGTTTATAGACTTCCTTTGGGCAGCAAGGACTGGCAAGATGGTTTTTTTTTTTTCTATTTACTATGAATATCCTGTGATGAAAAGATAACTTGCCATTTTTTAATGTGGACTTGAGAATATCCAAATATGCAATGCAGTGCCCTTTCAGAAGGACATGTCACAAGTATGCTCTTGCTTTCAAGAGAGAAAAAGCTGGCAGACATGATCTTTACTGTCCCACAGCTGCAGGTAAGATGAATACTCTGAAAACAGCAGCAGCCACATCACCTTACAGAAAGCCTGCCTTCTGACTCGTGTGTTATAGGGCAACGCTACATTTCTTAAGCTTGGATAGCAAGAGAGGTGCAAGAACTGCATTTGCAGGTGGAACCCTAGGCAAGGGGGGGTTGATCAAAACCTTTCCTTGCCCAATTTCTCTTTTGAACAAGCCTTCCATAATAAGTTCTTAGTCTTAGTCTTTGCTTTGAACTTCAGTCTGTATGTTACACTAGTAAAGGGATCAATACATACTATTTTAAATAGCAAAATAAGAGATAAAAAAATAAAATCCCTGCTATTTTCATCTAGGTCAAAGTAATTGCTGGTGGCAGGGTGTTTGCTGCTTTTGTTCTACAGATTTCAAGTGTCCATGGATAGAACTTGGGCAGAACTCAGACTTTGCTGTAGACATTATCTCAAAAACTATCAAGAAATTAAGCTAATTGCATGGTTTATTGGCCTGTCAGCACTGAAATAAGTAATTCTATGTTTCTCTATCAGACTGCCCCAGGTATGCCTCTGTCCTAGGGCCCACCTACAGAACTTCCTTCCTCTTCTGCTCACAGTGACATTACTATTCGTGATCAGCTGGGAGGACTAACTTTATTGTTCCCAGTTAATGTTGTCCTCCATTATGTATTTCTATATACTTTTTTAAGAACCTGCTGCTTGCTGGTTTTCCTTTTATTTTTTTTAATCTCCACAGCATCCCACAGGTTTGTCCCTTTGACACTATCCCCTCACTCCCTTCCAACTCTTCAAGGTGAGCCTGCAGGTTTCAGCTTACTCCCCTTATGCCCACAACTCATGAGAAGTCCAGCTCAACCCTCCCAGTCCCACCTCTTCCTCCCCAGTCACAGAGTCCGGGTGATTTTTGTTTGCCCTGCATCCCTTCCATCACAGACATCACGTGTGCTCCTATGCACACACCAAACTTTTTTCTTCTGGAGAAATCCATCTGGGCAGCAGTGAAGTTGAGCATTCAGTAGCTTGCACAGCCACTGCATTAATCAGATTGATTGTTTACACCAATCTGGAGAGCCCTGGCTTTGCACACCAGTGGTTCATTCCAAGCAGGCTGAGTCACACACTTGCAGGTTGTTCCTACAGGGATGAACCCTCCTGCTTCTGTGGTGTGCCTTGCTCTGTTGGACTCCACATCTCAACAGTGTCTGGCTTTTATCTGCTTTGCTACAAGTCACATTAGCTTCAGTGAGATTTATGCAGGAGTAATGATGGAAATACAGATAAAAGCCATTTGTTCTCTTTTTTTTTTTTTTTCAACAGAAAAGCCTACAGTACATTTGTTCTTTGATATGCTGAAAAGAATGATCGGTGTCTTTTAACATAAAAAGTTTATCTTCCCCCCAGGAAAGCCACCGTGAACAGCTGATGCACAGGCACTCTGTTCCACAAATTAGTCACATCATTCAATGCATGATTCAATAAGATGTCCCCAAAATAGAGCAAGAGGATCCAAGTCCATTATTAGCTTCCTAAGAACAAGCTGAGCAGAATAGCTACACATGCTTTTAATTGAGGAGGAATATTTGATCAGGGTCAGATGCCTTGCTAGCGTGTGCCAACATTTCTCAGTGCAGTGCAGTGACAGTGCCTTCCAACACACCCCAAAGTGTCGTCTGCAGTGACTATTGAACAAAGCAAAGACCTACACCCAGCTGTCAGCACCATAACATTGCTTCCCCTGGCTCAGCCCACCCTGGAGGAGTTTCACTGCAAACAGCAGAAATCCCACTAGTGCCCTGTCAGCTGGATTCATGTGGCTTCTGACTGACAGCACAACCAGAACAGAGCGCTAAGGGTGCTACATGCTCAGGTGTGAAGATACAGCCATAGTTTCAGACGTTATCTCCATCACAAATTGAACTTTAACAGCAAAAGGAAGGAAGAAAACTTGAAAAATAACCAACAAGTTTCTATTTTACAAATAATTTAAACAGAAGTAGTGAAACCACCTAAGTTCGCAACATCTGGAGTCATGAACACCCCACTAACCTATCATACAATTTTTATTCATTTACTCTCAAATTGTTCATTTGAGACCTCCAGCACAGCACAAACACATTGTAGCAGCCAAGGGTTCTGTAAGTTAATGACAATATAACCATTTCAGCCTGCCTTCTATCTCATTTGATGTTTTATCATCCTAAACTCCTGTTAGGAGTTGCTACATGCTTATCAAATGAGGCAAAGGCAAAACAGCAGGTATTTTTTGTTCTTTTCAAATTCAGCTGATAAATTATTTGGACCTCAAAGTAGTGAAGCAGAGATGATGAAAATGGTGTGAGGAAAAAGCCTCTCAAGTCCTTAAGAGAGTCAAGCACACACATGAGGGCACATTCTGGCTTTCGATTATCAGTCACACTGATGTCCCTGAGCAACGTTTTTGGAGGAGATGATTTTCACATTTTGGGATGTATGCTTCTTTTTTAGAACTTTTCCAGCTACAGTTATTAGCAACACTGGAAACATTGAACTCTTCTACACGATTTCTTCAGGTGGAATAAATAGGCAGCTTTCTATTACCAGGTGTCCCACGTGCTAGTGGTGACTACAGTTTGAATTCATGTCCTACTGCACTTGTACTTTATGGGAATTTCCCCTTTTTTTTTTTTGTAGACAGATTCAAGCAAGGTTTTTCTGGTCCTGATGTGTTTTACTTGTTAAACTTCAGTGCTGACATAGTAAATAGCAAAAGTAAGTTGCTTCTCTAGAGTGCCATCTGGTAATAGTAGAGACATTTCTTCAAATAGAAAGGATTGCTAACAGTTCTCAGTCTTACACAATTTTGATAACTTACCTATTCCTTTTATTTCAAGACAGTCAAGTTCATAAGCAGCTTTCAAGAAGCAGCTTCTCTTAAGAAGTTTTTGGAACGAAAGCATCCTAATTTCTACATGATACATGTTACTGGGATTGACTGAAACACTTCAGAGAATAATCACCTGGATCAAAGTACAGCACTACAGTTCAAGAACAAGAAGGCAGCCTTAACTTTTTCAAAGAGAAAATGTGGGATCCTTGTGAACATCTCCTAGCCATTACCAAGCTGCTGCACTAGCACATCTAGAAGAATAAAACATTATGCAGAAGGAAATAAACAGGTATCAGCCTAGTCCTGAAGGATTTCAGTATCAGAGCAGAACTCAGATAAAACATATAAAGGAATATCGGGAAACAAAATTTTATTTTGAAATATGAAGTTGATGCAATAAACCCCCAACAATTTTTAAGAACAAAAAATGGTTCGGCATTGTTTCAAAATGGAAGATAATGGAGGGGAATCAGCAGAGACATCTTTTGTATCAATGATCTTTAAAATTATTCTTTTTCTGATACGCATTTAATAACTTAAATGTTTTCCCTCAAATCTACATGGCACTAAATAAAGTAGAAGATGCTAGAAATCAATTTTTGCTGCTT
Source organism: Melozone crissalis (assembly GCF_028551555.1). Lineage (NCBI taxonomy): Eukaryota > Metazoa > Chordata > Aves > Passeriformes > Passerellidae > Melozone > Melozone crissalis. The sequence continues at coordinate 21,226,147 of NW_026535787.1, forward strand.
ACATGATCCTATAATCTCAGCTCAAAACAACTAGAATTGCTGAAACTGATAAGCGGTCTTAGATCCAAGAATACTGAGAAATTCAGTCAGTGATTTAGAAAGCTGCTATTTAAACATACACAAAAAACCCAGACTGTTTCTCAAATCTGTTTTATCAAATTGTCACACTAAATTCCCTCCTCCTGTTTTAACCTTTTGTAATGCAAGTTTTTCCCTACTCTTGTTGCTAGAATAGAAATCCTCTATTTCCCCACTCCTTTCTTCTCTCCTTGCTTGGTTATAACACACGACTTTTCTAATGCATTGTTTAGGAAATAAAAAGGAAAGTAGATCATACAATATGAGGCTTGACCACTGAGTTGGACCATGCAGCAGATTCATGGTGCAGTCATGATGATAGGACACCTAGATCTTGAAAATCAGCTATTGTGAAGTAACTGTGGGATTTGGGCTCAAAACTATTACGGAATTTCAGTCTGTACAGAGCTAAAAATTCAATTTTGAGGAGGTGGTCAGAGACAGCAAGCTACTGGAGGCTCAGTGCTGGACAGGGTACAGGTTTTCAGCACTATTATGAACAGGCCTTAACAGTTCAGTACAGAGCAACAGATTAATAAAGAAACCCTCTTGCAGCAATATTTAATAACAGGCAAGGAGACACTTGGTCCCACAGCCACACAACCACATCTGGGAAAACCCTGTTGTCTTATGTGCTGACATGGACAGGGATCCTTTGGAAGGAATGCTGAAGTCAAAATTCAATTTACACAGTTGCTCTTTTGCTCTGCTGTGTATGTGTTCTCCTTGAAGTCAAAATAATTATAAATGTGCAAATTTATGACCTATTTTATCAGCTTAGCTGTGTTTGGATTTCCCAGAGCAAGTGAAAGAGGCACACACCCTGCACTGCAGGCAACAAAACAGCACAACTCACTCCAGCTTTGGGCCATGGAAACATCTCCCAAATTGCTGGTTCACACAGAGCAACACCCTTATATTTGTCTATGTTTACTTTTTAACATACAATTAACTCCAAAGAATAGACAGGAAAAGGGCAGTTTCAAGCTTGATATCTAATATGCATAAAACATGCTACTGGGTAATATACATCTCTACCAGTGTTCATCTTAGCACTTTAGAAATCTCTGCTGATTGCAGAAGAATTAATATTTTCCTTTTTGACTGATACAGAATGCCTTCAAGAATGTTTTTCCCTCAATGTTAAAGAGTATCTATGCGGTAAAAAAATAACATTGACAAAATTATTATAGTGAAAATACAAGAAACATTAAGAAAAAAATTCCAGTTAGAATCACAATTTTTGTCACTGGTGCATTTAGGACACCTCCATTAGCAGGCTAAATTCACCCTCAGCATCTGAACAGCAAAGCCAAGTTGACTTTCTGTGCCTGTGTCCCTTAATCTGCCAAAATGGACAGCAAATGCTGCCCCATGGGCACAGTATCTTGGTCATGCCAACTCCCAAAGTGCCCTGGAATCACTTGAGAGCACACTTAATCTGCCAAAACTGCATCCAGAAACATTTAATAATTTCACTGTATAAAATGACTGAGATCATGCTCTAGCATCTATCCCCAGAGGTTTTCAATTTACAGCTGTGGCCAGAAGCTTCAAGTCCTGCAAAGTCATTGTGGTGACTGTGTGAGAGATTAGCTTCAGAACTGAAAAGTGATGGGTTTGCAGAGGAGATTCTTCTTTACCTGTCGAGACAGCAGAGCAGTTTCTGAAACATGATTTTCACCTCTACTGTACTCCAAGGAAAGGATTTGTTATTCCGTTCTGCTTTTTACTGATAGTTCTCTGTAGTATTACGCATCAATTTTACCAAGGTTTCTCTGTCTATCAAAAAGTATGGTTCTAATAATCTTCCTAGACACTCTTCTATAAAGTATTAGGATTACATGTGTATGGGAATTTCTCAGGTCAAAGTTGCAAAATCTTTCCTGACAAATTTCTCTTACAAGGTGTCAAATTCAGTCTAATGTACGACCAACACTAAAGCCAATGTGGTCTGTATCTCTGTGCAGGAAAACAACTAAGCAAAACCCCACGGGTTTAACCTTCACTTGAGCTCTGAATAGATCCAACATTTCCCTTCCGTAAGGGTATGGCACTGGCCTAATTGGTTAGCGAGTCACACTTGTTTCCAGACTGTTTCTGTCACAGCAAGAGAGTTTTACTGAAGATGCAGTTATACATTTAGCTCACATAGCACAGTGAAACATAAATCCATGATAAATTCTTTCATATGTCTAATCAGGTTTAAATACTTTCTGTTGGCCATGAAAATAAATCTTTGTGAGTCATCCCTTTTCTTTTGGCAACAATTTTTTTAGTCTTTTTCCCCATGCTGAGGACAAAGTAGCAAAGCTGATTTAAGAGGCAGAAAGGGCTTCCTACACTAGTTAACAGACATGTGTGAAAGATGAAGCTTAAAATCTGTTATTCATTTCGAGATGTCCAAATCTATGGGTAGGATGACAGAATTAAGGTCAGAGAACTGCTGGTATAAACAGAACATCATTTAATCTATGTTGCATCCCTAATTTGGGTATTTTAAGGGAGGAGGGTGCTGAACAGCAGGAATTCTAAATTTGAATGTTGTGACTTGCTGGGTTTTCACTTTGAGATATATGAAAGGAGGAATGCAACTGCTTTTCATTAATGACACCAAGTCACATAGTCTCTTCATGGGATTAACCAAAGTGTGAGTCATAAACTACAGACAACTGCTAGTCTCTAAATAATTCAGCTAAATAATGTCAGTTCATTAAAAACTTTCACCTAACACACTGATACATTTTTTAAAAACCACAAAACCAGTTTGAGATTTTATCGGTTCTGATCCCAGCTGTTCTTTCAGCAGCACACAGTATGGGGGTATATTTATACAAGGTGAATTTGTGCATATATAGATTCCTCAGCCACAAAGAAAAATGCATCTAAATCTGATTTTAGCTGCTACCAGGAAAAAAAATGCAGCCCTGTTTTGGTTAGGTAGGGAGCTAACCAAAACAACCTATCCAAAAAATGCATAGGCTGGGATGCACACTGCAGCAACCTGAAAATTGTGTCCCAACATTAGTACCAATAAACCATCTTCTCCTCTCTTCAGCAGGTAGATTGTTAGAGAACTTTGGAAAATGCAAGGAAAATTCCATTTGAATCAGAAACACACAATTTTTCCATGTACTTCCTTCAGGGCAAATGACAAGGCTAGATAAAATTCTAATTTAAATGCCTTGAATGCATTTGTCATCTTTTCTGTTAACAGGTACAATGTGGAGACTTAGAGAAATAAACCTTTCTATGAGAAATTAGGAGTTAATGTAATTCTTTCATCTTACTTGTTTTGTTTCAGTATCTTTTTAGAAGATGGCTGAAATTTTGGAGTCTGTTCTTCACTCAAGTACCAAGGAGGAGAACTGAAACTGAAATCTTTTAAACAATATTGAATACAAGCATTTTCTCTTTGGTTGTTAAGCTGCATTTGTAAGGAAATCTTTATTTGAATGCTACTGCAGATTTGTTAAGAAGTTCATTGTATCTCACAAAGACAATATTAGCACAGATTCACTTTTTAAGCAAAAATACCACTGCACTGAAAGGGAGAATAAAGAGATGAAAGCCCATACTATTTTCCCCCCAGTATCAAGAAAAAAAAAAGACTTTCAGAAGATTTGAGATCACTAAAGACTAAAAATTCAATAAATTTTTAGTCTTCTGCATTCCTAAATCTTTGCTGGCAGAAAGGAGCAAATAATTTATAACACAGGTGCAAATACCTTCCTCTCTGCAATAACACTACATTTTTCTCACTGTTACAAAGAGCTGAAGGACATGGTTTTGCTCAGTGCAGTAACAGTAATTGTCAGTTTGCCAAAGATCAAAGACGCAGTTCTCAGGATAAGCTCTATGAACTATGCTCAAGACTCCCTGAGCACAAGAGGAGTTCGCTGCACTGTCAGCAGCACTTAACCATGAGCTAAGTCTCTGACAGATGAAAAAAATGGCAATTTATTTCCTGACCTGGACTGAACTATCAGATACATATGAAGTTTTTTATAAAGTCAGTCTTTCCTGTGTTGCAGACTGTGTTCCCTCAAGCGCATGACCAGTGGTGCTGAAACATTATCACCAGGGTTTAAACTACAATGCCTTGGGACCTTCTACAGAACCTGCCAATTCCTGAAACTTTGGAGTCTCTGGGTTTGAGATATTTTAAGTATGAATGTTCCCAAGCACATGTTCAGCAAGCCACATATGCAACTGCCAAGCAGAACAGCAATGGGGCTTTCCACATTTGGTGGCAATTGCAATCACTGGGAAAAGAGGGTGTTTTCCTGTGAGAAATCCAAAACATTAAAAAAAAAAAGGAACCATCCAAGATTTTGTGGGAAACATTCATCCCTTATTATTTTCTTCTGAAGAAGCAGCATGCCAATAGCAATGTTGGAGTATTCCTTCCTTCCTTCCTTCCCCAGGATGGGACACAGAAGGTAGCAAGTGGGTACAAATGTCTCACTGGGATGGTGGAGAGTGACCTTTGTCTGCAGTGCATTTTTCTACTCTATTATATGCACTGCTTATTATGTGCACTGGAAGGAAAACAGCTCAAGGTACATTTCAGAGTTTCATCATCTCACGGTGCTCCAACTTTAGCTAAACACTGCTCCAATTTTCCAGAAAAACCCTGTATTTTGAAATAACTACAAAATATTAGACTACACAGATTGAGGTTGTGCTGGGGGCAATGCCAGTGCCTCTGATTTTACACTCTCTTTATAAGAATACAGTTCTCAACTATATTCGTACACGTATATAAGATTACATTCTTATTACATTTGTATTACATTCAGATATTCTGGTATGCTTATGTTTCTGGCCATGCCTTCTTCAGTCACTAGGAAAACCAATAACACTTATTCATATGCTTCAGGTGTTTGGATCAAATAAATATGAGCCAGAGGCCAGGTGTTCATACAGAAAAACCTACAGTGCAGCCAAAAAGCACACAGGTTGTTAATGAGAAACATTTCATCCTCTCCAAATGCCTGTAATGTCAGGCCTTAAGGAATTCCGCTTTCTTTTCAATTTCTAATAAATGCTAATGTCCTTCAATTATATTGCAACTCACTCCACATTAACCTCATTAGGAATAATGCTGCCTTTCCAAGTGAGTGAGGGAGGTCAGCACTCACAGTCCTCTCTAGCACTTGCTCGTGGCCAGGGGACTACGAAAAAGGGCAGCCACCCTCCAAAAACATCTGAGCAGGCTGATTCTGTCCCTGGTTTTTGGATAATCCTGAGCTTCTATGTCTGTTGGACAGCACTTACAGGCTTCTGGTAACTAAACAATTTCGGTTTGGTTATTTTTTAAAGATCTCAACAATTCTTATAGCTTTATTCTCAATTACCCTTTATTAAAAACTTATTATCAGTTAACATCATCTTGTCAGAGCCTGGTTTACACATGGAAATTAGTCCACTTGTCCCTTTTTATTAGCATTCAATTCTGTGTTAAATGCACTATTAATGTACAGCTACTGATAGCTTAAATAAAATCTATAAAACACAAAAGCTGCAATTAAACAGCAAAAGCAATTTTAAAAAAAATTATCTTTGCTGAGCTACAAGCATCTCATGTTATCTCATTAATGTACACACGGGACAGGGCTTGTGCACTCTTTATGTGGTTCATAATATCCTTCCTACTCTCTTAGAACACTGGAGTTGGTTAAAGCAAGCACTCTGAATTCCTTGAATTATTTCCTTTGCTTTTCCTGCTTGCATGAATAGTTAATGATGGCAGATATGAGATTCAAATAAAGCTAAAGATATGTGAGTGCAGGCCAGCAGCTGCACTTGTCAGACAAGAAGGCTCATCAATGCAGACAGAGTATTTTGATGTATGAAATAATAAATGACATTTTCCCATGTATGGTGCACAGTAATGAAGCACATGCAGAACACTACAGAATATGAAAAATATTATAATCCTCCCCAAGATGGAATTGCTCACAGATAATGGAAATTTCAATGGAAAAGTAATGGGTTTAGATTTGACCAATAATGTTCTCTCGAGTGCAGAGGAATTCAACAACCGAAGAAGCAACAGACAACCTGAGGGCAAGGAAAGAGCTCTCTACCAAACACTTGCTTCCATAAACAGGACATACTTTATACATACAGGAAAGCTTCCTCTCCCTCCCATTCATTCAAATTATTAGCTGTATATTTTTACTAAGGAACACTGATTATAAGTTCTTTTTCAAAAATAAACACATCAAATCACAATGGTAGAAAAACTAGAGCAACATCTAACGAAATACTGAAAAAGTGTTCTTCAGTATAGAAGTATAACTTCTGCACATGTATCTACTCAAAATGACTAAATATCTGCAGAATTTGTAATGTTGCTGAAATTATGCAAGCTAAAGTAACTTTGTCTGGAAGAGTTATCAAATAAAGTTTTTCTATGAAAATAAACAAGAATTTAGCATAAGGGCACTATAACTACATCACTTGATGGCTACTGCTCTCTATGTAAACAAGGAAAGTAACCAAAGTGGACTTCTACCCTTATTGCAAAGCATGCAGTAGTTATCATATGAATTGAGCAAACAAGCAGCCTATATCTTGTAGCAGCTAAAGTTTAAAGAGTAACTTAACAGTACACATTTCGTTTCTTACCCATTTCTTCTTTCTAATAACTCCTGGCTTCCTTGACCTCATGATAATAAATAAATTAGTGTCTAGTGACAAGCATATGTTTAAAAGCCCATCAGGTTCTGATGTCAGCAAAATTTTCCTCAAGCTAAGTTTTGCCCTCATACCTTTATTTCACCTTCAAGTATTTACCATGACAACTACAGAATACACTTCTGAGATCTGATCCAACTCCTTTAAAAGGCAACATTCCCTAACCATGAGTGGCAAGTCTTTGGGTGCCAAATTTAACAGCCCAGGCTTCCTCTAGTTCTACAGAGCATCCCCAGGATGATTCAGGGCCCCTAAATCAGGCTACTAACCATCCTCCCCAGGACAGTATTGGGAACCTGAGTCCTTAACTGGGATACAATAGCTATCTAAAGTTTTATGATAGAAACAGCTTGATTATAAGTGTTGCACTGAATTCAGTGGTCTTTGGAAATAACTTCCTCAATGCCAATCACCCAATGTTTTTTCCCTCTCATCTTCAAAGAGCTTTATAATCTCCAGTCCATACTTGCACTGCCACTGTATCCCCTAAAATATGAAGCTCACAAGCCTAGATTTTATCTCCAACACCATAAACATAGTCAAACATGATGGATAACAACATAAACTTTCAAGCTCACTTGACGACAGAGTGCTTTTGAAGGACAGACTTGATTTTTGTCTATAGTGTAAATAAAAGAAAAACCAAGAGATTTATGAGCCAGGAATTGTCAGGTTTGGGCTACATTATGATGTGGTACAGAACATTAGGCTTTGCAACAAGATGAAATGTATTTTATTTCTCTTTTGGCATTCCATACCCAATGGAGTATGGATAGAGAGCTTCAAGTTTTTATTTTTGCTATATAAGATCATTTGACTTTTTCCACTCCATTGTAGTATATTTTTAATTTAATAAAGCTTATAATTAAAAAACCCCTTCTAGTTTATTCAAGGATTACAATTCAGAGGGGGTTCATTTAATTCCAATAGTTTTAACATCTGTGGTTTAAGTTGCAGAAAGCTTCAAAAGTAGCTATTGAAGTAATGTATTGCTTCATTTACAAAGGAAATTGGATGCCTAATGCATTTTGTGGTGCAATAATAACGAAGCTGTACTATTTGCATAAAGCAGCCCACAGTAATACCAGGTGTAGGTCCTGTCTGAAGAAAGGCTTTTAGACTTTTCCTAGCCCAGTGTGGACACATTATTCCATCGGGTTACACATTAGCATAGAGTTTTGCTTTCCAAATGGCTTTGATTGGTCTGATCAGAGGATCAGCCTCTTCATCTTAACAACCTATTATTTGCTACAATGATCTCATCCTGATAATCATGAGCCATACTTCTTTTGGGTATGAATTTATGTAGACCTAATTCAAACCTAGGAGGTGAACTCCAAACGGTGTTACCGTATTCGCTGCAACAACAAGCAAAGCAGAAAATTTCAGGGTTTAATCTGCTCAAGAGAGAAACACTCTCAGAAGAGAACTATGTCTCAAAAATATCTGTCTTGTGTTTGAACATCTGTGTAAGCATGCAGGAGGTAATCTGTACTAAGTTCAAGTTCATTACCACCTCATTGCAAGTTTTTCAGATTGGAATTAAGTTAAGACTGAAATGAGGTTTTTTTGTCCCTATTGTGCTGCACCAAAGATGCTTTGTGATAGCAGGAAGAATGATTGCCTTTAGGATAGAAAATATAAAATTTGAGATACATCTGTCACAAAAAGATTTTTAAAAAGTCTGCTAAGCCTACAAATACTTTTCTACACTACTGTACCCAGCATTGTCTTGCCAGTGAATACCCTTGGTGTAAAAGTAAGAAAATGTGTCTGATTTGAAAAATGTTACTGCACTCAAGTTTCTCTGAAAACCAAAAACAAGAGCCTGATCACATTATATGAAATGACTACATTTTCCTAGAGCTTCTATCCCACCAAAATTTTCATTTACAAACAAAGATCATGACATGAAGATAATAAACCTACAGGGCAACACAGGACATGAAAATCTCAAGTGTTTTAATTACCTTTTAATTGCCAATCAGAAACCACAGTGATGCAGAAATAAAGTACTCTAAAACCACTTTCCTGAATTGGAAAAAGATTTGCAAAGTTTGTAAACCATTTTAAATAATTCACTTCATTAAGTCATCTAATTAATCAGAAATGTGACAAATACAATTTTTCATTTGTATATAATCACATGTGTGTGTGTGTGCATATTATGTACACTATAACACAGACCAACATACTTAGAAAGCAAAGCTTTGGTGTATGCAATGTTGCCTTGTCAAGCATCACCAAAAGGTGATCTCAATCCCCTTTAGCCAGAAAAACATTTTATTGACTTTTGCTCTACTAGATTGAAATTATGCACCTTACAGTCAGACCAACAATAGCCACAGTCGCAACACAGTATTCTGTATCTCCTGTAGAGCAAAGGCAGCCTGAAGCATAAGGCTGTGTTCACACTAAGGGTTTCATGGAATTGTGGGCGCCTCATCCCTGGAAGCATTCAAGGCCAGGTTGGATGGGGCTTGGAGCAGCCTGGGATAGTGGAAGATGGCCCTGCCCGTGGCAGGGGGTTGGAATGAAGTGATGGTTAAGGGTTAAGTGATGATTCTATGAAATATTGTACTTTTCCCTCCAAGAAAGAACAGAAGGATGTGAGCTGCTACAAGAGCGTGACAGCATTTACAGAATGCAGCAATGTAATTTAACAGGGGAAAAACAATCCTACAGAAGCAAAAGCAAAATACCTCTACCTGGCAGCACATCTTGGGCTCCTTGCATGGCACAGGAGAGAAAATAAACAGCATCATAGTGGTCTGATATGTGCCAACTTACTTGAAAAATAAATTCAAAAAGCGTCTTCACGCGGCAAATGAACGTCAAACTAACTTTAATGTGGTTATCTACAAATTTGCTGATAATATCATTGTGATAGTAAATTTTTACAGAGAAAGGTGACATAGGGAGCAGCCTTCTCCCTGAGGCTACCACACAGCAGGAAAGCCAGAGAGGATTTTATTCAGGATGATGTTGAGGGAAGACTATCCATCAGCACTCAAAAGCTTAAACACCAGTTCAGCAGTGTCCAGAAGGCAGAGAGCCTTGAATTGTGCAGCCAGCATTGCTGCACTTGCTATGTCAGCATGAACCCAAGTAGCAAGAAGGAGTGTGAAAACAGAATTAGTACTATGCAGAAAAGTGAATGTCAGTAAGGTAATGAACATTATTTACAAGCTTTGCTATTGCACACTCAAGTACAGCAACAGGACTCTTATTTAAAGCAAAACAGTCTATGAGAAGAGGCCCTTTTAAAGAAAAAGTAGATTCAAATGAAATTTCAAACAAAGGAAGGACTATGATGTCATAAAGGACTTGGCACCTCTGTACTAGTTTTCTCCCACTTTAAAATTGAAAGAGATCCAAGAGCATTTCTTTCTCTTGCCCTTTGGTTGTCAATTATAAGCTTTTTAAATCAAAAAACTTTTGACTTTAAAAAGTGCAAGTGGAATAAATACTCAAACCAGTTATAGCCAATATTATCAAAGCAGTCTCTTGTGGATTTTCAGAATCATTTAATGGATCTTTGAGAATGAGATATTGTTGTAGCTGCTTGACTCTGCCTGATGCTACTTTGATCACTTCAAAACCAGCCAATAATGCCTCTGCCACAGTGCCAGTTTACCCATTTTCATTTGCTTTCCTGAGGCTTTCAATGTAACAACCATTTAGGAGAAATAAACTTAGAACAGAGACCATGCCAGTCTTGGTTAAACACCATGAGCTAAAACCCTAAAGAAACAAAACCAAAACCATATGAAAAACACTCCACAACAAACTACTCTGGACCCTCACATATTTTACTTACTACACAACACAAGGCAGTTTGCTGGAAGCTGCAAACCTTTCTGAGCTGATTACTTTGTATTCTGTAGATGCTCTGCTATCAACAGTTATGAAAGAATTATAAAGGAATTTAAATTAAAAAACCACCAACTTTGGAATGATGGCTGCAAAACAAATATAAAAGCCAACACTATTTTGACAGGGATTACATATTTTCATCAGATTTTCAGTTCACCCAGGACACAAACTATTAACCAGATGATCCTACAACAGGGTTTTATAAAATATATGACTGTGTGATCAGATTGCACCTCAGTCTTTTCAATGTTTTAGTAATCTAAACAAGTTCCTCAAATCTGAAAAATGCTGACTGGAGAGGGGCTGAAGAGTAAATATATATATTTTTTAAAGTCAGGTGTATCTCAGTGATCTATTGCAGATAATATGATGCCTTTTTAGCCTGTCTTTCTCTAGAAGCAAAGGGCACATGCTAGCTCTTGGTGTGAGGGGAAGGAACAGCAATGTGTACATATCCTCTTTGGGCACAGGGACTGAGTTCAGCTAAACTGAAATGTGGGATAAGAAGGCTCACACATTACAGTGTTCCCACAAGGGTAAGGAGACGTGCAGCCAAGGGGAGGCTGTAGCATGAAATTAAAGCTGATGATACATCAGAAAACTCATAGGATGAATGAAAGGGACAGAAAGGAAGGTTTCTTATCTATGTACTACACAACAATTTCACGGAGCAGTAAGTGAAGTTCCTGAGTAGCACACACAGAGGCATTGTCTCCCTCAGCAAGAGGCAACCTAACAAAAGAGGCTGGTTCACATACCAAAGGATGTCATCCCTTAACAGAAGAGAGAGGGAGCAGTGATTCCCTTCCCACACTCTGATCTCCGTGGTCTAAGGGACTGTAGATCTTGGCTAAGCCTTGTCTAGAATCACAAGACTCTGCAGAGGCAGAAACGCGCTCTGGCATCTTCCTGGGGCATTAGGAGCATCTCCAACAGAGCAGAAAAGCCAAGGGCTTTTCCCACTGCTGGAACACAACACACACATGGCAACTTGCAGGCTGGGGAGAGGAGACAGGCTGCCAGGGAAGTAAACCCAGACCAGGGCACGGGAACAGCACTGCAGATGCACAGCCAAAGCAGTGCCCAGGGATTTTGGCATTAGGGGTTTTGTTAGACCCACAGGACAACTGCAGCACCACTAAGTCCCAGGGCTGCAGAAACTACTTTAACTGTTCTATCATTAGGAGTCAGCTGTGGAGCGGGCTGTGCACTTTGGCAGGACTCCAACATTTCCTTTGCATTAACTTCCTTATAAACATGTGCTTTCTATTCATACAAATTATAGCAGAGACCTCCACTACTAAGAATGCAAATTCCCTAAACTATCTCCCAGCTTTATCTCTGGATGATCTAGAGAATAGGATAGCAATATAATACTGCTGTCTCCATTCCTGGGTTTAGTTCCAGCTGACTGCAGACAACATCATGAAAGTAGGAAATACATAATAGGTACATAATGATCCAAATGGAAACTCCTCTGGTCACTGCACTGCAAACAGCTACCAGGACTTGTATTGCAGGTTAATACTGAGAAACAACTTGTTGCTGCCAGGGATTCCAGTGAAAGGTCACCAGTGGCTGCTGTAATGGTAAGGACATGCTTACAAAATGTCACTCACCAAACCAGAGCTGCCACAGAAAGCAACAAGTAGAAACTACTGCTAAAACTAAGCTGAGAAAAGCCACTGTCAGAAGAGTTTCTATAAAAATACCATACACTAAGATGTTACTGCAAGAGAGTAAGAAACAGGGAAATGCTCATTGGAAAAAGAAAAAGCAGCAGACTGAAGGGAGAAAACCCCCATACATCAAAGACAGTTCCTCAAATTATGGTTATAAAATACGGGGGCTGATGATGACACACAATTACATCTCTCCTTTTATTTTGGTATCCAATATGATTTTAGATTCTTTCCCTAAAGAACCTGAGATAGAAAAATTCAGATCCAGTGTCTGAAGCTGAATAGGACCCTAATTATTTGAAAGCACAATTGTATAACAGAATGTGCCTGGTCACCTTATGAATGCATCATAATAAAAAATGGAAAAAGATAATGTGGAGATTGAATGCTGAATTCTCTCATGTCATGTACATCTTAAGCACTAGGCTAGCCCCCAGAGATGGTGGCTGGCCCTGAGCCAGTGTTCCATCCCAAAGGATGGGACTCAGGGAAAAAAAACCTGAAACCAGGCTGCTGGACAAGAAAAGATGATTATCTGAGCCAGAGAGCATTCCTACAATAGGAAACTAAGTTTATGAAGGGATCAAGGGAGTCTAAAATGAGAGGAAAGATAAACCTAGAAATGTATTTATCTGCTTCCTTTACAAGGCAGCCAGAGCTATAGCCTGACACTCCGTCACCTTTCTCCTGAAGGAATGCAGGATCTGCTATCACAAAACCACCTTGTCTGGAAGAGCAGCTGGTTGCTTCTTCCTTGTGTGCCCCCTCCCACCTTTGGACAGTCTGTAGGTTGCTGGGACTTCAGACAGGAAGCTATGAGCCCTCCCTGTCCAAGTTATATTACTCTGAGAAGAACACTGGTTTAGAGGCCAGTAACTTCTAGAAGAAATTTCATGTTTGATAGCTTTAACTAGCTATTGTATGCTACTACTGCCCTCTTACTCTCATTTCCTGCTTCTTTCTTATCTAAATTTTAGACTTGGCAGTGTTGTTCTTCCTGAGATTTAGCTGAACATGGCCAAAGCCATGGTAATTCAGCTGAAGGAACTGGATTTTCAATAGATAATGAACATGCATGCAGGACTTTTCCCACACACTCTTCCAGGAAATCTTAATCAAAGTGAAATATAACAGGAAGAAACCTGGTATTACTCAGTCTGGTGATTATAAACATCCGGTTGTTGATTTCTGCTAAGACCGAGTTTTTCATGGAAGCTCTTAATAAGCAATAAAGCACTAAATGAATGAGAAAATTAATGAAGTTTTCCATAAACAACTAGAAAAGCCTCAAAAGTGAACACCAAACAATATTTTACAATAATCTAACTACTTGCATGCTAGCTTTGTCTAATCACAACAGGTGAATTCACTTTTAGAAAACAAGATGGCAATTCAAAGCACCAAAACTGGACCTTACTGTTACTTAATGCCCAGGCTCCTATCAGTACATCAGGTGATGCAAATCATCTACAGCTTCCACCTCCAAATAGAGATGTTAAGTTTCTAAAGAGCCATAGAATGATGTAAAAATCTATACTGGAAGTCAGGCTTGCCTTTTGCAAGTTTTGTTTGCACTGTGCTTATACTTTTAAATGAAAAAAGAAAAGGTGGTGGAGGTCAGATATTCCTCCTCCTCAACTCACTCATTTTTAATGTCCTCAAACAGCTCTTTAAAAAAGGAGATATTTTCTTTATAATTGGCTCATCAAAAGCCCAATACTTGTCCAGATCATTCATTCTTTGAACTCGTGCTTCAGGGAGATTTTTGATAGGCAATTTATCTAAGACACCCTGAAATATCCTTAACCGTTTCAAGTGGAAACAGTGTGTGCCACACTGAGTCAAATTTTGTATTCAATGTCAGAAACACGTGACAGGTGTTGTGCCCAGCTCAGAACGATGATAAGGCTGACAGCATGGAGGATTCACCATAGACAGTGGATTTGTCATGGCCTTTGTTACTGCTTTGAGGCTTTATTGGAAACATGCCCGATGACAGGAGATCCTGAGGTTATTCACGACCCACAGCCTCCAAAAGGGATCCTGTCACTGAAACAATAAAGCTAAATAGAGTCAGAAAATAAATAAATTTTAAAAAGGGAAAAAAATCTAATTTTTTTTTACAGATCTACTTCATCATGCGTTGCCCACCAGTCCATCCTCCCTTAACAACAGTCAGCTCTAAAGACCAAAAAAATAGAACCATGTGACAGATACTGCAATGAACTCAGGTAAACCAGTTTTGTGCCTCTGTGTCTCTTGGAATAGACTTAACACTGAATTATAGGAAACATTCAGGTATGGGTGAAGGGAAAAATAAGAATATTGATGCCTGCAAAAAGAGACTTGGAAGTGGCAGAGACATTATAAACAGGATTTTAATACGATGTGAATTACAAGCACTTGATACAGAGGGGATGATATATTGATTTTCCTCATTCTGAACTATGCCTGTCACTAAGATCAATGGAAGTCACAAACCTATATCAAGGAAATTATAATATGTGGAATTATTTATAGAATGGCTGCTCCAGGTACACATCAATTGCAGCATCATAATGGCCAGACATGACTGAGGACAAAGCCATCTATTACATGTTGTAAATGATAAAGTATGCATTGCCATCATTGCTTCATTTTCCACATTTTTCATAAGTGAAAGGAAGAACTAATAGAAGGATTCTTGTACAGCCTTTTTTTATAAAGAAGCAACAAACATTGTAGAGTTTATCACTAAACGACAACAATTCCACTTACAAACTAAGTCATTAAAAGAACAGCTACAGGCAGCATGCTGAAACTTTGGGAATCACTTCTGGATTGCTCAAAATTCTGGGCACCCTGAAGAAGCTGAAAAGCAGCAGCACACAGGAGGGCAGCATCTCCAAGCTGCTGGTGGCAAGGAAGCATGAACCTGTAAACACATGCTTCCCTTTTCCGCTGCAAAAGCTCTGTCACCACTGACAGACAAAGAAAAAGTCTAATGGCTACACAGGCACCTTTATAATTTTCATATCTCAAAATTATGGCATTTCCAATAAAGTCTGCTTTTGAATCACCATTTACTTCTACAGTTCACTTAGTTTCACAGCAGTCTCTACCTCCCACTGTTAACTCTTAAAAGAAGTCTTTCAAAGGTCAACCCAAACTGTTAGGATTCTAGATGGTAAAACTGAATTTTTCATGTCTACTTGTTCTTCTGAAAGGCTTAAAAGCAATTTGTGGCAATCAGCACAAAGGGATTTGATTGACAAACTTTAACAAAGTGATCTAGAGAAGATTCATTGGGAAAAAAACTGCTAAAATTGCAAATTAAATGGCAAATAGTTTTTCTCTGTCTGCCCTTGAAGGAAAATAGGTTCTCTTCGTAGATGTGAAAATTTTGAATTCGGGAGGGAAAAAGAGGAATTTGGCTGGGTTTTTTTTATATTTTATTTTTAAACCTCTAGTATTGTGTTAGACTGATAGCAACCAGCATAGTTAGAAGATTTATTTCTTTATTATCCTGATGCTGCAAATTATTTTGTATGCTACTGCCACTACTGCAAAGCCTTTGCTTTAGTCCTCAGACAATCCTATCACTCAAGTCAAAGTAACTCATTTTTCACCTACTTTAATTCAGTTCTGAAATTCATATACAGGGCAAGAGCAGGATAAAGCTTTTGTCTGTTTGAAACTACAGCATAACTGATAGATTTTACATTTTTGTAATGGTGCTTCAACCTCATATACCCATTTACTTGTTTAATTTTTAAGTATTATTCTGATTTTTTTGCCTTTATAACATTCTTCTGTGACTTCAAATTACTGTTGCCTGCAAATATAACTAATGTGTTAATCTTCTCAACTTTCAAATCAGTCACATGACATAAACCCACTCAAAACCATTTATATTTTGATCTACAAAAACCTACTAGATTTTTTTACTAACAAGTTCAGGTTTTTTAAAATTATATTTATGTCTGTGAAAATTTTCCAATCTCCTACTCTACTCAAAGCTATTCTAACATTATGGTGATTTTATGTAATTAAATTATTTTCCTGTCTGGTAACTTACTGTAGCTTACATACTTTTGTATTTATTGGAGACATACCAGAAAAAAAAAAAAAAAGCATTTGAAATGCCAACAAACAAAATTTAACACAGAAAACTCAGAATTCATTAATGATAAAATATGTAGTTATGAAAAACTGCACAAAACTCATTCACTCACTGAATCACTACAGAGACTGAGGGATTTATGCAAGGTGCAATACATCCAAAACAATACAGCTCAGTTCAACACACCACATCTCACTGCATTAGTAGCACTTGTGAACTAAACCTACAGCTAAGCCATCTCAGCTCATTTACTCTTTATAAAATTACCTTTTCTCTTTAGAGCAGCTATCTTTGCCAAAGGACAAAGGGTTTATGTAGGCAAACCTACAGTATTAATCTACACATTAAGCGCCTATTCTGGCAATAATAAATATGAAGGTCCAGAATTACCCATTACAGACCGTAAACATGCTTGTTTACTTATTAGGATCTTTATAAAGCCACCATACAAACAATTTGTGTTTAAGAAAAGTCAAGATATGATTCAGTTACTTCTTTGCAGGCTGACCAAAATATTTTCTATTAGTTTTCTATTGTTATATGTTATTCTAGTGTTGGGGATACACATTTTAAAACTCCTCTTGACAATGTGATTAGAACTGTTATTATATGATTAAAAATATATGGATTAAGCTCATTAAAACCAATGATGAAAGTTTCTTTAGATAATCTAGCATGTGGATTAATTTTATGATTGAAATTTGTTTGCTCAAGAAGGTTTTTTTATTCATCAAAGACCCAGGTAATGAAAAATCTTTACATCTTTTAATTACACATTCCTGATAATATCAGCCTCAATTTCTGCATAGTTGCAATTTAGAATAAAACATGTTTTAATTCACTTCTTCTAAAGTGCAGTAAAGATTTCATCAGGTATTAGTGGCAAACACCACCAGTCCAAACCTACTTGGATGTTTCTTTTCAATAACGTGACTAGTAAGAATTGCCATGTGTAACAAATTTTTCTTTTGCTTTCTCAGTGTTTGTGTAGATGTCGAACAAATAATTTAATGACTGCGCAAATGGTTTTAAAATACCCTCAAAATTGAAATATAGCTTTTTTAGAAGCAACTGCTGCTCAGACTACTGCTCATATTCTACAGTTGGTGAGCTGACCCTTGCAAGATTTCACATATCTGTCTCACAAACTGTTAATGACAGATAAAACACACCGCTGCAAAGAGCCTGCCCTGAGGTGACCCAGCAGCAGTCAGGCTGCTGCTCAGGCAGGCCTGGGCTCAGCTGGGCACTCAGAACCAGCCTCAGACCCTGTGCAGGCAGGCCTGGGCTCTGCTGGGCACTCAGAACCAGCCTGGGCTCTGCTGGGCACTCAGAACCAGCCTCAGACCCTGTATGCCTGTGGCCCTGGGCTCTGCTGGGCCCTCAGAACCAGCCTCAGGCCCTGTTCGCTGGCAGCCCTGGCCTGGCTCAGAGTTCCATGGAGCCCCACCTACGTCCTCATGCAATCCAGCGCCCGGATGAAGAAGTCTTTGTGCAGCTGGTGCTCGTCCCTCAGGATGGAGCACTGCTCCAGCGTCACTGACATGGATGTCCTGTCTTTGGCACTCTTGCAGCAGGTGAAGCGCACTCCGTTCAGCTTGCGGCAAATCTGAAACACGGGCAGGGCCCACAGGTCAGCCCTTCCTTCCTACCAGGCTGCGCAGCCCTACAGCTCTGCAAGCCCAGCGAGGGCATCCAGACAGCTACAGCACTTCTCAAGAAGAAAACACCTTCTAGAAGTTAGTACCAGTACACTGAATTCCTGAATTTGACATGGGACTTTCATAACTATAAAAGAAACAGTTCCTTCACCGTTTCCTCACTGAATGTAGCAGCTGCCCTGTTCAATGAAAGCTAAATTGTCTGAATATCTGATGAATGAAGATATGGTGAGTCTTAACTCACAAACATGAATGTAGCAGACTAACTTCTTGTGAAGGTATGGAGTCAGACACATCTAACTTACATAGTTTTTATTTTCAACAGGTGAACTGTTCAATGTATGGCTCACAATTAATAAAGTTTAACAAATTGCTGCCATGGATTGTCTACTTTCACTTATACTTTGAAAAAGTTATAACACATAAAGGAAACATGACATTTTGGAGGATGATTCCTCCTCTTAGGAATCAATCTGTGGTTGTATCATTCCATTAGTTTATACTGTGGTTTCAAATGATATTTTACTAGAAAAAGAAAAATTGAAGGAGAGCTTCTGTGCCCAAATCTACCATTTCCCAGATATAACCTGTCCTGAGAAAAGGTAATAATTTGCTTACATCTATCCCTGGGGAATCACAGGTGTAATGGTACGAAACCTCAAAATGTTTGTGAGAATGCAGCAAGGCGATAAACTACAGCAGGAATCACAAAAAGAAACTTCCCGCATTGGCTATCATGGGGATGAAGGATGGAACATGAACTGAAACATGACCAGTGTCAGTCCAGCAAATAAGTGTTTCTTCATCTAATGCTAATTGCATTCTTAGAAATTCTATTAAACAATAAATACTATTAAATTCTATAAAAATCAAAAAATACTTAGCGCCTTTAAGTTCTTTGTGACACCATGGTGAGGACAATCTCAAAAGTTTAATTTAGGGAACCAGTTAAGGGGATCTTACTTAGAATCCAAAGAGGTACAGGATAGTGAAGGAGAATCTATGAGTGTTTCTTCCATCATATAATATAAAATTTTAAAAGTTAAATCTGTTTAAAAATTTGAACAGTTGCACTGGGATTTAAAACAAGTACTATATGATAATCTTCTTAAATAATTATGTGAAAGAACTGTTTCATTGAAGAGATTAATTCTCTTTGCACTAGTATCTTTGGAAGTCCCTGATTCATTTGGGCTATTTGATGTGAATGAGTCCTAAAAAAAATTTTAAATATTAAAAAATCATTTATAAAATAAAGTAAAAAAATCCCAGGTAATTATTCTGGATGAGTGATGGGCTCATATGTGGAATCTTGTACTTCCACTGCAATAAAAAAGTGATATTGCACAGCTACTGCACTGACAAAGTTTTCTTCTTACATCTTTTTCAATAAATAAATGGAATATAGAATAACAGTGTGTAGATCACTAGGACCAGAAATACACATTTCAGAAAGTTAAAGTAAGGGAACCAAGCAATCCTGTCCCACATCATACCTCAAGGGCACTAAAAAATTATTTTGAGTAATTTTATATTATCAAAGAATGGATATCAAACAAATCACTCCATTTCTAGCAGGTTCTACCAGTTTAAAAAGTGAGAAAAAGAAATTGTCTGCAAAAAACTATTACAGCACATCTGCCTCCTTTAACCAGTGAGTTTTCCAGTCATTTCCTTAAAATCCATTGCAGTTACAAAGTCAGCAAGCTTATGAAAATGAGTTTATGGTTAGTTCATCAATTTCTTTGAAACAAGAGAGCTCACCGTTGCAGCCAGCCACATGATTTCTGGATATTTTGATGAAGACTTTCTAGCAATCCCTTTAAATCATTTTGTTCTTGAAAATGTGGTAAACCTGGGAAAAAAGGACAAAAAAAGTTGCTAATTTTGATAAGGTTGGTGATATCATTGTCCCGACTACAGAATGCTCATGGTAAAGAACAGGTCTATTATTTACAGCCTTGTTTTGGAACACAGGATAGAAATTACCAGCTAAATATTTAAGGAATAAGCAAACCTTATGTCTTTTGAGTATTGCCTTGTCCTCTCTAAGATCTTCATGTGGAAATTTGAAGTATCTTCAACCTTTATCTTATAAATGGATGGTGAAAAACAAAATCAAATCTCTGCTGTAGTTCTGTTCATCAGCTATTACAGACATTCAAAAGAAATCAGAAAAATAAAAAAAACCTGAGTGTATTACAACCTGCTTTGATGGGATGATTATTTTTTAATTTTAAAGTCAAAAATTAGGGTTTTGTTTTCAAATTGAAACATCTAGTTTTTGTTTTAAAATGTGCCTTAGATTTTTCTATAATGTAAGATAAGGGTTAAACAGCACTTAGTATCCCCTCTAAAAAGTAACAAAGTATATTTCTCCTGAAATTAAGTGGGGCTTTATTTTGAAGTAGAAAATAATTTCAAGTTTGCTTAAAATCCAAAAATTTACCTGCTTGTTCTGGGTATGGCATTTAAGTTGAAGTTTAATTTATCCTACATCTCCAGCAAAAATTCAAGAGTAGGCAATTTAATTTCCCCCTCTGTTTCATATGTATATAGAGGAGGGATTTTTCTAATGTTGCATTTATCCTTGCTAGTTCTGAAAATCAATAAAAACATGCAGAATCTGTTTTTTGAAATTATTTCTTCTCATGGTGGCAAAGTAAAAAGAATTTAAATCATAGTTATCACCAAATAAAGGGGCCAGAATCAAGTGGAACAAAGTGAAACTAAATTGATCAATGGATTTCTTCAAGCAGAGAAAGTAAGTTATCCATCCAGTGAGGGGAAAAAACCCCACAACTCAAGCCCCAAACCCAAGCCCGAAGACTTACACTCAATTGGAAGAATAAAAATGAGGGAAGTATTAATGAAGGTCAATATCCATTCTCCTAACATGATCCAAGTTGGAATGATCCCTCTCATCAACAGGCTTTTACCTTTTACATCTAATAAATTCTGTAGTTTCCCTTATCCATGATTCATAGTAATAAGTACTTTAAATATATTCAAAAAGAACTAAGTTGCTTCAGTCATACTGTGCTGTCTAAAAAACCTCACCAACAAACAAGAAAAAAAGAAAAAGGGAGGAAAATGTACATCCAGAATCTGTTTTGCAATAATTTTAATGTGGATTGTTTTACCTCTGTATCACAAGCTCTGATTGTACATTAGATAATGTAGAGCACATAAAACCACATCACACTCTGCTAGACCATTACACTTACGGGTGCATCTGTTTCTTTAAAACAGAGAGCACAAAATGGCAAAGATGCTTTGAGATGATGCAAATGTATCACTAAACATTCTATTGCTCCCAGCAGCTTTCCTTTGGGTCACAGCAGAAAACGTGACATCTCAGAGGGGTGACTTCAGCACAGGTACAGCAAGAGTCTCCTAATTCATAGTACTGCCAAAGGGGTTGCACCTTGACTGGAAATGATCAATGGCCTAAACTCCTTGGGTCCCCCACAGTACCAAACCACCAAATCAGGCTAATAAGGGGGAGAAGCCTGGAAATACCAAACAGCCTTGTTGTTTTCAGGTACTTATGTACTACTAAACAACTATCTTACGTTTTTGGACTCTTACTGTCTCAGTATTTCTATAAAAGCAGTACCATTTTGAGCTATATTTGGTCAGCATTTTTGGTAGGAACCTTGCTGGAAACATGCTCTTATTTTCAGTTTCTGCTAAAAGAATTTAAGAGGTTAACGAATGGGTAAATGACGAAGTGTATGTTCATCTTAAAGACAGAAAGTCAGTGGATGCTTAGTTACAAGCAAGACTATTATTGCCAAGGAGAAATACAGACACAAGAGGAAAACTAACAGCGAAGGTGGCAATACCTTTCAGGGAGTGGAAAATTGAATTCTTTGAAAGGGAATATATGAATGAGGCAGCAGGCCAGGGAGGCTGCCAAGGGTGGATCCAACAGCCTGGCAAATAGGGCTGCAAATGCTCAAATTCTGTTGGGCTTTTTGAGCACTGTTTGGAACTGACAGCTTTGGGAACACAGTCCTGCATTTATTTGTAGCACAGATTTGGCATTATAGGAAATTATCTGGATAGGTGGGACAAAATCATCAAAAAGCCATCAATATTGAATGCCTCTCACGTGGCCCCAGCACCAGGGTTGCTGCCAGCCTTGTATGGAGGTTTGTCTTCCAGAGGCAGGGGAACAGGAGTGGGATTAAGTCCTGCCACAAATGAACAAGTTTGAGAACTTCCCTTTTTTCCCAGGGGGCTGGTTTAAAAGGCACATTTCTCCAAGGCAAAAGACTGACTCTGTATACTGGCAGGGAGCTACTGGGAAGGGCAGTGGAACCAAAAGGTGCTTTATGTTCCACAAAAAATTGTATAAAGAAGAGACTGTGTTCTTAAAGGTAAAGAAAAAAAGCAAGAAAGTTATAATAACCAGAAAATACACGATGAACTAGACACAATTAGTTCTCAAAAGCCTTCACAGTCTGAAAGAAGTCCAGGAACTGTGTGGCTCACTAATAATCCTTCAAGAAGGCAGTACAAGTTTAAATTGTGTTAATGAAAAGTAGCCAATACTGTCTGCATGCAAATTTTTGCTTTTATAAAATAAAATCCATTTATGAGGTAGCAGATCTACCTTAGTCCTAACCTGCATGAGGTTAGTTTTTCGAGGATGTTTTCTTAGCAAGATTCCCCTCAATTAATCACCCAACTTATTGTATGAGTTTCTCTGTAGACATCCTGGAAAAAAATACTAGGTCTGTGGGTGGATGGATGGGCATCCTGCCCATCATTTAGGAAGGGCTTTTGTTTCTGTCAAAATGATTAACAAATTAAAATCATCCTGATATAAGAGATAAACATGTATACATACACATGTGATGTATCAAAGTTTTACATAGCATTTAAACATCAGGCAGTTAAATCTCCCACATTTGGGACTATAGTTTGGGCATTAAAACTAACAGGATTTGATTGATGCAGATGTTTTCTTCAGTCCTTGCTTCTGGCAATCAGAGTAACAGCATAGTAATGTTTATGTTTATAATAGAGAAGTTCTATAGAAGTGGAATACAGGGCCTATTCCAATGAAACCTTGTCATTCATATAATGATGATGTGGCTCATTGCTTGTATTTGATCTGCAGATTTCTCCATGGTTCACCAAACCTCAACATATTTTCAGAATAAGAACAGAGGGTATGACTGAAGCTGATGAAATTTCCCACCAAGTATTTATGTAAAAATACAGTAGGTACAGACTGTCCTCTACATGAAATATTAACAAACTTATTATTTTAATAAATTAATATAGCTTAATGATGAACTGAACAGCTTAAAATAGCTGTTCAGTTCATCATTCCTCTCTGTAGTTTCATTTTCTCTGTAGTTTCTGCTGTGGCACAGGGCCTGAAATCACTCCTGAGACCAGCAGGGTCATGTACAGGTAAAAAATGTTTAAATTTATGGAACAAGTTATGGGATTCTGCTAATATTACTGTCTTATAACCTTCTACCTACTCGAAGCTTTTCAAACTGATTTGGACATTGCATTATTTTGTATTCACAATCAGGAGGCATTTTTTCTGTAAATAACTTGTAATATTCTTTGAGAAGTTCTAAGTTTTCCTGGTTAATGCTTTCCTGCAAAGTGGTATCTCCAAACCTATGAAAATACACAATAAATTATGGAAAAAACCCAAAACCCACAAACAACAACAACAACAAAAGATAAATTATCCTTCATAGTTATTTCTTTGCATAAAGAAATAACTTTGGTGCTAAATGCATTAGATTTTGTCAAACATGCAGTAGTTAAGTTCTTGTATGCTTTGGAATTAATTTTTGGAAACGAGATCATCGCTGATGCATACTTCTTCCAAAAGTTTATTAACAAAGCAATCTATTCACAAACATGCAATAAGGCACTTATTCTTTTCCCCTCACAAATCTTGAATAAATGGAAAGGCACTTTGGGGGAATTCCAATTCCAAAAATTGGGTACCACAGGCAGAGAACACCAACTCCTCCATCTCTTAGTGCTGCTACTGCTTAAGCATATCAATTTCTGTAAGAGCTGGATAATATGGAAGTGACACAAGATGGAAGAGAAGCTTATCTACAAAATAACTGTAGCTATAAAAACAAATATCTTTCTCTCTGAGACCAAGATTTCTACAACAGCCACATTTCACATGCCAAGAAACTAAATCTCACGGTACTACAGGAGATATGATTGTAAAGACACGAATGTCCCCATGACAGTTAGGGCCAAAGTTTTGAAATTCATCTTCAGAATAGATTTGAAACGGGAATGGAGGAGTAGAGGAAGAGAAGCATGGGCAGATAAGTGAGAAACTCAGAGAGAAGGGGACACAGATCAGAAGATACCAAATATGCTGCTAAATTGGGAACAAGGGAAGCAAATATTTCAACAGGCCACAGGGAGAAGGTGTAACTACTTCCTCAGTAGCCATTGCTGCACTGTCACATGAGAACATTTCTTTTAAATCGGAAATATTGTCAAGTGTATTCTATCAAAAAACAAATTAAAAGATTTTTTTTCTAATAGAGTAACATTTCCTAGAAATTTGCCACAAAAATGTTTTTATATTCTCAGGTTCTTTATCCCACAAACCCCTCCATGTTTTTAGCCATAAATCATGTGTGGTGTTTTCAGTCTCAAAAACAAATGTACAACTTTAGGAGTTAAACAGCATTTTGAATTAAGACAAAATCAGACTGTAACTGCATGCATTAAAGCTGCTTCTGCATTGAAATTATTTTCTTGGTAGATATTAGTACATATCCATATTTATAAATATGCAGTTATTTTGTTTTCTTCTATGGCTTTCTTTGCACACAATGTAAAATGACCACTGGGAACAACACTTCCTGCCACTTCACTTGCAAGCCAGGCATCTTTTCATACCAACTCCTCTACAAGCCCCCAGGTAATCAGGCTATTTCTAAATGTTGTCAAATTTTTCCTCAGACTATTCATAACTCAGTCCTTCCTGCCTATCTCACTCGTGTAAGCTCCCACCAGCCTGCTTCTTGCTTACCACATCATGTATTACCTCTTATTTTTTGAGTGTCTGATGACTGATTTTGTTGGTTTTGCACATTATGAGTTTGGCCACGTCACTCCTCTCAGCACTTTTCTCTTTATGTCATCAGAATAACCTATTTTCATTTTCAAGAAGTTTCCAAGTCCTCTAACCAGCTATCCAGCTCTTTCACAGTAAAATGCCACATTTTACTGTCTTTAGATTCAGTCTATGTCTCCCATTTCAATTTTCTGCCTAAATTTTCTCACATATCACCACTCAACTTGGAAAAGTGTCCCATAAACATTCACAAAGCTGCCTGATGGCATTCTTTAGTAGACTTCTTTAAAAGACTGGGTTTACTTGGCTGTCAACAGTGAACAGGAGATAAAATCCTGTGGTGTTTAACTTCTTGCCTATTACCCAGGTTAAGGATTTTCACTGTCTCCCTCCATTACTCCAGCTACAGCTTTGCTATAAGCTTTTGGCTTAGAGCAAATGCAACCTCAAGATAAGCATTAGGTATTTTGGATGCTCTGTTAATAAAAGCAGCTAAAAGAAAAGAAGTTTTAACAAAGTAGCTGTCTGTATTGACATCTTGACTTCTACCTTGCAGTTTTAGCCCTGCACAAATGTGGTAATTTAACATGACTGACAGATACCCTTCTCTTGGAAGAGAAAATTAGTACGTTGGTGAATCCATGACTATTATTATACTAATTAATTAATTTCCAGCAATCTGTTGCAGAGGAGTACTAATTTCTCTAGCTTATCACTTGTTTGGTCTCTTCAAACCCATCTTCAAGATGTAAGAATTTTGAAATTTCAAACTTGTGTGAGAATTTCAGAGTACTGCATACAACCAAAATTCTGCATCTGAAATAGAAATCCATTTTGCACCTGTATCCAAGAGAAACATGGCACCAACCCTGTGAAACGAAGCCCTGCTTATGATCTTATCTTCATCTGGACTTTTTCACTGTTCTACATTGCTTCATAGCTTGTGTTTATTTCCTTTAATACCTTTGAAAATACACACTGAGTCAATGTGAGATTGTCTAAGAGCAAATAACAAAGAAGATTTGTTTCTAATCCTGAGAGATAGCCTGTACCAGCATGGAGTACTTGGACAGAAAATGCAACGTGACTTTTCCTTACCTCTCTGCCAGTGTTTGCTGCTCATTGATTCCAACATTAAAGAGCACTGGATACATGCGAAGCAGCTTTCCCTCTTTAATCTCTTGTGGCAGCAGCTCAAACATCTTTGCTGGGAGCTGGACCTCTATAATGTAATGTTCACTAGGAAAAATGAAAACAAGAGTGAGGATGGGGTTCTTGATTGTCAGGAAAAGTTTCTTCAGCCAGAGAATGGTTGAGCAGGTTGAACTGGCTCCCCTGGGAAGTGTCATAGCACCAAGCCTCACAGAGTTCAAGAAGCATCTGAACTCTCAGGCACGGGGTGTGATTCTTGGGAAGCCCTGTGCAAGGCCAGGAGTTGCACTTGATGATGCATATGGGTCCCTTCTAACTCAAAATATTCTGTGATTCTGTAAAGAATGTTCCAAAAGCGCCTCTAATAAAAGAATGGCCTCTAATAAAAGAATGTGAGTTCCTGAACAGAATTTCACCTCCCCTGGGTGGCTGGTGTCTACCACCCACATCAGATGATCAGTGCACTGCTAGACAGTGCCACACACTTTGGATTGATTTGTTTGTGTACACAGAATGTCAGGTTTAAGCACTTTCCTAGAAAAAACAATTACAAGTAAATATGCTGACTCTTCAAGATAAGAATTTGTAGTTTGATTTTTCTGTCTTGCATTTCTACAGTCTTTCACTCTCATTTATTGAGCCATACCATATAACAACCAAAATAAAAATGGAGGGTTTCTAAAAAAATTATTAGAAAATAACTAGATTTTCACCTTTTCATCTTTTCTTTTTATGGTTGACTTCCAATTTGTTTGATAGGAGCAGTCTTATCACAGCTCTAAGAGGAATGGGACTCCTCCACATAAACCTTGTAGATTTTATTTTTAAATTTTTTTTAATTTTAATTATTCCCAATGTATTGCCTTTCATATTCCAGCCTTCCTGTAATTTATTCAATCCCTTCTCAGACAGCCCATATGATGAGAGTGAATCATCCAGATTAATTAAGCAAATCAGTGGTGAAAGCCCCCTTCAGAGGAAACATATATTTTCTAAAAGTTCCTGCTTTTAGCTGAATTTAATTTGCAGTCATCTTAAGAGCAATGATACTATTAAGAAAGTGATTTTTGCAAAATAAAACTATTTGGAGCTTCAGACTAGAATAATAATAAAGATGAAAAATCCATTCCAATCTTGTTAACCCTCAAATAGCCAAAATTAATGGAGTATTGCAGTTTATGTCCTGACATTCAGCAGTACTCACGTGAGATTCATAAAGGATAAGTGATTTTGTGCAAGGATTTCTGAGACTGCCTATGTCCTGTGTGATTTTCAGCAGCTAAAAAAGGCTTCCATTCTTAAAAGTGACTACTAAGTTTTTAATACTAAGTGGCATCGGAGTTTTTTGGTTTCCATCTTAAAAACAATCAAGGCCTAACTCTTGGAACTGCAATTTCATTTCTCATGCTGAAATACAAATTCAGGACATTCAAAAGCAAAGTTTCTCAGTTAGAGACCACATTTGTAAATAATGGCCTTGTCACTTGTCCAGGATTCAATATCCATGTGTGAATAATGCATCAGCAGCTCTGCACAACACAGACATTGCTCAGATTAATCTGTATTAGTAACTGGAACTTTTGCTTTTTATCAGGAGAGTAACCCAGAGCCTACTGGCTTTTAGAATCCCTACTAACTCACCTTCTAAAAAGTAAAACAATGCACTTTCAATAAAACAGAACTCAGCAACAAGAAAGCCATTAGACGGGTTTCATGGGCTACAGATTAAAACTGCAGCTCAGTTTCCTGGGCTCCAAGAAACAAAGTTCTTACCGCCTTCCACTTATATTAGGCAAAAAATCTTCTGACTTGGCTTCAATTACTCTAAACATTACTTTCTGCAAATCTGAAATGCCCACAGCCATGTCTTCAAGCATCCCTGCTTCTTCACCTACATGAAAAGATTAAAGAGACTATTAACAGAGTTGGCAGATCAGTCACTGTATAGGTCAGGGCAAAGCAATATATTTTCCAGTCTGTGCATCTAAAAATCACAGTTCTAAATCCACAGTAACCTACATAAAACCAGACTAATTTCTTGAACTGCTGATAATTCTGTGGCCTAAATGATAACCATGAGAATTAAGCAATTCTGAAAATCAGCCTGCTCTATATAGGCATAAAATAACCTCAGAAAAGCCATTTTTGTCTATTCTGAAAGTTTTCAAAATGCTTTCCTGCTGATGGAGGACAAAGGTTTTGAGAATAAAAACAAGCGTCATGCAAAATGGAGAAGACAGCTATCTCCAAATGAGCAACTGCATAAAAAAGCTGCACAAATGCTAAATTCCTCTACTTTAGTCAAAATCTCTGATTCAGGGAATGATTCCAGTAGATCTAGTTCAAAGTTTGAAACATAAGGCAATTTCTCCTTCCAAATTTCCTTTTTAATACATACCAAATAATGGCATGTGTAACAAACTATGAAACTGTTTTCAGGCTATCTTCACATTATCAGCACTGGGGATCAGGGCTGAGGCTGATAAAAGCAGTAAGTGTTTAAATCTTCTGTTTGCATTAGTTTTATAAACCTGCTATTTTGGGTCAGGTCTGCATGGAACAATAAGCAGGCCATGTTCTCTGAGCAACTCAGAATGAAACAGATTAATAACTTTTGCTGCAGAATTAACAACACAGTATCAATGACTTCAGCTGTGCTATTATGTGCAAGTCTACTATCTTGTAAGGACAATATTTGATTCAGCAAGCCAAATTATTGGAAACAGAGCAGAGGTTAAAATAAGAACTTCCTGGGTAACTTCTGGGCAGGGAACATAAGGAACTTTGTCCAAGAGCAATACTTACTGTATGTACTAAGGAGTCCTTCATACTGCACCAGCAATCCAACAGTGTGAAGCTGTTGTAAAAATCCTTGATCATGTAAACCTGTGTGCAATTTGATTACAAAACCACAGACCAATCCAGCGAGCTGTAAAGATAATTAAAACACGTGCAAGAGTGTTACAAGACAAACAGATACAAGACATTTCAACTGTTACAAGACAAACAGTTAAAATGAGGCTTGCTATCATTATACACAACAGAGGTAGCACCTACATATTTGAGAAATCAGCATAGGTATTTCTGTTTAGTGACTAAGTACATGATTTCATAATAATTATTTTGATGGGTTTTTTTGGGGTGTATAAAGTAGTGAAATATTCTGTTAAGGTATATTAGATAAGCTTAATTTGTTTTGTATCATTGTGTGTTATTTACACTGACATAAATAAGACCAGAACCTCACTTGTCAGGCTTCAAACATGCAAGACTGTGAATTATGATGTGAATTATGTGAATTAAACATGTGAATTATGATGGATTTGAAAGTGGTTCAACATCTAATGTAACTGAATCTCCTTGGCAGCTGCAACATACAACTTAAGAGAAAAATTAAGTGAAATATTTAGAAAAAAATCTATCTGAAAAAAACATGATATACAGGAGAAGACATAAAGAGCTTCAGTTATTTGCCAAGAAAAGACAGTTCTAAGGAAAGACATGCTAATAGTATTTAAACACTTAAAACACTGCCACAAACTGAAAACAAATAATCTCATCCCTGTTTCCAAGGTGACCAGGAGAAAAAATCTCCCTGGCTTGGATGCTGCCTAGCCAGTACCCCGTGAGGCCACATCTAGAGTGCTGCGTTCATTTCTGGGCTCACTAGGACAAGAAAGACAAGGAGCTACTGGAGAGAGTCCAGAGAAGGAACACAAAGAGGATTTGGGTCTGGAGCATCTCTCTTATGAGGAGAGACTGCACAAGCTGGGCTGTTCAGTCTGGAGAAGACTGAAGGGGATCTCATTAATACACACAAATACCTCAAAGGAGCAAGTGCCAGATTCTTTTCAATGGTCCCCAGCAGCAGGACGAGGAGCAAAGGCCACAAGCTAAAACACCAGACATTCCACCTCAACATGAGGAACAACTCCTTTATACTGAGGGTGGCAGAGCACTGGAACAGGCTGACCAAGAAGAATTTGGGTGCCCCTCTCTGCATACATTCCAACCCCACCTGGGCGTGTTCCTGTATCACCTGCTCTAGGTCACCCTGCCTTGGCTGGACTGGGGGGTTGGATTGGATGATTGCCAGAGTCCCTTAACCCTACTTATTCTGTGATTCTGTGATTATGAATATCAGCAGGATATATTCAAAGCTACACTTGAGAACTATATCATCTAGGAAGTCTAAAAATAAATTTCTGGATATTACTTTGTGCAAAGGCAGGATTAGCCAACTTTTTCAGTCCACTGCAGACCTGCTGCTCTGACTCAGTGATAGAAGCACCGTGGATTTCTACTTACTATTTAGTTTCTTACCACATTATAAATTATTTAGGTGAATATCATGGAAAATAAATGAAAAAGCTGTATCAAATTGTAAGAAAAAAAAAAGAGAAAGAAACCCACAAACACTGGCGTGAAGAGTATGCTTATAATTAGAGCAACAGAAGGAAGTGAGTGACACAAGACAACCTACTGCTTGGCTGAAGACGATGTCTCTCCTCAGGGTCAGCATCAGGCACTGGGGCAAGCCACAGGCAAGTTCCTGGAGCAGGACAAAGGCCATGGACTGCTTGGTCCTGGTCACCACCTCTGCCAAGCAGTCCTTCAGCGTGACCACCAGTGGGTACAGCTGCTCGTACCAGTCACCTACAACACAACAGGTCATCTGCTCCAGAGTGGAAAACTTGCAGTGAAAAACCCTTCTTTACTAGGAAGGATGGCAGTAGCAGCTGTGCACATCACCCTTCCCTTTAAAACAACCCCTGCAGCTCTCCCCAGACCACTGTGGGACCACAAATGCCACTGGAGAACATACTTATAAGCAGGATTCCATCTTACCACTGGGAATGGGGTTAAATCCCTGGCCTGAATCCAACTGCACTCTGAAACAATGGCCTTTTCTAACAGTCCCAGCATCCCTGTAAAACTGGTATTCAAGTGTCACAAACAGAGTACACAGGGAAACACATAAAACCTCATTTAGCACACAGAGATTAATACAGTGGCGATGGAGTCTCCTTTCAGGACTCAGAACTGGCTATGTAAGAAATGAAATAGCATCAAAAATGCAAAACCAGAGAGAATAACCAAATAATTAAGAAAAGGTGGGTGCTGGAGGGCAAAACACAATAACAAATAGGTTTCTGGAAGGGTATCACCTACTTAATCTGCAGGCTGGAAATATAAAAAGCTTCAGACCATATTCCTTTTTTTTTAGATTCTATGTTGTTCTCTTTAAACATTTAGAGATTTTGAACTCATTTTAGCTATTTCTATCAGAGAGATGCAGACTATTTTGAAACATGTTTTTCTCTGTAAAAATACATGCTAGGCATATTAAAAAAAACACTCATTAAATGATTGAAAAATGTGATTCCTTAATACATTACAAATGAAACAGTGATAACTAGGAATGGAGGAGAATTGGAACACCTTACACAAACTTGCCCAATAATCCCAGTCACTCCTGAATTTTATACGATTTAATAAAATCAGACCTGCCTTGTAGCTGCATATGGCTTTGCCTACCCCTAAGTTGAGCAAATAATAAAAACAAATAAATAAATCCCCCTCCTTCAGAATCTACATCTCAGTTTGATTGTACAGATTGAAATGAGGGAAATCAACACTCTGGAAGAATCTATATAAAAGTTGGGAATGCAACTGACAATGCAACAGTCTACAATTGGCTCATATTTTCTGTAGATCAGTGTAATTTAGAATCAATGATAATTACAATCTGTTGTAATTAGGTGCAAGACAGCAGCGGGTTGTTTCAGGTAACATTCTGAGTCAGGCCAGTAAAACCTCATTAGAACTGAGGAAGTTCTTGAGGCAGAAGACAGCTGCCTGTTGCCAGTCAATTTGGCTGAGCTCCAGAAAAACACATAAATTAATAAAACTGCAGCCAAGAAGACTGGAGAGAGCTTTGAAAGCTGGGAGAAATTAGAGAAAGCAAGGAGCAGGAAAGGGGAACAAGGACAGAGCATGCACAGAGAATCAGACGAGCTCTTTGTTAACTTTGTGGTCAGACAACATGAGTTTTACCACATATTTAACCATGAGTAACACAGACTGAGGAAGCATTCCCTGGAAAAAAGCAGTTCTGAAGCGAGTGTCATCCTGACAAAGCAGACCATGAGCCACCCCCAGGCACAAGCTCCAGGTGATTTTATACATGTCATTGGCTAACAGAGTGATGACACACTGTGTGCCAAAAGCTGGTGTACACGTTTTAGAGAGGCTGCTGGAAAAATGGAGAGCTTGCAGTGCAGAGCTACCAAGATTTAGAGTTTAATCTCCTTAAGCTGATGAAAAAGACTGAGCAGCAACTTGATTTCCCCTCTTCATGAGGAGAAAATAACAAGAACTAACTGTGGTGTTTATTCCAGGGAATAAAAGCAAAAGAACAACCAGAGGCTGCTGCAAAACACAGACGAGTTTAGAAATAAGGTAGACAAAAAAGTGTATCAAAGATTGTCTTGTATGCAAGGCATAAATATATAATACCAATGCAATTCATAAATAGACATTATTTGCAAAGGGACCTGACATGTCTAAAGTAGAGTTCTCTTAGAGTGACTCAGTAAATCATATTGTATACATTTTAGAATAAGATATCTTTCAGAATACCTTTGTAGAATCACTTCAGGAAAGGAATAACACAAATTATTGCTTTTAACACATTCATGGACTCACACACATTGAGCCTTCGGATCTCAACTTTCTTTTAAATTAAAATCACAGAGGAAAATTGTTTGAAGGGGTGAAGAATTAATTGAATGAGTGACCATCTGAAAAAAGGAGATTAGAAGCAAGAACAGAAGCGACAAGGAGACTCCAGGATGACTGTCAGGTTGCTAAAATGACATGGGCAGCCTGTCAGTTTGGAACGCTTAGCATCCAGAAGAACTGTCAGAGTCTCCTGATAAAGCAAAGAAACTCAGCACAAAAATAGAGCTAGTCAGCCACGGGAAACTAAAACAAGGCATGAAAACCAAACATACTAAATTAAAAAATTAAAGGATGAAACTAAAAGGACAGTACCACTGCTATGCAGTTAGAATGAGATTAAAACAAAAGTGCATGTTCCACAAAGCACTGAGTAAATATTCCATGTTCATTGCCAAGAGAGTGATGGCAGCTCAGTCTGTGACAGGATTTGCCCTTTGGTTACTGGAAAATGCCCTTCAGCCCCATGTTCCTAAAATCAACAGGCTGCGCAGGCAAATGACCTGCTTAGCACCCAGCTAGTCAGTTCTGCGTGCTCATATCCAAGTTGCAATATGTCAAACCACACGTTAAATTTGATAAACTTTGGCAGAAAAGCAAGCTTCTGGTCTTTTCAAAGTCAGGTCCACTGAAATGCTCATTAAAATATGCTGGTAACCAAAAAGGATGCTTCAGCATAGTACTCCTATCTCCTTTAGTCCTAGCAACAGATTAAAAAAGCCAATTTTGTCACTGCTATTTGTGCCACCTAAAATCCATAAATTGCTTTAAGTCACTTCAAAACTTGAATGGTATGAAGTTAAAAAACCAAACCTTAAAGAAAAAGCAGAAGAATGCATAATGTTGTGCCCTTAAAGCAAAGGGGGGCACTACAGCCATACAAATGTAAGAAATACAAATATAAATGTGATATATAAATGTAACAGCAGATACCCACGAGGTAACGTTTCACTTAAATTAATCACTCACTACCTGATCATAAAAATATTCCATGATAGAATTGAAATAATAGAGGTAAAAAAACATAAATGAGTTTTCTTTATATCACAAAGTGATCATTAGACAAACTCTGTTTTAATGAAAAAGGCAGGCAAATCAAACCAACCAACCAACACAGCAGCAGTAAATCCCTAAAATCAGCATGAAATAATTAACCCAGAATTTGATTTTACTGACTTAGGAAAGGAACAGTCTTTGAATTAATTATTTTTTTTAAAGGGAGGTTTAAAAAGACAGAAGATTGCACATATTCAACTTTGCACCATAAAAAGGTCAGTGCCTTATTTCTTTATTTTGCCACGCAGCTCTTGGAACTCAGCTGAACTCCAGCTGAGGGCTAAGCTCTTTGAAAAAGGAGGAGGCTTTGTACTCACAATGCTGCAGCAGTTCTTGCAGGAACAATAAAAACCTGAATAAGATTTCCTGGTGTTCCTGCACTTGAAGGCAGCAGTTTGCTTTGCACAGTTTGGGTGTCCAGATATTTGGAATTCTTGGGATTTATTATTCCACTGCAGGCATCCAAGATTTTCTCCACTGTCACATGGATTAATAGCTAAACCCAAAACCATCCAATAATACCTACATGAGCATCTCAGCATGCTTAGTCAGAGTGAAAACAGAAAGAGAAGACAAAGGTAATAAAAGACAAAGCTAAGAAAATCTAATACACTTTAAACATAGGAAGGTTCTGTGAATGCTGTGCAACTAAATATTCTTATATCTTGTTTTAGTTTGTTGATTCAGTTAAATAGTCTTTCCCTTACATATTTTTCAGCTTCTGTTTTTAGCCAAAGTACTTAGAGAAAGTACTGCTGAAGGGGATTGTCTTGTATTGCTGGGCTACATTCAGCCCAGATAAGGATCCTATCAAAAAGAAAAGGATGACACAGAAGAGAGGGGGAAAGGGGGGAAAAAAGCATAAGTAAAACTTATGTAAAAAAAAGCTTCAAAGAAAAGGAAGGAAAAATGTGAGGAAGAGGAAGGAAAGAGAAAGCTTTTCACATGTGACTGCTCTAAATAAATTGTGTCTGCTACTCAAGGACACAGGCCACAGAAAAATTTTTCATCTTCATGACTAAACAATATTTTATAATAAAAGCTTTTCTGAAGATTCAAATAAAACTAGAACACAGCTTTATTTCCCACAGAACATAGCTTTATTTCCCACTTCTACCAGCCTGCATTGGAAGGGATGCAATGAAAGGATGCAGTCCCCATCCCCAGGGCAATGAAAGTCCGAAATTTTGAATCTAAACTTATATAGTCCCCAACAGGTATGAGATAATACAAGAAAAATAAACCCACATATGTCTGTAGCAATGTGAGTATGAACAGAAGTTTCCTGTAATTCCAGCTAGGAAATGTGGCAATGTTCCCCAGGTGCTCTTTGCAAACCTATGCTGAAGGTTATCAAGGGCCAGTTCACGGAGCTCATGATTCCATAATTCACTTAAAGGCAAAATCCAGGTGCAATCACACTGGCAACTCAAATTGTTTGTGATGCTAGGTGGATCCTGTGTGTATCAAATGGGGGAGTCCTCACGCAGAGGCAGCGAGGGAACGGCTGGGTGGGAGCTCTGAAGGGAGGCACGAGCAGCAGACAGAAACAACAGCCACACGCAGCAGCCAAGCACAGACATCTGTCGGGGCTGTGCCAGCACCAGAGCCAATGCTGTGTTCCACTGGCACTTCTAAGGCTGCAGGACAGGCTTTCACATCACAACTCTCACGGAAAACGAAAAGGCAAAAGTGAAAAGAATTTAATGTTGTCACATATTTCTCCAAGGCAAACCAGACTAGAGTCAGAAGAACAACAAAAAAGCCCTCTCCTTAAAAATCCTTCTACTCTTCCTGATTTATCCTGCAGAGGATTCATAATCCTGCGACTGATGAAACCATAGCATGTTACCTTGGTAACTGTAACTCAAATTCAGTCTTTAGAATACACTCAAAGGTCAGACTGCATGAAAAGTTAAGGCTAAGGAAGGTATAATTCACATTGAAAGGTAGAGTACAGGAAAAAAAAGTGCTCCAGTATCTCCAATTACAAAGATTCCAAACAACAAATATAAACATGTTTGAAAAAAAAGAGTAAGATCACACAATGCCATAGTCACTGAGACTGCAAATATCAACCTACTTTAGGAAACTCTGAATATATGTTACAACAATATCTAAATTTATATGAAGATGCTATTGTATCAAAATATTGTCATAATATTTTCTATCATCTAAAATGAACAGATGTGCATTTTTTGAAAGGTCTTTCATTGCTATATGCTACAAAAAACCAGTCAGGTTCACTAAATAAGCAAAAATTTAATCTCATACTTCAAGGCATATTTGTTATTATTTTGTTCAAAACTCTGCATTCTTTTTTCTTACAAAAGCAGCCCAATTTCTCTGAGTATCAACTAGAGCAGTTTCAGACTTAAAGATCAACCTGTGCCATATATTTGCAGTATTAATGAAATACATTATGCTCAAATATGCTCAAATTATGTATAATATATAAGCAAGATGTGGCAAGATTTTCATTTATGTCACGTTTGTGAATTTTAAGTAGTGCAAAAGTCTGTTATTTTAGAAATGTATCTATGGGCATACACAGTGTGATTTTGTATCTAGGAAAATGCTGTGAACTCATAATCAGGCTTCAAGTTTAAAATTAAGCAGAATTAAAGCCAAATTTGTAACTGTAAACTTGGAATCTCAACCTCTGTGTAGTTGCTTCACGGTGCAGCCTTAGGGTTTCATGTTAAATTTCAGAGAGGGAGACACAGAGAAAAACAAACATCTACACCCACACTCTCATAGAGAAGTCAAGCATGAAAAATTCTGGCCCCAAAGTTTTGAAAATCATTAGGGAACCAACTTTGGCACACACCTGGAAAGCTCTTCGGAAAGCTCCATCTTTCAAGTTAGTCCTATAAAAGAAAGCAATTTTAAAATGTCTCCATCTCTATGTGACCTTGAAAGTCCTATAAACTGTCCAAGGCATTCCTAAAACGATGTCTTACTCAAAAAGGACATGAAAACACAGCAGTTTGCCCCACAAATCTCTGCAGCTCTCATGTGAGGGAGTGTTAGAGAACTTTCAGGACAGCTCAACAAAAGCACTGCTCTCACTGAAGGACACCTGTACTTATTCAAGAGAAATAGGGATGGCTCTGAAATGAAGAAAAAAGCAAGGATTTATTCCAGCATCATAGCAGTTGGATATTTTTTGTGTCTTTGGCCCACCAGCTCCAGAAGACAACCTCTCAGCTGGATGAAGCTCATCTAAAATTTTCTAACCATCACTATTATCATTATTGCTAAGCAAGAGCTACCTTTCATTCTACTTGATGACTTGATGGCTGCCTTATTACAGTACTTTAAATGATGCAACTTTGCTTTTTCCTTTTTTGTTTTTGGCTTGTGACCTAAAAGTTGTAACCAATATTTCATTTGCCTGTGCTGGTTAAATCCATAACATGGCGTATAGCAGAGGAGATACTCAGGGGGTTGAAGAGAGTGAAGGAAATTAGGGAAAAGTCTGTAAAAGTCTGTAAAAGGTCCACCATCTAAGGATTCTCCCAAGTTCAAAACTACACCTACCTAGCTGTTAAATATTTGTACTTTCTCTGAGGAAGGCAGGAAAGGTGTAGAAAGCTGTGTTGATATTTTTCACCTGCAAGCCTTCACTAGAGAGCAGAGATTATATCACCCTCCTGTCTAACATTACATGCCTGGTAGACAGAAACTTAGAGAACCCAACAGATAAGGAATAAGTTGCTCTCTGAACAAATCATACAAAATCAAGTCCAACACATCTTGCACTGAAAACAAGGATGCCAGGACTGCAGCATAAACCTCTCACACTGGCAAAATGCAGATGTTACAGCTGCATTAAAAATCAATACTACAACCAGAATTCACAGATCTCACCAGTACTACACAAATGACATAAAACTTTAAAAGTAATTTTAATTCTTGTTGTGTAAGAAATAAATTACAAGTGAGTACTGATAACTTTAAAACTCTTTATATAAAATGATGTAATTAAATTCCATGGAGAACATGTAAGGGAAGACACAGGATAAAATGCACAATGAAAAAAAAGAAAGTTGAAACTATACAAAACTGTATAAAATAAAGCAGTTGTGTTGGTTTGTTGTTTTGTATGGGGAGTTGATTTATTTAGCCGAAGAGTGGCACAAAGGTTGGCTCTGATGTCCTTCCATTAGGACTACTACCACTATCACTAAGGATCTGTTTCATTTATTGCAACACACTTTCAGACTAGAAAATCTCATTAGACTTATTAAGCAGATATAATCTATGCATCAAGAATGCAAACATGAATCATAGGAGAAGATCAGAAGATGAGAAGGAGAAGATCAGAAGGTGACAAGGACCCTTGTCACAAAATTTTCTTTACATCATCCCACTGAATTATTCCACTTGACCTTTTGACACAGGCTGACAGGTATATCCAGGTAAAAATGAATTTTATAAAATCAGAAAATAAAAATCAGTATATCACCTCAGAAAAGCAGAAGCATTTGCAGGAGAATGACACTGATTCAGAATGTTCACCTTTCCTTACAAGTTTTCTATGGGGCAAGACACAGTCCAATTTTTTTTTTCCTCAAAATACTACACGCAAGTAAAATCTTAAGTAAATTAAATTACATCAGCCTACAAAAAGAAAAGACTGTAGTTTCAAAAGGTTTACACTCTAGCACAAACAACTGAGCATGGCAAGCAGTCTGAGCACACATTAAAGCTGTACTTTGATAAATAACCTCCCACAAATGTGTAAACCTTGCCATTAGCCCTCTCATCAAAGATACTATGGAGTCTTCTCTAGATGACTTTTCTGTAGCTGTGCAAATTTTTATTTACTCTTGTCAATGACTAAAAAATAAAAAATTAGGGGAGGTTGCTTACCGCCTGTATGCAACACTTTGCAATCTTCTGCTGAAGGCTCATTTTCACCCTCTTTGATGTTGCTGATGTTGTCCTTTTCAAGCAGCCTGTCCACCATGGCAAATAAGGCTGTTCAAACTCTTTGCCACGTTGGCCCACACCCTGTCCTGAAAAGACCAGAATTATCACTGCATGTTACTGAAGAAAAAAACCAAAAAGGGACAATAGTAAGTTATTCATGATGTTAGCATACGACTGCTCCTCTCATCCTTCAGCCTATTACCAACCTGAGCCTTTTTCATGGAGATTCTCTTGCAGCGTAAATGAACCCAAACTTTTATGGTTTTAGACACTGTGCACAAGTGCTTCAAACTCGACATAATGCAGACAAAGTTTCAGGTCTAATAGCAAGGAACTGAGCAGCTTGTCTATTTAAATGATACCTTAAGAGTACAGACACACTCAAAGCTTGACAAATGAAACCTTGTGTGGGCCAGTTTTGTCACAGTGTTTAATAACCTCTTTTTGATAATTTAACATATCCTGTATTTTATCACATCAGTTACTCTGCTGAAGAAAATGTTAATTCAAGGACTAGAATGAGAAACTTGCTGTCATGGCATATTTATTAGCTAACACAATTTCAGTTTTGTTCCTCACCTCTCACATAAACTGCAACCACCACACTTAACTGAGTTTACAATAGGAGAATTAGGGGTGTAATAGAGAGGTAGAAAAAGTTCTGTACAAGCAGAGAGGAAAAGAAATCATGTGGAGCATAAGACAGAGCTGTTATGGATCAGAGATATAGGGAGGGTCCTTCAGGTGCTGGATGCTGCAGAAATCAAAGCTTTTGCACCTACTTTTGCAGCACTGAATAAGAAGGAAGAAACCAAGCCATACAAATAATGAGGCTGTTCACAAGACAAGCAATCAGACTAAAACCAAACCATAACAAACCCACAGAAACCACCCTTCCCTCTCCAATATGTTTCAATGCTGAGTCATTCTGAAAGTATTGGAGAGCAACCAGAGTATGCTTGAGGGTTAAAAATGGGAATTTAACATGACTGCTTTGTTTTGTATTTTACAGAGCCAGAAGCATTATGTATTTGTCAGGTCTTCAGGCAGAAAAATGAAGTTGCAAAAATACCAAGAGAGAAGGTTAAAGAAAACTGAGAACTCAGAGAAATAGCATAGTTTCATATAAATGGCAACCCTTGGATTTTGAGTGGAGGCAAATCTAGAGCCACTGCTAAGGCAAACATTTAAATCTAATGTCGCTTTTCAACTATATGCCTCACTTCAGCCTGACTAGAGGGATCTTATCTTATGCCCTGCTCCCTCCTCCTGAGGACACAAAAGACTGAGGGCAGGTATAGATGCCTTCAAAAGTTTCCTCCTCTATGCACTCCAAGCAATCCTGAAAAAACATTTACAATATGTGTGAAACTACTGATTTTTACCACCCACAAGCATAATTCTGGGGAGAAGGATTCTATGAAGAATCCTCCAGAATATAAGGGAGCTTCAGAGCTTTCAGTCACTGAAGTTGCTGAGGAATGTGCAAGTGAGGTTGCTCAGAGAAGTTGGAGTAATCTAATTTCCCTTTTCTTTTGTGTGATGGGGGAACTTAATTCCTGCACCAAAAAAGCATTAAGCTCTTAATGAGCATCTGGAGTTATTGCACAAGCAACACAAATATGAGCCCTTGTTTCACACTGGAAAGAGCACTTTTTTCAAACCAACTGTTAACCCAGCATTGAGATGATTTCTATACAATATTCTACAAACATTCCCTGAGGGTTTAGAAGCGAAATTCATAAACATCTGTTGACAGAAAGCTCACTCTTACTATCATGTATCTGGCTTTTTTATATACAAGCAACTGAGAGGGAGCAAGGGCCTGTTTCACAGCCCCTTTTCTCCACACAGGAGGTTCCTGGGATTGTGGGCTGATAGAAAATGTAGAGGCATCTATTTATCATTCATTGAGATGTTATTCTGTCTGCACCAAAGGCAGTCACATTTATCTAAGAAGGTTGTTGAAATTCTGCAGTTTGGCAGGAACAATTTTCAAGTAAAACTGCAGTTTCCCATCACTGAAAATCAAGTGGCTTCTATGATTCTCCATGAGAAGAAATTAATCCACTTCTTTGTTGGAGAATTTTGCTCAGACATGGCTTGAAGGAAAAAAGGCCATGAAAATATACGACTGATTGAAAAGTAAAAGGCAGGTGTAAACAGCAAAGTTCTCAGGCTTGTTTTTAATAACAAGTAAATACCTTGTCCTTGGATAGTGAT
Organism: Melozone crissalis; assembly: GCF_028551555.1. Taxonomy (NCBI): domain Eukaryota; kingdom Metazoa; phylum Chordata; class Aves; order Passeriformes; family Passerellidae; genus Melozone; species Melozone crissalis. The sequence continues at coordinate 21,267,454 of NW_026535787.1, forward strand.
GGGAAAGCAGTGACAAACATGGAGGCCTTGAGAACCATTCATAACAGGATGAGAAAAACAAGTTTTGGTCTCAATAACAAACCACAGGTATTGAAAACAAGAGGAGGGGTTGAGCCAATGATGAGCTCGGGTTTTGCAATATGTATGAACTTAATTAACACGGTTATAAAAATGTGCATGTTGGATCAATAAATTGGAGTTCGATGCTGATCAATTAAGATGGGCCATCTCCCTTCACTTCGTCACTTCTTATTGTCATCTTTTACTATTTCCAGAATATTTTCCTGTAGCCTAGCACTGACCTTTCATCTTCTTAAGCAGATGAAAAGATGGAAAGGCAGGCCTTGGCATCAGTGAAAGCTGGGCACCTCTCCTAGGACAATTAAAAATGAACCTGTAAAATAATTCTCTTTCATTCATCCAACTGAAAAAATTGTAATTAAGTTCCATCTGATCAGAAAGTATCATTAAAAATTAGGACACCTTCCTCATTTCAGAGAGCAGGAATGGACACTCCTGTCTGTCACTGCACCTGACTGGATGTCTTCCTTCTAAACACTGCCAGCCAGTGGAGTCCCAGAGGCTGTTTCTGTTTTTAAAGGATTCTCAGCCTTTCTGAATTCACCACAGAGCTCCTCAGTCACTTCTTGTCCCTCCATACACACCACTTCAGCTGCGTGCTTTACTTGTGCCATGTATGGCACAGCATCTGCACGTCCAAGCACTCTGAAGATGCTGTGTCGCCTTCATTTCAGTGGATATTCAGATAATTCCTTAAGGCCTTTTTGAGCTCTGTTCAGAGATAAAGGAAATATCTTAAGTAATGTGCATGATTAACACCCCCGTGGGCTGCTTCAAGGGTCAGCTTAAAGAGTTGTTTAAGGATGTAGATTTCAGGCAAAACTAAAGTTCCAACTGCAAAATGTAACACTAGTACTTATAATAGTACTTATAACACTTAGTACTGATAATAGTGAGGAAAAAACCTACAACAGCAAAGGAGGATAGAGCATTGTGCATACAAAGCAACATATATTAAAGTTTTTCCCTTTATAGTTGTGTTTCACAGTGGATTAAGTGTTTTTTCAAATTTTACATGGCTTTATTCTTTCTCTTTCCATCGTGCTAATCACAATTTGATTATTAAAACTCATATTATTATCACCTCTACTGACAGAAATAACTGAAAAGTTTAACCATTCAAATTCAGAAAAAATCACAAAATTTCTCCAAAATTTATACTGTCTCAAGTTTGACAATGACTCTGACTCAGCTCAATTCAGAAAACAGTGAAAGATACATTTAATTTGAATCAAGGTAATTTTACTAATTCAGCAGAAAAAAATGAATACTGTTTAAAATGACCCACTTACACAGTTTAATAGGTGAGGACCAAGCACCTGGCAGCTTTTAGTTATGAATTACAGCAAAGCTATCTTCTCTTCAGAGATGCTAAATTGCAGTACTAAATTAAAATGCAGCTTTCACAAAGTGCCACTTTTTCCAGTGCAAAATTTATCTCTTTTACAAAAACTATTGTGTTATTTATATCTCTGAATGTTTCAACAGCTAAAAACAAACATTTTGGCTTTAGTTCAAGCAAAGAGCCACCATTCCAACCCCTCAGGTTGTTGAGAAAACAAGAAAAAGTGAATTAAAGGCTCTAAAGCTGGAGGACAAATGAAATAATGAGCTATTTATTGTTTAAATCTCATGAATACTTAAGGCATGGGGCTGGAAATATTTGCCTTTCTTCTAGAAGAAATATATTCTTCTTCCTTTATTTTTGGCATGGAAAAAAATTACAGTTTAGGTGGATTACCATAGCTCACACAAGTTATTAATTATTTACAATAGAGATGAATATGCTGACATCCTTTACGTCTATGAGAATACAGTGATGAACTCAAAGCATGAGCCTGGACTGAATAAAAATAGCTTGAGTATGTATGAAATAAAGTAACAGATCTATTAAGAAGACATCCACCAAAATAATTGATTTATAAAATTTCAGCCATATAAATAATACATATCTTTGAAAGATATGCTAAGAATGTTAAAATCTAAACATTGTATTTAATTCTTTTACAGAACCTCAGACAGTTTCTAAGAACAGAGTCTAGGGGCAATGGGCTGAGGGTTAATTCAGTGTATTTAAAATGATTCCAGCCTGAGGGCTGGAGAGGGGTGTTGCAAGGGGTGGGGAAGAAAAGAATATTTCCCTGTGAACAGCATGTACTGTTCCAGTCCTTAAATCTGCCCAACTAGCAAAATCAACCCAAGTAAGAACAAAGACTATTCTTGTGTCTGGGCAAGAATACACTCAACACCTTCACTGTTCTATGCACAACTAGGCAGTCTCAGAGCAGTACACTGTACTTAGGCAAAGCCTTGCAATTTAGCTTCAAAATCTGCATATCTGCGATGTATCTGAGAAGCACAATTTTACAGTTTTGCACCCCTTTGCCCCCTGCAACGGCATGTGACAAGGACACTGAGGGCTTGAGGTGGCTTATGCTAATTTGTAGGGTTTCACTGGCCAAGGGTTTCTGTCCACTTACCCACTCCTCCTCATCATACTCAGAATGATGGGGTATGGAGTCCTGCCTTTTGACGTGAGCAGGATGGTCCTGGTGCTGTGCATCAGCCCCTTCCTCTGCACTGCTCCTGGGCACAGCTGGTTTCTTGAGCACACAGCCAGGCCGGGCCGTGTACAGCGCAAGAAGGGCACTTCTCACCAGCTGGTCCTTGAACGTGTGCACAAATAACTCCGTCTAGGGAAAAAACCAAACCAATGGAAAGGTTAGAGCAAAGAATGTGGTATGGCAGCAAAGCTGTGTAACACTGAATTATCCTTAGGCAGAGCAGCTATTTGTTTCAGGCCTGCCTGGGAGGCAGAAAACAAAGTAGGCCAACAAATAATGAGGAAAATTTCAAGAGTTTTAGAGATCACATCCTACAATCCCAGTGTTCTAAGGATTAACACAGGAGCACATTATCTGTCATAGAGATCACAATCTTTTCACTTTTTATTTGAATTCCAAATTTCTCCTCAGAGGCGAGCCTCAACAAGAGCCACTTCCAAGAGTAACCAACCACAGCATGATAATTTCTGAATAAGTGTAAGATAAAACACAATTAACCAGTTCAATAATCTCTCTAAATAAAACCCACCACTCTACAATGCTGAAATAGCAGTATCTGCAAAAGCAGTATTTCCACAGATAAATTTTACTACTGGTAGGTGTCAACCCAGATATCATGGTAGGTGACACCTGATTTCAAGCTTGATTTTTTTGTATATTTTAAAGAAAGGAAACTCTGAAGTTGTCTTCTCGGGTCTTCTGAAGATGCTATTCAATCTTTGCATCATTTTTCTATGTTGACTGTTACAGCTGGCATTTTACTGTATTTTTTAAATCCTTCAACTTCCCTGCATTATTCATCTCCCTTCCACCTCAACAAGGAAAGTATGCCTTTGTGCAGACAATCTTAATTAAACAGGGATGTGGGAAGGTATGTAGATAAGAGTCAGAGGATCCAGCCTCAACCAGCAGGAAATGCCAGAAATGAGGGCTGCCCAGCCAAGCTCCGTTCAGCCCTTATGTGCTGCTTATGCAAAAACTGGAGGGAAAAGTAGCCAAAAAGAACCCCAAAACAAAAAAGTGCCAAGTGCCAGCACCTCCCTGGAACTCCTGAGAAGATTCCTGGAAGTCTTTTCTCCCAGTTTCTGCATTTCTTATCCTATCCGTTCTTCATACTACCTGTTCATCTTTTGCACCCACTCCTACTCAACTTCTTTTTCTTGCCTTCCTGTCTCAAGACCCTCTCAAAAGTTTACAGATATTTAAGACAGAAAGGCTCTAAAAAATTAATGGTTTTCTTAAGGCTCCAGCTGCTAGGTGAGGTACTTAAATGAGAAGTTTCTGCCTTTCCCATTTTCATTATGTTTACCAAAAAAATGCTTTCTGAATTGTTTCACATGGATGGGCTGAAAATTTTACTCCAAATAAATCTCTACAGTTCTAAAAATAAGAACTGCAGGCACATCTAAGAAAAATTATTGATTTTTTAAAACCAAAATCAGACCTGACTTGGGATTCTTTAGACTTGGCAACACTACTCATCTCCCTGGCAATATTACCAGACCCATTCCTTCTCCTCATTACCAACTTGGTGCCTGAGGGAAAGGCCATTTTTTAACAGTTTTCTCAGGACTGTCTCCTCGTTGTCCTGAATTGATCTTCAGGACAATTTCAGTTTTCTACATTTCCAACCCAGATGGTACATGCCTGGAGAATGACTTAGTCTTTGGGGAATAGTGCTATCACACCCCACCATTCTTTGCCTTCCCATGGCACAATGAGATTTGAGGGGTTGTGTGGTAACAGCAAAGCTCCTCTTCAACACTCTTCTACAGTTCCATAGCAAGAGAGTTGAAACTCCATTACTTGTCTACCCTTAAAAACAGCAATATCATGGTTTTGCTGAGGTTTAATATCTACCTTCCCCACAATGTCTGTTTGAGAAAATTTCAGGTTTCTGGTTCAGAATAACGCTCAAAAAAACTTTACATTTCAAAAAATTATGAGAATTGGATAGCTTGATGTAAATAATGCCCACTAGGACTGCAAATTTTAAGTAATATAATTGAATAGAAATATTTTATAGGGAAATTTAGTTTTTAAAAGAAAATCAGTACAGAAGTGCGACTCCATTTTTCATGCAGCAACTAAAATAATTCTGTAATTAAATTCCATTCAGAGATCCCATTGGTTTAACAGCAGTCTATGTTTCAACTTCACTTTCTAACAGCTCAGTACAGCTAAATTTGCAGAATATCACTATTTATGAAACTGCACTGAAATCACAAAACCAGTCTATACAAAGAAATAAAAACTCCGCAAATTCTTTCAGATACTCTACTAAAGAGCATTTCTGCAAACAAAGATAGGCATAGCTGGAAAATTAATTTATCAAGCCTTCTGCAAGCTGCAAATGCTGATACACTTGTCGATAGCTAAAGGCTTCCTTAATCAACTAACAAAAAGTAATGATAAAAGGTTGGTCTCAGGAAAACACTACAGTAAACTGTAAATTATATATGGAGATGCTTAATAGGAGAAAATAAGCTCCTTTTAAGAAGCAGCAGTGGAATTATTTGATTTAATTTTCCACTTTCAATTCATGCAGCCAGTCCTTCCATTTCCAACATGAACACTTAAATGTAATTCACATTATTGATAATTCAGATTTACTCACTGCTACCTAATAATTATAGAAAGAATTCTTATATATACCAAGTGATATGTTTTTTAATAAACTTGCAGAATTTAATCACCAGGCAAATAATTTTTATGACTTCAAACAGACGTTTAATTTCTAAATATCTATCCAGTTAAAACAGCAGAGCATTTATTTTTTACATACAAAAAGTGCAGGAAAGATGGAATAGCAAAGCACTACATATGCCTCAGGAGCACAAGCAGATATCATGTCATTATACTCAGCAGAGCATGTGCTACTCTGCGTTAAATACAAGCAGGAACACTCTGGTAGTCTTGGTTCTCCAGTACTGTACCAGGCTATACAGACAGAATATTTCAAGACAGCAATATAAGGCTTTGAATTAACCATGAGGGATCTAATTTCAGTATTGTGTGGGTTCACTGAGTTTAGGGCTTTGAAATTGTATTTCTCTTTCCTGAAGCTGTTTCTTGGTCTCTCTTCCCCATCTCTCCTCCCCTCTTTACAAGCAGCTGTCCCAGCACACTTGCTTCCTCAGCAATCCACCCTATTTCTCTATTGTCCACCTTTTCCTAGGAGTGCATTTGGTAATAGACAGGGAAGCAGGTATTGAACCACTCCTGCTGCAGTTGTTCAGACAACTGGATTTGTCTCTTTCAAGCAAAAGGTGGAGGCTAGACAGACATCCAAGGAGTACATGGGGTGAGACTCCTTCTTCTGGGAACCTGAGCTCATGCACTAACATGCACTCATGCACTAAATTTAATCCTGGTCCTGAAAAGCTGATATGAACACACTCAACTAAGTCACCAGCTATAAATGTAAAATACCTAAGGCTTTAGCAAACTGAATGAATTGTCTTTTTTGTCCCCTTTTTATAGCCAGAGTCTCTAGCGAGCCATGGTTCAAGCAGCACTTTAGTACCATGGCTCCTGCCTCTGAAATCATCCCCTCCTCCTGTCCAGAGGCAAATGGCAGAGGAAATGCACATTGCTCAGCAACCACCCCTTGGATCTTCAGAACAAACCCTTCTTTGCCTGATTTGCTTTGCCTCTGCATACAGATTTCTTTGAACTAACCTCTAACAGAGCAGCTTCACTCTTCTATGCACAGCTAAAAATGCCCTCCTGCATCCAGAGGTACACCATAATCGCTACAGTCCCCCTCCTTAAATTCCTCTGTTTCATTTCCAGGCTGAATTCTGCCTTCTTCCATCACCCCTGACGCTCAGAGCGACTCCACATTCTCAGAGCAAGTGTGGATTCACACATCTGCCGCTGAGAGCGATATTCCTCTCCCTTGTGCTCTTCTGGAATGCCTTCCCAGTAAGTGGCCAAGCTCAATATCAATATTTGAAACCCTCCTATGGCACGAGGAGCTGCTGGGGTAATGGTGCTCAACAGACCAACAGGGCTGTCACTTCCCAATAGCTGAAGATGCATGGAAATGGTTACTGATCGTGTTATTGAGCCATACTGGGATCACACTGCTGAAGGGATGGCCCGTGGAGAAATGGGAAATTCTTCACAACCTCTCGGGTCACAGGGTTCATATTGTTATTCCTATAAGGGTTCATATTTTTATAGGGTAACATATGCTGGGAAGCACTACAGGCTTCAGCTAATCTCCATTTTCAGTCTGTGAGACCAGCGGGGAACATTATCTTCTCTAATTTAGAACTAAAGGAACTAAAATGAGGAAGAGGTTGCAGCTACAGACAGATATAATAGGAGAAAGAGAAATAAAATTTGAGATCTCCTAGAGCAAATTTCCCAGCTTCTCCTTCCAGGCTGCATCACCATTTCTGATCATGCTGTTATTCTAAACCTTATACACCAACCTGGCTTGAACTACCTCCCATAAGTAGCAGCTTGAAATATAATAGAAAGAGAATTAAAAAAAAGACTTCTCATACTACAAAATTATTTATAATTTTTGATATTTTCATAAACTCCAGTATGTAGCCACTAGAGGATAAAGAAGCTACATGAAATTAAATTAATTACACTTTTAAATAAAGGCAATCTTTATAGATTTCATTAATTTTCTATACGGAAGGCCTACAGAAATACTGAATAACATTATTTTTCTAATAACAACATTTTGATGCTTATTTTAGCTGAGTTTATTTAACATTTCCTGATGCTGTGAAAGTCAAATGATGCAGAAACCCCCTCCCTTCCTCCCCAGCAGTTAGAGAGACTTGGTTACTCCATTTTCCATTGCAGTGAGGATTTGAATCTTACTTTTTCTGAAAGCATCTTTAAAGAGTTCTTCAAGCTGTCTGGAGAACGCTGGCTTGCAGAACTGAGCAGCAGGTCTGCATGGCTTGATATGAGAGGCTGCAGATGACTGATGTTGCTGAGAACTTCTTTTGCCTTGGCTGTGTTTTCAGGTGAATAGTAAATACACTGGTATCCAGTGCTGTGATAACAGAGAGTCACATCATGTCAAATTCATTTCTGCCATTAACAGCAATGCTTATGGTGCTAAAAATCTTACCACTACTTTTGCAAAAAAAAAAAAAAAGGCCAGATGCCTGAACTTCATAGACACCACTGATCCTGCATTTAAGGGTAAAAACAAACCTTTCCTTGAACAGTAAAAGCATAAACAGCATGAAACAGCCCACCACCACATGCTCCAAGTAATACAGTGCAAAACTCCTTTGAGTGGGTGATCTGAACATAAACCCCCATGTTTTTATGTGTTTCTTTTAAACAGTGTAATTCTAGGGATAGAAAATATTTGACAAAGTCAGGTAATAATATCAAAGAGCATAAGGCTCCTTATTCTTCCAACTGAGCTCCCCAAAAGAGAATTGACTGCCTCACCGAGTCTTTCCAAGTGGGCCATTTATGTTGAATTGATCAGTGGCCCACACTGTGTTTTGATTGGCCTCGGTGATGTCCAGGAAGAGACAATAAACAGAGTTATCTCCAATAAAGAACAGGCATCTGATTTGCAAGAAGAGACCCAGCAATGGGTGTGGAAGTGAATTACTTCAAAACCACACAAATGCACACTGCAAACTTCCTACTGTCCGCTGTTCAAACTACTGCAATTATTTTGCAGGACTTCTCCTATCCCTCTTTATTCTTTTCCTCCCTACAAATTATGCAATACCCTTTTACACCACTGTTCTCAAACACCACTTCAGACAGCATGCACACACCCACTGGCTCTTGCCTGCAGCCCACAGCTCCTCACCTGAACCTCTGGTACGTAACCCTTCCTTTTATAAAGCCCTGGTTTAGTCTTTCAGAGAAACTAACCAAAATCTTCTACAGCTTCAGATTAAAACAGGAAAAAAAGAAACCAAGCACCTCCTGGCACATCACCAATGCCAGAGGAATGTACATACTACTCCCAGCTGGTACTGTTTGTATCTCCCTTCTCTCCTTTTTGTCTGAAGTATTTCAGTCCCTTCAGCCGTTTCACCACTGATTTCTTTCTTAATTTGGCATACCAAGACCAAATACTGACACTTGTTCAATCCTCTGAACTTTATGCATTCCCTTTCATTTCAGTCTTTGTCCAGATCTCTTCACTACCCCCAGTTCCCCTTTGTGCCTTTTATTGAGTGAATTCTAGTTCCTTCTCTTTAGTTTTCTACAAATTAGAAACTAAATCTTGATCAGTCCCTTCCAATTCAGCATTTTCTATGATTCTGGCAAATAAGGATAGCTTCAAGCAGTTTTAAAATTAAGGCTCTTGCTTACGTATTTTGCTGAGGTATACTGTCAATACCCAATTCTAATTTTCTATTCCCCAATATCCATTCTATTTTTCTGTCTTTCACCAATGTCTTCATTCCTAGATACAATTCTTTGTAGAGGCAATCAGGATTAATGGCATATAGCTGCCATTACTACCAGCCACATCTAAATTACGACGCATCTCCAACTTACATGAGCTACTCATGTCTACTAGACCCATGTCTAGTAAAAGTCATAATTCTGAGTATTTCAGCAAAGTGAATAATATAAACTGTCCCTCCTAATGAATTAGGAAAAACAAGCAAACCTCTGTCCCTCTGAGTAATGAAGAAACTGCCACAGTTCTGCCTTTGAGGTGGAGAGCCTGTTAGTGGGATGACTTCCAGAGTCAGATCTGGCACTACATCCACTGGAACCCTCAAGCAGCAGGCTCAGTGGATAGGGCAGGGACAAAGAGCAGTAGTCTGTGTTAATTGCAGTGAAGACATAGTCTTAAAAGTCTTGACACTTCTCTAATTCCCCATCAGGCTTTTCCCTCCCTTTATCAAAAAGTCCTTTTTGCAGGCTGAATCTGGCTAATGCTGTTATCAAGTTCACTGTGCACATACTCCTTTCTGGGATTTCCCTCAGTCTTTAAATCCTAGATAGTTTTCACTGATCTCCCACAGCTCTAAGCTTCACTGAATATTGCAGCAGAAAAGCTACAGACACCACTTGTAAGAAAGAGGGCAGTGACACCAAAGGTGTGGGCAGTTCTCATTGCAATTAAGTAAATCATAGCTTTTAAGTAAAGGAGTTAGTGAAGAGAGAATGGCTCTTCAGAATGAAGTGCACTACCAGACTGGTAATTATTTGGACAATTTAAACATTTTCAGAACCCTAGAAAGCCCGACACAACTTCAAATATTTAGTTCCTCTCATAATTTGAGAGCAACTTTCTCAATCCCCCTAGAAGAATGTGTAATTATTTTTCAGAAACAACACATTTGAAGTTTCTAACTGTTGTGTTCACACTGTTGCATGTATGACTAGCTGAGGTTTTCTGTGGCCTTAGCCTTCACAAACAGATATTACCACTCACAAGTAAGTGACATTCCCTCCTCTGCAGCTACTTTTAAAGCTTAGTGCTGCATGCAGCTCTGGTATGTAAGCACTGTTAGGCAGAAGAGGCAGCTGCCTCTTACAGAGAAACTTCTCACAGGTGTCCTAAGGCACAAACTGCATGAAACTTCTGCATTAGGGTAAAGGCCACATGGGTAGGTCCAGTGCAGAATAGCAGCAGCATAATGAAAACATACTTCTCATATGTAAATTATGACTCGGGTACCTTTTGAAAACTGTATGATAATGCTTTCTGGGAAAAGTTTGAAAGCTTTCACTAAGCATATAAAACCACATTTGATCATTTCCATATATTGGCACCATCATTAACCATGACCACATGACTGTCAGCGGTCATTTCAGTCCTAAACTTGCTTTAAGGACATTCTTCAGATCACATACCAGAAAATTTTCACCTAAAAGAAAAGCCTTTCTTGCTCTTATTTCAGGTCCTCTTTTTTTTTTTATAATGTGCCTTTTATAAAAATTGGATATGACATTCCTGATGGTAATAAATGAGAGGAGAATTGCAAAACCACTGCATTTTTGTAAATATTATTATACAGGACTTTCCCTTTGTGTCTGCACAAAGATTGATATTCTGTGTAATAGAAAAGACGCCAGAACTATCTTCACATACACATTTTCCACATTCTTCTGTTTGATAAACTTTCACAAAACATATGTCTCAGTCGTGTTTTTGTTTTGCCACTGCAAATGCTACCAGATAACTGTTTCTCTTTGTCTTCAAATTCCACAAGTCTAAGACTGCGCAAGAAATATATTGCAATATGCTGACACTGTTGAATATTTTGATAAACTGCTCTAATAATCAGACTGAAGGTCAAAAACACGCAAGGCAATTCTGTCACATCTTGACAGCTGCTAGGATTGGCTGAGAACTAGTCTCTCCCCACATCTTGCATTAGGTCTTCAGCTCAGTTAGCCTAGAGAAAACGGCTGCTGAATCTGCATTTTTCCTGTTCGTTCTGTATTCTGACTGATATCGCAAGGTGTCACTTCTTCCTTCAACAAAATCTTCAGAAAATCTAGCCCCATCATTTCACAGGAAATTCAAATTGCCAAAGGTGCCCCGGGGGACACAAGGTGTCCTCAAAATACCTTTATCCAGCAAAATAAACAGGTGCACGCAAAGCAGCACTGTTGTCGCCAGAGTGAAATACATTTGTCCATTCATTATAAGATTGAGAATGTAGTAAGAAATGGTTCATTTTCTGAAAGGTGAGCACTGTGAAAACTGTAATGCTACTTTATATCATATGACTTTAAAGGATTATGTCTATTATATTATTTATATCTAGCGGCTTCAGTTATAAATTATTATGATCAAAACCCACAAATCACTATTGCAACTGCATTAATCAGATAGTAAAGGAGAAGATACTTTAAGAAATGTCTTCAGACATTTTCTTCAGCAGAAAACATGTACTTTGTAGGCCCTCATATGATGGGGATGAGGCTGCCCATACCAGTTTGCTGACAGCAGAATATTAACACCGAGTTTATCGATGCGTCTTATGTGATCAACATGATGTACGTGTTTCATTGGCAGGTTTCAGCATCAGAGGTGGTCAGGGAAATGAAAGATTTTTGAAGATTTAACAGGGTTTTTATACTGTGTAGGGCAAGCAAGACCCCCTCAATAATACAGCTTTCAAAGCAACTAGATCTGCTGGGTTTTGTTTGATGTTAATATTAATGCCAACTCCTATTCAACCTAGAAGTCAACAGCAGAATTGAATAATTTTCCTTTTATTCTCTATGATATTTTATCCATGAAACTTTTTTGAGCATTGACTATAATGGAATTAATTTTCTGTGGACTGTCATGGTAATTTAGATCAGAGCACTCCCTCCCTGCTTTCCCTTTGGAATGCTGTAACACTGCAGCTGGCACCATCAGCTGGAGCACTGAGCAGTCACAACTACTGAAAAAATCTGAACAGCCACAGCAACAAACACAAATACATCCAATTCTTAGGAAAAGATGTAACTAACACTTTGGTGCATGTTCAACAGTGAACAAAGCATTTGAGCTCCACAATAAACTGAAACCTTTATTTTTGATTAGTCTTATTTTGGCTTTTTGAAGAATAAGAGTAGTTTGTTTTTTCACAGCGTACTAAAAATACTTCTACCCTAGCATACACCCAGGCCTGTCAGAAATAAAGCTGCTACCTTAAGTTACAGTTTCTGTATTTAAAAATTGTCTACAGGTACATTCCTCTTAGCACAAGAATTGCCAAAGAGATAGCTCATTCTGAACAGCAGGTTTTCAAGTACTGATATACCTCCAACTTCCTAAAATACAAGGAAAAAAAATCATAATTTTGAACCATTAAGGTTGCAGAAGACCTCCAAGATCATCGAGTCTAACCTTTGACAGAACAACCGCCATATCAACTAAACCACAGCACCGAGTGCCAAGTCCTGCCTTTTCTTGAGCACTTCCAGGGATGATGACTCCACCACAAGTCCCAGTGCACAAAAACCCTTTTCATGAAGAAATCCTCCCAACCTGAACACCCTGCAGCACAGCTTGAGGTAATTTCCTGTGTTTAGTCAAAATTAGTCTTAACACTAGAAGTAGAGCGTGTTTCAATTTTCATCAAAGCAGGGGGAAAAAAGGGAATATTTTATGAATGCAATGTTCAATCCTACCAGATTTTAATCTTCCATTCATTCAGCAGGATAAACTGTTTTGTTATTCAGTGAGCTTATGGCATTTTAATGCAACCTTAATGGTATTTTCCCAGCTACTGGAAAGAATACTTACTTTCGTCTTTCAGCCTCAAATTTACTCAGCAGTTTCCGGAGACCACCATTCTTAAATCCTTGGAAATGTGCTGCTGGGGCTCCCACAGTGATAACGTCATACAGAGCATCCGGAATGGGAATAGAGGAACACAGACATCTGAATGCTTCTATCCCTAAATCATGGAAACACTATGACATCTATTCCACAAAAAGGAAGGATAAGTCTATATAATTTCCAGGGAATAATTGATAATCCATGTCCCAAGAAGGCCCAAGAGCTAATCAATCTTTCTATACAGCCACTGCACATTTTAAAAAGTTCATTTGATTTATGGCTATATGTAAATTATGTGCCACTGAGTAGAAGAATATTCCAGCTCTGCAGTTTACAAAGCTGACAAGTAAATTGGCCCATTGCGTATTCCACTCTATTGCCCCTTTCATTATTTAACTTGTAGTCATGTTCAAGCATTTTAGAGTCAAAAGAGACCATTTTGATGGAATAGTCTGACTGAATAATAGAGACTACTGAATCACAGCTAATAATTCCTGCATCAAGCTTGTCTCTTGGTTGAGTGAAGGAATCTCTTTGTTTAGGCATCTAATCTTGATTAAAAGATTTCAAATGACAACAAATTCACTGCATTCCCAGAGAAGTCAATTAGGCTAGTAAAAACCTGTATTCCTTTTCTAGCTTGAATTTGTTCGGATGTAATGTTACTGTACTTTCAGATATAACGGTGTTTAATGCTGAATTGGTGAGCCCTGCTCTATGACATACACTTTTTATATATGTTTATAAACACAAAGTCAGTTGAGAAGCTACCAGAATAGGAAATAAATCATACTAATGAAATGCTTGCTGAGAAAACAATCTGTTGTCTCTTTCTGTATATACCTGGTGCCTTGTGACATAGGAGATGAATTCTTTTTGTGGATATATGCTTACAGAACTGGAGGTGAAACATCATTTTTCAAAGAGCTCATGATTGATTCTCAGGGTGGAGATGAAGATTTAATTACATCCCACACCACATAACTATTTTTTCTAAGTTTAAATTTACATTTACAGTAAGTACCTGTTTTGTACCTGAACTTACTGGAGGTACAAAAGTGCAGTTCCGAATGCCTCATCCTTAAAACGTATTTCTAAAGGAAACGTTACAGGATGTTTTTTGAGAACTGTTTTATTCCTCAAAGAAGTTTCCCATGTAAATTAAAATCTAGACCTCTCCTAAAATAGAACTTGCATTGTGATGATAAATATGCCCAGAAGCATGAGCACTGTACAAATGATTCACAGTTAATGAACTATGCCTTACTTCCTGAGCTGAATCTCAGAACATATTTGCTCAAATTGATTTGAGCTCTAATGAGTTGGTGACTCTTCAATATCCACTTAAAAGGAGAAGTGACATAATTTCATTCACCTAAGGTGAGCCTCAAGATTCTTAAATAGCCCATTCTTTTAGGTCTTTATACAGATTATCACTAATACATATTCTTCAGCTATTAGGACTCCACTGATACTTGACAATAAGGAGGAGGAGGCAGTCAGTGTCTTAAACTGGCCAGATGCAAAACAAAAATCACTTCAGTTCACCAAATCTATTTAAAACAAGCACATATTGCAAACAGGAACAAAAGCAAAGCTAAGTCAATATATAGATTTAAGTTCTCTAGTATGATGAACAGAGCACAATGTGGGGTTTATCAAATGGATAAGGATACCATTGACCCATAGGAAAATAGTATTTTTCCTCAAAGCTACTCCTACTGAAAGCTTAAGCACACTTTCTCTTCCATTTCAGTACTCAATGACAACCCAAACAAAAGTTCAGGAAAAGCAAACCTATTATTATACATGTCAAACACAAAAAAACCCACATACCAATGTGTATATACAATAGATGGGATTAAAACCTGTCTTGCATTCCCAAAATTAAGATATCTGATAGTGTAAGGGTTAATGACACCTCCATGGATCATTAGCTTGTTTAAATGCCACCTCCATGAATTTTTATTCTTCCCCTTCCAGTGTCATTCTCCTGGTTATATTCCAGGTGTCCTTTGATATATGCCAAGCAAAGCATGAGCTGAGAAAGACCAACTTCATATCAAAGTGCTGCCTATTCCAGATCAATTAGCAATTGCTACAAACTGCTTAGACTGCATATATCTAATACAAGACACAGGGAAGAACATCAGTTAACTAACAGAGGCAGAGTTTTATAATTTGAAGATTCAAATTTGGAAGACAACTAGAACAATTCTAACATTTATCTCTTCCTGTACTCTTTTTGATTATCAATTAATGATGTGTGCAAAGCAAAATGGTTTTGGAGAAGAAGGGAGAAAATTCATAAAAAAGCAAAACAAAACTCCAGTACTGTAAAAGTTGTGGCTGCTTAAGTAAGTCACAGATTTCACTCAACTTTTCTTTTTATTTAGCAAATAGAACAGTGTCCTGTTCACAAAGAGGTTTTCTTGAAAAGACAATGTTAAACTTCTGGCCCCCATTACAAACCTAAAAATCCTTTTCAGTTAATTAATTAACTTGAAAACATTAAATTAAAATCTGTGTTATCACATTATGTCACTATAAATCGCCATCTTGTTGAAATATTTGGAGGCACAGTTTTTTAGTAAAAGAAATAACAAAATATTGAACCAACAAGTATCTAACAGATAATTGGAAGCCCCTGTGTCCCAACTTAGAAGTGGATGTATACTCACACAGTACAAAACAGGAAATTTACCACTGTTTTTACTTCCTGTTTTACAATCTTAGATGCAGAGTGTATTAATAAGGCAAAAACCGTATCAGAATGTAATTTCTGTGTTTGTAGTTACAGCAAATTTATCAGACCTCAATTTATCGACAAATTATTCACTGTGCCATTTGGTCATATATATGTATCAATATGATCTTTGATCTGTAAAGGAAGCTGCTAAAATCATATGCAAGTGGCAACAACAGAATTCTGTGTTAAAAAGAACCACAGACCATGTTAGAGAAAGTTATCCCCCTTTCCAGGAGATGTTGGAAGCTTGCAGTATTTTCACTCAACACTGAGTCAAAATAGCACATATTCTCCATTTACTTATTTGCTTGAAGTGTCATAGGAACAAAATGAGCACATCCTTGGAATCTGTTTTTAGAAAGGAACTTGGAAGAAATTTAGTTAACCAGCCCCTAGTTTTCCAAGATGTGCAGTAATTGTCCACAACTTGTGGCATCAGAAGACGAGGCAGGGAAATTCCTTGCAGAGCTTTGACTTTGGATGTGATTTCTAGATTTCAGTGAAACTGTGTTTCAAAGCGTACTTAGTCATACTTGGGGAATTTCTTTACCTTTCAATCGAGGACTATGCACATGCATTCTTTGCAGATGAAGATTTATTGGGATGAATTCTAGTGTTTTTTATCCTTTGCTACAGCTTGATTTAAAGGAAGAACCTGAAAAACAAAAGTTTAAAGAATCATTGTCTTAACCACCCAGATGTTTTTGTATTCCTTTTAAAGGGAGACAATACTTGTATGTGAGGAGTTGTCTTTAATTTACCTTCAATGGATAATTATATATTAGGAGATGAAATGTTCACTGAGTCTCAGCATGTATCCATACTGGAAGCAACAAAGCAGCATTTAATTCACAGAGCAATCTAACTGTTTTATTCTGGGAGACAGATACTCTTCCCTGCTGTCTGAAATCAGTCTGTAGTCTGCTGGAGACAATGCAGCAGTTAATGTGCATTGCGTATATTCTGTGCTAAAACTGCAAGGTTACAGAGCTATGATGGCGCTGCATTTTTCCAAGTAAGATTATTTTCTTTGAAGAAAAGTATTGTATTGAATAGGCTATGTGTTCTTCCTAGAAAGAAAGTAAAGAAACACAAATGATCTTAAGGAAAGCCATATATTTGTTCACAGGAGGCATGATGCCTTGGAAAAACAAAACAAAACAAAATTAATATAGCTGTATATTTCCAAAACATTAGAATTTGAGTAGTTTTTTGGTAGCATAAAGAAAAATAATTAAAGTCTGACAGCGTGAAAATATAATTTACCTGAACACATTTAATACAGAATCTGTATAAAATAAAAGGGTGTAGATTAGGAAAGAGAGGTGGCCTTGTCTTCTGACTCAGGCAGCCCAACGTTTACCTAGGCCACTTTTCCAACATTCTATCATTTCGCCAACTATTAATTACTAGAACTAAAATTCCTCTCATTCAGATGGAATTTTTAAATAAGTTTTGCCAAGGTTCAGCCTTTTTTTGAAGCAAACACATAAAAAGATAAAGAAAATATTTTAAATTGTTTTTTGCTTGCCCAATCAAGACTTGCTAGTGTTTATCTGTTGAAACTGCCACAGGACTGAGCACTGAGCCTCCCAATATAAACCACTCTGCCAGAGGGCACCAACGATGCTCCAGACCAGCCAAGCTTGCTCAGGCTGCTCCCTAAGTTAGGAACTTAAAATTATAATTTAATACAGATGAAGAGCACAGCCAGGAGTCAAAATTTTAGATTAGACAGGAAATCCCATGATGCAGATTGAAACAAACAAATAACTTTCAAAGTTCCACTCCCTCCCAATATCACCAAATCTGTGCTTTAGAGTTACCTGAAATTACTGGGGTTTTTGTTTCCTAACCCTTATATCTTCCTGGTATATTTCCTTACAATAAAATGCTTTACATTCTCTCAAATTCTCCCATTACTGAGGATAAAAGTGTTTGCCAAAACAACTCAAATCTGAGATAGTTTTAACTTTCTTAAACATCCATTTTCAATAAATATGCTGGTAAACCAAAATTGCTGTCTAACACTAATGTGGCTTCCTCATACTTCCACAGCAATCTCTCAACTTCAAAAAGAAATTAGGTGGTCTCCTAACAGCCTTCTCTACTAAATTCCCAAATAGTTTGGTTGAGTTCAAGTGGGTATCACTCAAAAAGCCCAACATGAGATTATTGTGCTGGGGAAGCATGAGCATATTTTGGAGAAATTTTATTTGCAGGTGCTATCTGCCCTTCTGAACAATTCAACACAAACTCAGGCAATATTTTAAGATGAAGAAAGACACCTGCACTGGTTACACTGAACAGCAAAATGGTTTTTGGCATGCCTTGAAATATGTTGACCTGAAAAGTCTGAATTAAAATTGTACTCACATCCCTAATCTTAGCAATTTCTACTTCATAAGTACTTGAATTTCAATGTGCTCCCAACATAACTATTTGTTCAACTACAGTATTAAATCAAATCTATGTCTGGCTCGCTTTTCTAATCTGGTATACAATCTTGTATTAGGTTGCTTTGTTTTCTGATTAATGTCCCTTTCTCTTTTACATGTGCTGATTTGCTCCTCCTGGATGACCTCAGTTTCCCAGGACCACATTATTTCTCTCAAGACCCAATTAAGATGGGTCCTTTAACATTATAAACCCTTTAGAAAGTCACTTTGCACAATACAGGTCTTGCAGGGTTTATGTTTAATAGATTATATAGTCTATTTTTTAAAATCTCAAAATGTCCCCTCAATATTTTCCTGAATGTTATAATTATTACATTGGATCTGTCATTATCTGTATTTATTGGCTTGTTTACGACACTTTATGGAGCGCTTTCAAGATTAATTAGGCAAAGATTGAAAATACATATAGATACTATTTAAAACAGAATCAGGAAGTGCCATACTGGGCTAGACAGTAGATGCCAAAATTGGAACTGGGATATTCTGATGATGGCAAACAATCATAAATACAAGAAACGTCACTTCTGCCAACAAAATGGAAATAATTATACAACATTTAGTGCAACACAAGAGCTTTTTCCCCCTCCAAATATTTAAGCAGCTGACTGACTGCTTTCAGAAAGGTGACTTTCAGTTAGAGACTGGTTTTTTTTTAATACACTCAAATCGGATTTCTCCTTTTCTGTGACCAAGATCTCTGCATCCAGCTCTGGGCTCCCAGCACAGGAGGGACACAGACCTGCTGGAGTGAGTCCAGAGGAGGCCACAGAGATGCTGATTGGAACAGTTCAGCTTGGGAAAGAGATTTCAGGCTGATGCAATTGCAACCTTACTGCCTCAGTACACGGAGGGAGCTTACAATAAAAGCTGGAGTGGACTTTCTACAAGATCATGTGATGACAGGACAAGGGGATTCAAACTTAAATGAGGAGATCTGGATCAGACATTAGGAAGAAATTCTTTAATGTGGAGGGAGGTGAGACACTGGAACAGGCTGCCCAGAGGAGCTGGGGATGCCCCATTGCTGGAAGTATTCAAGGCCAGGCTGGATGGGAGTTTGAGTAACCTGGTCCAGGTGGGCTAGAACTTGATAATCTTTAAGGTCCCTTCCAATCCAAACCATCCTTTGATTCTAAGATTTATATGTATTTTATTCCCACTGAATATGCCAGTATTTTATAGCTAACAATCTAATAAGCTCTGAAAGGTTCCAGATAAAATCACAGATTCCCACCTGTATGCTTCCCAAGCTCTGCCAGAGTGTCCTGGTACATGCTCAGCATCTGATCACAGTGAGCAATTACACTTTTGCGCATGTTGTCCCAGTGAGGAGCAAGCTCTCCCAAGTCTTTAAGCTCCTGATTCCTGTACCAAAAAGCAAAAAGGGAAGGCGCTAATTAACTCATTAATCTATTAAGATTCATCCAAATTAATCTAAAACCAGTTTGCTACAAAACATCAGAAAGATTTCCTAATTGAAATAAAATCCGTTTTTGGACTGCTTGTGAGATCTGCTTTTCATCTCTCTTTTACAAGTACACAATAAATTATGTCAGTAGATAATGCAGTAACTTTTGTGCTCAAAACTCATCTGGTATAAATGCAGTAACCTTCAAAATGAAATACCACTTCTTTCATGAAGGAAAGAAGGCTTCCAGGCTCCAGAGAGTTGTGCTCAGAGCAAGTAACTTTATGTGAAGAGATATTAAACAACATTGGAAAGAATATAAAGTTTCTTTTTCCTGCAAAACTTTCAGTATGGTTGTTTTGATGCACTACTCTTTGTATACTTTCATAAACACATATTTCCAGCATTGTTTCTACAAATTCAGTTTAATCAGCACATCAGCTCTCACCACATTTCTTCAGGATTCAAAACAAAATATACACAAAAAATCCCAACACCTGCTCCCTAAAATGTCATGTCCAGTGTTCATCAGGTCAAAAAAGTACTGCTATGGTAACCAAACATGTCACTGGAAATCCAAAAGGAAATCCTTTAGTAAATTATCAGTTTTCCTGTACACTCTTGAGAGCTGACCTGAGTGAAATAGAGATCATCTGAATTTCCTGCACAAACAAGCTTAGTACTTTGGGCTTTCTGTTTGGTTTTTCCTCTTGCAGAGGAAGTTTCTCCTGTATCTCTCCCAAAGCCATTTTGTGGGACCTGCTTTTAAGGAAAATAAAAGATCTTCAGTCAGTCTTCAAACATCTGGAATTTGGCAGGAGAAAATGTTTGCAACACAACCAGTTTTCATTATTTTCCTTGGAGCATCAAGAAGAGTGTTCCACTGTAATTCTTGGAAGTCTCCAAAAAGTCTTCCAGAAGACAGTTCTTGCATACAGAAAAATTATGTAAGAAAAAGCAAAAATGGGGTAGAAGAGGTGGAAAGAGGGAGGAAAGGACCAGTGAGCTTGCAGCACAGGAACACAGAGCTCACTTATGTGAGCAGCAGATCTGACCATTAGTCAAAAAAGCCTTAAAATGACTTCTTAAATGGAACAGCAACACACTGGTGGTGCTTTCCCCATCATTATTAGCTTTGCATTAGTGTGAGCAGTGCAGTCAGAACAAGCTCCATAGGCAGACCTCTGCTCCTGGTGAGGTGACAATCAAAACCAGAGAGACTGCACTGGAAGCGGAATTAAAGCATTTCATTTGTACATGTTCTTGAAAATATCAACATGGAAACAAAGACACAACACGTGGACTTGCTGACAGTCTATGTTAACGATATTATTACTTTCTGCCATTTAATTGCTCCTGAAGCTGAACCAATTAAACTTTCCTCCAGCAATACAAACCGGTAATGCTGTAGCATAAGAACAATCTGTCACGAAGGGATATGAGAGGATAAACCAAACGTTCTCAGGGACCATTTTCTTTGCCAGTTTTTAGCAGTATAACATGAGGTTCCCTTTCAATTAAAATCTTAGGGCTTCCTTCTCAGAAAAGTGTGTAAAATTTGTCAGGGTATGCAATTTTGTTTATGTGCAGTGATAATGTTTTGGCCCTTAATATTTATGGTGTCTGATTTAATAGTTTTAGCAACAATGTTTGGACCTGGCTGGCTTCCAAAACTTTACTACTCCTTCTGTATAGGAATAGAGTATTCTATCCAAGAACTACATCCCTGCCTCCATCTAAGCTCATGCCTGGAGCTGCTGGTCTCAAACTGAAGTTTGAGAGTTAACTCCACTGACATCAATAGCGATGGGAATATTAATTTTAATAGGTCTTCAAGAAATATCAAATCCTGCCCCCATTACTGGTGACAAGGTTGGTATTTGTTTCTTCTCAGAAACATGTACAAATCAATGAAGTAAAAATTCAGTCTTCAATATGTGGCAAAAAAAGACACATCAACAATGCTTAAAGTGAGAGTACAGCGCTATAGCAATCTAGAGCATACACAGCGTGGAAATTTTAAAGACTACGATTTCTGAATTTATTTGCATTTTAAACTCCGGCAAAATCAAAACCATTAGAAAACAGGATTATATGGCAGACACTTCCATAGAAAATAGTCTCATAGCCTCACTTTATATCTTTATTTCTTTTTCTAATGAAATTATAGAAGACAGAGGATTTAAATTGGATTTATGTCTTGTGGTCTTTTTACAGTTTATCACTGCTGTTGTTGACTCCATAAAATTCTGAGTTATGAATGAAAAAAGAGTTGTCTTTTCTATATCTAAACTCCATCAACAATACTCCACAGTACCAAGCTTTATTATTATTACATGAAAGGCCTTTTCTAAAAGTAAACAGAGTGGAAAAAGCATAATATTTTTCATTTTTGAAAAAGTTTATAGTTCACACTAATACAATTGTTGAAATTTTTAATAATATTTTAATACTTTAATGTTAACTTATTTCATTGAATAACTTTAAAAACACACTTCAACCAGTAACTGTGTCAAACAACAATTGTGCTATTAAAAAGCACATAAGCTGAAAACGCTGTATGAAGGCCAAGTAGCAATTTTTTATACATACAGCTTCAAAAATCTAATGATGTGTTTCCTAGTAAAGCAAACATGACAAATTCAAAACCTAGAAAACTAAGTGATTTTGGCCTCCACTAAGCAAAATGAGCTTCTGAAATCTACTTTTGCAAAACATCAGAAGCAAAGAGCTTAGCAGGATTCAAAACAAGAGGAGACATTTCTGCAGATTATATTTGCAAAATATTGTAACAGCATAAAAATTCTGAATATTTATCAAACAGGAGTTTTGGAGTAAATATAAACCATAAGCTTTGGGATATGACTCAATCATTCATACGTAATGGAAGTTTAGAAGCTTCTAAGGAAAGGAGCACAGGAATTATTCTTCCTAACAAAGTTCACTTTAAAATGTATGGATAACCGCTTCATCTTTTTTTTTTTTTTTTTTAAAGAACAGAATCAGATAAAATTACTCTCATTTTTCTTTGCTACAAAATATGCTTCTGTGATATATAGGCAATAAACTGCAGACAAACAATATAACATTCCCTCCAGAAATAAAATACTCATAGCTTTTTCACTCTGTTGTTTCCAAACCAGGCAAATAATTATTATGGAGGAGTCAATAAGAAAAAAAAAAGAAAAAAAAAAGGAAAAAAAAAAGGCACGTTTTTCTTTCTCTACTAATAATCTCATTTCAGATTCTCTTGAAAACAGTTGCAATTTTTGTCTCCTTACAGAATTTCCCAAAATTATTTCAAGTTTTGGTAAGCCTGACCCGACAGGCAACTAAAAACTTCAATGTGAGTTGTGCTTACCTTTGCATGCCCTGAACAGTTGTTTAGAAACAGAAAAAGAGAAAACAAAGCAGAAAAAAGAGAAAAAAGAAATCCCACCAGAACCCCATGAGCAAACTACCCACCCCAAAAATGGCAACAAATACATTTAAAATTATTTTAAAGCCTCTTTTCCTATGCATGTGAGGAGAATAGACTGGGGTTTGCAAAGCCATGATAAGATTTTATATGGTTCCTAAGAGATGAAAACTTTAAGTTCCTTTTAAATTTCTATCCACTACACTTTTTATTATACAAAAGTGTAGACAATTATAAGCTAAATTTAACTTGTTTCTCCCTTCCTACTTTAAGACCATTTTGCTTCCATTCCTGCTTTAAATTCTTTCCCTTAAAGTTAAAATAAAGTCAAATACCTTTAGAAGTTACAAATTTCAAAGCATCATCTCAATAAATGAAAGGGTTTGGTTAACAATGAACACTGAAGTTTTATCAAGAGACAATCAATCTCAAGATGGCGAGAAAAGGGAATTTAAACTACAATTTTTAATGAATACTGAATAGCATTAACACTTACTGGCACATTTTTATAGGTAATTGCTTCAGACCTGACTATATTGAAGCCACAATAAAAAAAATGAAACAGGCTGAGTATGATAAGCGGCTTCTGAGACAAAAATATTTATCATTTTATACTAACAGAGGGGAAAAGACACAGAGAAGAATACTTGAGCCCACACTGAAAATAGCAGCATCCTCCTCACACGTTCTACTAGACTACAAGTGTAAGGACTCCACAAGAACACACATCTCCACAATTGCTTTTCTTGAAAAAGAAAGGCCAGACAAAGCTGAAGCTCCAACCCACACTCTTATATGATGGTAGATGACACAGATGCTCCTGTTCCCACCATCTGCTGGTATTCTACATAGTGTTGCTCATTTTGGTTAGTCTTATCTCCTCCTCCAGACTGCATCAATCACTTGGTCTCTTTCTTTCACACCCACACTTTCAACTAGGCTTGAACAGCTCAACCACACCGGCAGTCAGGAAAATCAGAGGCACTTATCTCAATCTTTGTGCAACTTTTACTTCTGTTTCTTTATCAAATCTTTATTTTGGTGAAGAGAAAACCCCACCATGGTGAATTCTTGCTAGGAGTTTGTCCAGGGAGGTGAATTCTATAATATGATACAACAACAAGGGCTATTACTTGTATTATGCCTTTGGAGAGAATAATGCAGAAGTAGTAAAAGTGGTTGAAGTAATCCTCTAACATTTAAAAGGCATTTACCCATGAGGCAAATGAAAATATGGGAAGTGCATGAACTGTGAGACTCAGTATAATCTATTTTTATTGCTTACTGCAAAAACCTTGCACATAAGTATTCTCAAACAAGATGAGGCCATAAATGCCTAAACACAGTACTAAATGAATAAAATAAACTATAATAACAATTCATAGGAATTTTATAACCCATCATCATCATGCATAAGGATGTATCAGTCCAGTGACTTTATTAAAATCAAGATTCCAGCCTCCTACATGCTGTTCTATTGGCATGTAAACATCATAGGGAAGCAACAGATGGGGTAAATAAAAAAAGGAAAAGAAGCTTGATACTGCAGAACAAACAGCCACAACAGGTTGTTTTGGGATGTGACACAACAGGAAGGAATTGCCTCAAAGTGCACAGGATGGCTTTGGAATGCAGCACTGGGTCCCAGCATTACTCTTACACATGAGACCAGCTGCCCATCTATGTGTTAAGTAACTTGCATGAGGAAGGAGGCAATATCTTCTACATCATGCATTATCACTGGAAGAAGAAGGAGGCACTGTCTTCAGGGTAGCCCTGGGTTACTTAAAAAGATGTTTCCCCAAATTTTATCAGCACAGCTTACAAGGATTCAAGGACAGGCTCCATTTTAATCACTGCAATGGCAAATTGGACATTCAAAGGCTTTTGGGACACCTGTGTTCTCTATTCTCCTTTTTCTCAAGGCCATACACATTGTTATGATTCTTAGATATCTCTCTGGGTTATGAGGCCAAACATTAGGGTTTCAAACAAACATTACTTTGGAATCCTTTTCTTATGCCAACTAATTTAGATTAGCTAAAGGAATGTCAATTTTATCCTCATTGCTCCTTTATTCACTATAAACTTGTCATTTTTCATGGCATAATGTTTGTCTATGTTATTAACTCTACCCAGACACATAGCCAAACACAGCACAATGTTGCTCAGCCCCCTGTCATTTTCTGATCCTTTATAAAATGCTAATGTTCCAGAATATTTAACTTGTTAATCAAACAGTGGTGCTAATAGGTTTAAAGCCATGACTGCACTTTAGCACAGTTCATTGCTCAGAACTTATGAGGTCACTGGAGTCCTATTGAGCAATCAATTCTGTTCAGTTACAGCTGTAAATTCTTAGCAGCTGTAAAGTGCCCATTTCATACTACAAATAAATATATTTTAGCTCCTCGTCTGCATGATTCAAAGTCAGAAAAATATCATTTATATTGCTGCCTCTTCCTTACCTTCTCATGTCCTCCTTTATGTGCAGATTTATTAGTTCTTTAGGAACGTGGAAGGAGAGGGTGGTCTCAGCCATCTGCTCCCGGATCCGCATCCACTTGTTGTCAGAAGTAGGGAATCTATACAACTTACAAACAGGGTTTCTCAACACTGCAAAGAGCAAAAATAATATCATTGCTTTCATGTGCTTATATGACTCCAAACATTTCTGACAATAACCTGCATAATTATTATATTATTTCCCCCTAGCTTACAAAATTAATTTTAGTATCATTAAAATTCCACTAAAAACATTTAATTTCTATTTCATTTTTATACCAGCATGTGGAGGGTAAAGTATTACTAGTACATCAATAAATCGCATTTTACCAGCAGAGTAGCTAACTTTTGAATTTAGGTCTTCAAAGTAGTGAGAATGTCAATCAGACTCTTTTTCTTACATTTCAGCTGAAGTTAGGAAAACCAGAGAGCACAAATGAACAATGAATTCAATACAGCCACCACCACAGCTTGCCAGCACCACTCACAATTCCAATAAATTGCACAGGACTCAGGGTTCAGCTGCATCTTCCCCTGGACATGCACATACAAATCATTAATGCAAATTGGAGGTGTGCTTCTGCATTAAAGGAAACTTGAACATATTAGAGTTACCTGGAACTTTGATGGGGTCAAGACACTGCCACTACATAGAAATAAATATAACAGCCCTGCCGATATGTTACATACACAGTTTTCAGATCACTATTGCAATGTGACATAAGAAAATCACATTTCTTTGTATTTTGGAAGATTATGTTTAAAACCCACCACATTTTTTATTTTACAGTTTTCATGTGTTGGCTACATTTCCATTCAGATCTTAAAACGATGCCATACAATCTACTCTCTCCTTTCCATCTTTTTATTTTCTTTTTTTACCCCACTCTTATTTTCCAGAAAGATCAAAAAGGGGGAAAGCTGAGGAAGAAAAAGTTCTGTTTCACTAGTTTGGTAAGTTTACTTGGAGACAAATGATTGCCATTTAACACACACATCCACAATATCTTGACTTGGAATGAGTGACAGCTACTAACAGTGACAGCTACTAACAGACATTTCACAGACACCATTAATGTTTATGTAGTCTGATTTGTAGAGAATTAAAAATAAAAGGTACCCAAACTGCCTTGTCTATCTAAGCAATCAGGATTTTTAACAAATATCCTTTAGGAAAGGCCTAAAAGAAGACCAGAGATTTAAATATACTGATAATAAACCCACTGCTTGCAACCCGAAGAAAGGAGCAATGTTTAAGTGGTCGCACTGCTCTATATTCCCATCACTCCACTGAGATGTCTTTCATCAGCAATCTTGGATGAAAAACTGTTGTTGGATTATGCCCTTTTCTGATCCAGAGATGGAGCAACTGAGTTTTAAAAAACTTTTATTCTATTTTCAATCTCTTGGGAAGGGTGAGACAATACAGATGTTATAATTTACGCCTTTACAATCAGAAGCCAACTATTTCTTAATTACAGTACATTACAAGCACTTCTTGCCATTTTATTGTCATTTTATGAGCCTTTTTAGAGTAATTTTGCCTTTAGTCCTTAGTGATTTTACTTTCAAAAACTAAATTTTCACTCAGTATTGTGAAATAAGGGAAAGAGATGCTTAATTTCTCTGACATATTAAAAAGAGCAATTTTTCTTTACTATCAATACCCAAAATATCTCAATGTTCAAACCTCAGGAAACGAAGGGCTAATTCAAGGGCTAATTTAAGTCTGGCCTTAAACAGAAAACTGCCAAACCAGATGATAATTTTGAGTTGGTATTGTTTTTTCTGTTGTGCCCCCCGATCAGCATATTACCTGGACATTTTAAATGATGATGCCCCTGACACAAAAGATTCTTTATTTTACCTTTTTATATCTACTTCCTAAGGAGTTTATCAAGGGATTTTTTCCAAGAGCAGCCCTTAAATTCACACTCGGAATCTACTACACTGAAAAATGCACATTAATCTGTGAGAACCTAATGCAAATATGTATCTGAAAAATCTCTTTCCTCCCATCTCCCCACTGTTGCCACCATCACAAAGAAAAACAAACCCCAGAAAACCCATCACAACTGCAGCAAGGGACAAAGAACACTAAAAATATGGATTCAAAGTTGTGACTTTTATTGTGGCTAGAATTATTAAACTCCTCTCCAGGTACTAGCTTCATCTTCAGGTCTTTGATTCAGGTCTGAATTTTCAGACATGGGGATAATCTCAAGTGTGTTGTAAGTTTTTAAATGGTCAAATCCATGGGTTTAAGAAGAAAATTTCATTTACAAAGTCAAAAAAAGCCTGGGCATTTTTCCCAAATAATCCCAATATGCAGTATTGCTAAAGCTTAAGATTTAAGGCCAATAAAAGCTGCATAAGTACTTGATGTTTTTTCCTTATAAACAGAACTACTGAAGGCATGCAACTCCATAAAAATCTCAGAAGTATCTTCCCCTCCAACTGCAACAATAATTAATTTCTAACTGTAACAAGTTGTCTAGAACCAAATTCTAGAGGGCATGTACAATAAGAAGGGCAAGACTAGAACTGGTTTTCATAAAAAATAGTGATTAAAATGAGTGGAAGTTTCATCAAGATAATCCTTGCTGTACTTAGACAGTGATCATGAGAGGCATTGAAGAAAACCCAAAATCCACATGAACTGCAGTGGTTAAAAAAGAGAAAACTCTGTTTTAAAAGCTTTTCTCTACAGCATCAAGTCTGAAAGCCAATGCCATATATTTACCCATGAATATTTTTGGACATTGTCATTTTTAATATGAAGACCTCTGTGCTTTTTATTCCATGCAATATCCTTCACATTGCTTCCTCTGAAAGTACAATAAAAAATAATAAAAGATTGAATACTCTGGTTTTATTTTCATTCCCTATTGAACATAGATCAAAGCATATCTTTGCCATATATTAATTTGCTAACAGTGTTCCTATTTATATCTTTCTTTGTAGCATAGGAATATGATGTGTATTACCTCAGGAATAATAATTACAGCTTTCTTCATTTTGCTTAATTTCAATTACTTTTCTTATCTTTCTTTTTTTAATTTAGAATGCAATTTGTTTACATGTAAACAACTGGCAAACTCTCCAGTATTATAAATAAATAACTGAATTTTGAGACGTAAATTCAGTCTCTGGAGGTATAGAAGCAATAGTGATAAGGCTCTGAAACACACTGCTTATTCCCAATCGCTCAATAAGCATCTCATAACTCACTGGAGGGCTGAGAGTTCCTTATCCTAGGATTTAAATTTCACAAGAATGCCAGCATGCTTCTATGCCTACAAGCTTAAGGATTCACAGAGGCAGGTTTTTTTTTCAGTTTCATCATTTTGAAGGCCTGATAAACAACAAGAAAATACCAGAAAGCTTTACAACAGCATACAGGTGAACTAAATATGAATGTATATGGAAAACATACTGTTCTGGGGGTAGTTCTGTATGAGCACAGCATGTCAGCAGGAAAGTGGAGGTGATGCTGCATGAGAAGAGAAAGTCACAAATACAGGAAACAGACTGAAGACTAATTATTTATCTGAGAAAAACTTCCTGTGAGTGCAAACTCTTCCCAATAGCCTGCATGCTGTCATTTCTTGCATATGCACCTCTTTCCCCTCAATTCCTTAAAAAAAGCCTGACAACCCAAAAAATGACAAAAAAAAAAAAAAAAAAAGCAAGCTCTTCATGGTGTGTTTGACTTTATAAACCCGAGTAGTGTTGGATGGGCTTTGGTTTTATATTGTGTTTGTATATGACAATAACAAATGTGAAAACGCTGCCTAGATACACTGTAGAATCACGTGGAAATATTCCTGACAAATTGATCGAGACTTCAATATTCCTAAAACTGACATCTACCTTGGAAGTTCCAACAAAACATATTCACAACCTACAGCATTTTCCTATACAAAAGAAGTCAACAAAAAACCCCAATCAAACCTATACAAGGGAGGCAACAAACAGAAAACAATCTGTTGTGAATCAGCATCGTTCTCTGGCAGAAATGTCATTTCTTCAAGTCTCACTAATCTGGATGACATTCAGAATCACAACCAAAGAACTGCACTGGGCTAGATGAAATCCTTCACCTGGCCTCTGTATCTTGTGCCCAAGAAAAGCCATAAATACACACCTGGAGACACAGGATACCCTCCATGCCTCCAGCTATTTCCAATTCAGGAATTTCTGGAGCCGGATGTAGCTCCGGCACATTCAGAAATTCTCAATTAACACCTTTCTCACTTTGAATTGATGAAAATACATGGTACTTCTGTAGAACATATTTTTTCTGATTCTGATCTAATCTCAACAACTCACAGAAAAAAAATGCAATATTCACACACATATGGAAGAACTTAATTTTTGGCAGTTTTTAGGGCTTCCTTCAGACTGCAAAGCAGATTCAGAAAGTCTGCCCTATCAGAGAAATCAGATTAAAAAGTTTCAGGAAAGATTTTAAAAAGTTGTAAAAGTTTGGTAACATTCCTCATCAACGGTATGTAGCAAACACAGAATTCTTGACAGTGCTGTGGTTTTAGATGACCCATATAACTTATTTGTGACATTGTTATTGCTGAGTAATGGAGATTCATAAACTCGGGCTAATAAAGGTTTTATGGCACAGCACATCAGCATGTAATACTCCTCAGCATAATGAAAGAAAAATAGATCTTGTTTAACACCATGCACTCAAGCCCAAGCTGGCCTAGAATTGAGAATGCCTTGCCAACAGCTCCCTTCATTCTAGGACAGACAGTTTCCAGATCAATCTGAAACTGCCACTTCACCAGTTATGAATGAGAGAGATTGATTGTCCTGGGTATTCACTTACAAATAATGCAGAATTATTTTACAGAATGCCGTGCAATGACACGACAGAAACTAATGACGGTAATTCCATGCCCATGGAAGTCACTGACAGTGATTTTTAGTCACTGAAAATCACTGAACAGTAAAGATGCAGGAGATGGAGATTTCAGCACTGCTTCAGAAAGCGCAATTGACACACATTTATTCAAACTTCTCCGTGAAATGATAATGCCAAACACGTATAAAACACTAAAATATTGAACTTGAACATCTGTGCAGCATTTGAAGAGACATTGATGAGCTGTGCCACAAATCTGTGTGATTTCTACAGGACCAGAGGTGGAGTTGCAAGAGCCGTCTCTTACAGATATTGGAATTCTTACCTGCATTTAAGGAAGGCAGGTTGTCCTTCCCACTTATGCCCTCAGTGGCTGTACACTCACGAACCAATGCACACTGCAAAAAAATACAATACAGATGTGACACATTCAGGGGGTCTGAGATAAATCCATGGCAGTTTATAAAAGGTAGGCTGAAAACCATGAGTGATAATAATACAAACTTCCAAAGTCTTACTTAGAATTTACATTTTTCTTTATATTTCTGTTCCAAGATACTGAAACACAGTCAGAATTATAGCCAAGAAAATGAAAAAATATGATCAGCTGTTCCATAACAAAAGAGAAATGTTTCCTACCAGTATTATGGCAGAAATGTTGAGAGATAGTAATAGTTTAGCTTTATTTTACTATAAAAATAAGGCACTTTAGTTTAAAACCATTTTTGACAAGTTCCATACTTTCGAAGAGGTTTCTTTAGACAAAGCAGTTTTCACATGCACAGTGCAAGAAAACACTTCATTAATTTTTAAACAAGGGAAAAGCAGGAAGCACAAAAAAGTCCTTAAAATGTGCTCAGATTTTGTGATTCACCAGTTCAAAACTTATTTATTTTTTATAAATTCAATTACTCACCATTCTCACAATTGCATCCTCACTATCAACATATAATCCAAGACTGTGTTGCCACTGATTTGTACAAACCAAGGACTCCTTTAAAGACCATACATTGGTCATGAGTCTGGTCTCTCTTTACAAGTATTAGAAACCCCTAGAAAGCTGCTATTAAAGCCTTCTGTGTCCCCCAGGCCCAACAGAGCTCAGTAACTACATCTCCAATAACTGCAAGGAGTCTCATTCCACATTCTGCAGTGGAAGAAAAGCCAAATAAAAGAGAAGGCTGAAAAAAACAGCTCATGTTGCCTATATTGTGCAAGTTTTATGGGTCAAAATCAGGAAGATTTCACAGCATTTGTTGCTTTTTTGGAACTGGTCACACTCATCTAAGGCACTGAAGTTCTCTGAGATAAGCAGTGAAAAAAAAGTGTGAAATTTACCCTCAGACTGATTTTGCTATGCAGAAAAGATACTGAAAATAATGTCCTCTGCTCAAAAAATAGTTTTATGTGTAACTTCCAAACAAAAAAATCCTGCATTCCCTGTAGCAATATTTCCTTTTATTCAGGAAGAACAGGATACACCACAGTGTTAAGCAGTGAACTGTTGTATTCGGGCTGCAAAAATTGTGTGCTCCCATTTAATGCAGATGAACCTGCCCCTTTGCAAGGGAATTTACCTCTTCTTTGCTTTGCCTGTCTGTCATTCTTCCAGCTTTTCAGTATTGTGGGCACAGATTGCACATAAAAATCAACATAAACAGGACTTCAAGGGCAGAAACCAGACCAGCTGTCCAAGGAAAAAAGAAGCTCTATTTATGGCATCTCTCTGGACAGTTTTTATCAGAAGTGATCATATATATTCAGTTGAGATAAAAATAAGCTATTTTTTTTCTTCAAGAAGGAAAGGGCCTAGGAAACTCAGGTCAGAATATTACTCTGTACATCTTCATGAATTTGGTTTTTTTGGATGGGGGAGATAAGTTTACACAGCACTTGCGCCACAAATTTTGTTTTAAGTTCTTAACCCAATTTGGTAATTAGTATTTTAGACATCTGGTACAACAGATCATTCTAATTAACTTTGTGCAATAAACTGAGTTTCTACCTTTTGATCCTGAGCATCTGCTGTGATGTGGTCTGTTTCCCCCTCATCCAGCTCTCCCATCTTCATAAGATTGACTTCAATGGTACCAACTGTCTTTCCACCATCAGATGTCCTGGGAAAAAAACCAACCCATGACACTGGGTCACTTGCAGCATCAAATCCTTTCAATTAGAATAACATCAGTAAATATTTAGTGCCCTCTCCATTCTGTAAAGTGCAGCCACCGCTATTGAGCTGGCTATTTACCATCACAAACCAAATGTTAAAAACAATGAGGCAACTTCTTCAGGACAATGAAAGCTCTCATCACAACACTGAGGACAAGTAAGTGCTATAAATGGTGCATGAATCCATGAACACTGCCAGGTTCTCATTCTAGACCTTATCCTCTTTGTGGACCATTGGATAAAGGGCTGTAACACTGCACCAATATTCCACTTAGGATCTGCAATCTCAATGCAGAGTACATGGCTTTGTTTCCTAACAATCTGCAAAGAAAGGACAGAGTGTATTAACAAAATCCCTGCAAAACCAAAACAGTGAAGCTAATCTGAATATCACGTTTTCCTTTGTAATCCCTCCACAGAGAAATTATTCAGAATCCATCCCATTTCTTGAACTATATGGGAATGGTAGTATAGTTACAGGTGAATTCCTTCATTATCATCCCCATAAATAGTTTACTTTCAATTAATCAAAACCAAATAATTTAGATGTACATCACTGAGAGAAGAGCATTGCTGACTTCCTTTAGGAAGAAACAAGGATTTAAACTCCTGAAAGATACCAAATGCTTTTTCAGCTTTCACTGGCAGCACAGCACCAAGTTTATCTCCCTGGCTTCTTCTGAACAGCTACATTTTTTTTTTTTAAAGGAAGGAAAGAAGAGTAACTGATAGTTTCATAATAATGAGGAAAGGGTAACAAAAGGCACCAAGCAAAAATAGGCAAAAAGGAAATGACGAGAATAAGTTCAGCACAATTACAAAAACACAGCGAGGAAGGAGAATCAAAACAAATACGTGTGGGGCAATACTGTGTCTTTTCTGAGCAGTGGAAATGAAGAGTGATGAATCAAGAAAAAAGAATACATAGAAAACTTCAATGTCATAAAATCATAAAACCACAGAATTATTGAATATGCTGAGTTGGAAGGGACCCATTAAACAAGTTCAGCTCGTACAGTAAAATCTCAAAAAATAGTTACCCCCAAGCTTTCAAATTAAATAATTATCTTCCTTGAAAACCATTAGGCTTTACTATGCACTCAGTAGAATACACTCATCTTGCAACTACACAAATCTGGTCTTCTATAAAACCTTGCAAAATAAACATAATTCTTCATATTTTACATGTGCAAAACTTCATCTGCTCTAAGCCAAATTGATTACTGACAGTAAAGAGTCTATTAAAAATGAACCAGTTCCAGATAGTTTTGCAATTGAAGAAGCCTGTATTAATTTAAGAAGTATCCAGAAGAAAAGTAGTAAGGGTTCAGTGTCCAAATTGTGCTTATGAGCAGAAATACATAATAATATTGAAAGGGCCTTCTGAATGAAGAACTTTCCCTGGAGTCGCTACAGCCGTGTGGCTTGACTTCTCCTTCTTGTGTCAAACCAGCACCCAAACTAGGCTCTGTCAACAAATGCACTGCAGCATCCCCAGCAGAAAGGGAATACAGCAGATGTCAGCAAATCACATATCTTTAGAAGCCAAAGTGTGTGGTTATGAGACTGACAATTTTTCAGGAGCTTAAGGTGTTCCGATCAAAGTGCCAAGCAAATGAACTGATCCAAACCAACAGGGCCTGTTGCTCCAGTAAAATGGAAATGCTAACTACACTTTCTCATCCTTGTCTCCTGTTCTTTAGAATCCTAAATATTTCCCTTGGTGCTATTATTAAAAGCTTGGCCTCAGTATGACAGCGAGCATTGCACTGTTTGCCTGCACAAGGAGCAATATGTATTTTGTATGGGTGTAAAAACAGTGATTGATATAATTCCACTTTTATTTTTTTTTTATTATTATTTTCTTCTCAAAATCACTCCTGTTCTGGTCTAATACATATTTAATATTACAATCTGTTACAGGTGTTACCTGTAAGAGAAGGTAATGCAACACAATAAAACTAAACAGTGGGACTTGTTGCATTGTAGTTGTACTCCTTTCTCCAGTTCTTATCTTCCCACACAGAAATATGAAGACACATTTTTACGAAAAAGGCAACAACAACAAAATCAACAAATCCCAAACCCAAAGTTTCTTTTGAATGCTACAGGCATACAAATCAACAAAGAGCTCTGTAAATGCCCAGGGTAAAACTGTCAGACTGATTTTAAAACACCAGCAGTGCCTGAGAGTCTTCAGCTACTTGAAAACATGCATTTCAAACTTTCCAGCAATACCATGAGATTAAAATTTCATTTGAAAGAAAATTTAAAAAGAGAAACAGAAGTGATGGAGTGGGAAAAAAAAAAAGCTTAGCGATCATACCTTAGTAGGATAAAACCCTGCATAATTTTACTTTGCACTAACAGTATTGCGCACACACACACATTATGTATACACCTCGTGTCCTTTGCTTGTAGAGATGTAAAAAGTCTCACATAGACACACTGTTCAATACAGCACCAGATAGGGAATCAATTGGTTTTAGGATACTTCACAATGCATTAGAATGAGATCAGCTTATTTGCTGTAGTTTAATAAAGCTGAGAAGGGCACTCTGCACTCACACGGTGCAGTGAAGACGGTCCCTGCACCAAATTGCTTTCAGTCATGAGTGAGGAGACACATCCCCACAAAACAAAGGACTGCACCTTGACAACCTGCTTAGGGCGAGTTGGGATGGGGAATCTGGCCAAGAGAATAAAATCAGCATCAACATAAGAAGCCCATACATGGGACAAAACCCACCTGGCTTATGGAGATGGAAAATTGCTGATATTTTTTGGCACCCTGGGACAAGGATCAGCACTCATCTGATACCTGTCAGCAGAGCACCTGCATTTGAAACAGATTTCTCTACTATCCCAGGTCCTTAAGGATCCCCAGGTCAGTATTAGTTCTCCCAAATGTGAGGGAAGGAGATAGCCAGTAACACCACGAGCAGCAGGAATCTGTGCCCACCCTACTCCTTCTGGCCATAAAATGCTGACCAAGGCATCCAGGGAGAAAAAAGGTAACAAGCTAGTGATGGAAAAGTAAGTGAACAAGATGGACTGAGAACAGCAGGCATTTGCCTCCAATCTTCCAAAAAAAAAAAAATCAGCTTTTATTGCTAAATTAGCAACCAGTATACCTAGCTCTTATTTAGAAAGGACAAAAAAATGTGTGATTTTATTTTTTTCATCAGACACACTGTATCATACACTCAATATTAAGAAACATTGTCGTACTGAAAAATATTTCTGTTGCATTCAACAGCTCATTTTTTGCCATTCATCATCACAACTGTAGGAGAAAGCTGGAAGCAAGTGACATTGCATTATCACTGCAAAATGAAACATGCAAGTCTATAGAAAACCTCTCTCTTCTTATTAATTCCATATTGGAAACTGCAATCCCAAATCTCTAATAACTAAATTCCTCTGCCAACATCTGTTGTGTACACTGAAGTAATTCTGCAAATCAATCTTTTTGTGTTTTGATGATTACTGCACAGATCTACCAGAAACACTCAGCCACCAGTTTAGGACACCTTTATGGAGAAGAAACGGCAATCAAAATAAAAACTTCTTTTGCAGAGGTTTTTTAACATGTGTCCCTAATCACTATTAGGGCACAATGGTAAGAAAACAGAGAAGTAGAGCACTGTGTGTCAGCAGTAAGAACTTGTAGACACAAGCCAGCTCTCCACAAAATAACAGAAAAACACAAGAATGCTCCTTTGAAAACACTTTTATATTGTTACATTGTACCTCAGAAAGATAAAGGAAAAACATAACTAAAAAAAAGGAAAAGAAAAAGAAAACTCAGTTAAAAATTAAGCAGATTCTATAATTACACCAATCTTTACAGGGCACACCACAGAGCTATTTCTGGGTCCTTAAATCTCTACTTTAAATCTAACAAAGGAGTATCTCAATCACAGGCATGCCCTGATAAACTCCTATCCAAAGAATATCAACAAGAATTAAATAGAATTTCATGCTCTGACAAGTCCCTTGATATATCCTCTCTCCTCCTGAGAGGTACTAATACTGCAGGGTAATTAGAGGAAAGCAAGCTTAAATAAGTAGACTGCTCTGGTTAAATTGCCGTCAAAGAAATGTGGATCATTTCTACTGACATTCTGCTGCCCAATAGTCATAATCAGAAAACAATCCCACTTTTGAAAGGTTAGGATGTTTTTCTTAAAAAATATCCAACTGACTAAACCCTACCATTTAATGTGTCTGCAAATTAAATTTAATTGGTACATTTGTATTTTAGTGTTAGCTGAACAAAGAGGGCAACCAAGACTAAAAATATTAATGAAAACCAATTTTTTCATCTATTTCTTATGAGTTTTCCATCCTAACTTTTTGCTTACAAATTGGATGGCTGAGATACAAAATATTTACTCTGAAACCGAAGCTTTCCGTTCTGTCAATTACTGTGCCACCTGTTGGAGACAATCTTCCAGATCAAATTTTCAATATGTCAGTTAGGGAAACCAAATTTATCCCAAAGAGCTGAAGACAACTTGAATTCCTGTAAGAACAATTCTTACGATCACTAAGCTGGAGTTCATCAACCTATCTCTGTACCCTGTCACTGATTAGAGTTTTGTATCACACCCCCTGCAGTCTCAGTGTAGCTGCATACAACGAGTTCAGGAGATCACAAGCATTTTCATGTGGGAGACACCTTCAATAATTAGGACCACCTTCTTTAAACGTGCCTAAAAAAACCTGTACATTGCTAATTCTTTAAACCACACACACCAAACAAAACTGACAATTTTATGCTCCTTTCTAAAGGAAACTTTGAATGAATATTCCCTATGCCAAGTTCTTTACAATTCTTCCATAGGTTATCGTGGTATAAAATGGCCTTTTCTAATCTGGCACATGGGAAACTCCAGGTTATAGGGCTGATATTTCATTTTGGTGTTTAATTATGGATTTGTACATGGCAGAATTAGAAGCACTTCAAGTCATCATCTGATATACCTGATGGAACATGGAGTTTCAGTCAAACAGCAATCCTAGAATTGTATAGGCTGGAAAAGACCTTTAAGAGCACTGAGCCCA
Source organism: Melozone crissalis (assembly GCF_028551555.1). Taxonomy (NCBI): domain Eukaryota; kingdom Metazoa; phylum Chordata; class Aves; order Passeriformes; family Passerellidae; genus Melozone; species Melozone crissalis. The sequence continues at coordinate 21,305,017 of NW_026535787.1, forward strand.
ACCATAAAGCCAGCACTGCCAAGTCCACCATTTAACCATGTTCCTCAGGGCCACATCTACATGTCTCGTAAATATCTCCAGGGATGGTGACCACCCTCTTTCCCTGGGCAGCCTGCTCCAGTGCATGATAGCTCCCCATGTGAAGCATCTTTTTCATAATATCCAATCTAAACCTAAACACTTACCTGAGGGTGAGGGTCAACTGCTGCTCCTTTGACTTTACCAGATCACCCACTCTAAAAGTTGCACAGTCCAGGAAGCTTCGCTACAAATCAAAGCAGAAAGAAAAGATAACATATTCATTCATTTTTGTTACTTCTTTTGCTCACACACTTGAAAATCTTTCTTTGCTACAAAGAAAAATATTGCATTTCAATATAACAGTTTGATACTTAATCCTCTAGAATTTTTTTTGTGCAGCATGATTATCAGTAAACTGTTAAAAACTTTGGTTTTATGGGCAGGAACCTTTCTCTTTTCCATTAAGAACAGTCTAACAACCCGACAAAATAACAGGTTGTAAGATGTACAGCCACAGGAAGATTTTCATTCAGTACCAGTATTTGCATTTTGCATCTATTCCTTCCTATTTTTCTAATTTCTGGATTACAAGAAGTGCTAAGTTTTCAGTGTTTTACCAAAGTTGTTCTTGTTATGGTTTTTCCTCAAACCATTGGTACTACCATCCATGTATTCAAAATTTGAATGTATGTGCTAGGAAGGCATTCTTAAATTGAGTTCAGCACAAGTTTATTAATAGAAATGTTTTATTTCTCTAGTTCTTGGCAATGTTTTAAGTAGTGTTTTCCTCTATTTCCATTGTAAGGTGAACTTATTCACTGCATTAAAATTGCAGAGAAATGTGGTAATGTAACTAGAATGCCTAAAGTTAAATTAGGCTACACCACTGTATCTTTTTCTTCTATAAAAATCAATCTTCACACATAAAAAAGTACAAAGAGGAAAAAGGGTTAAATCTTCTCTTGCACTTTGGCTATTTTTTAACCTCTGCTCATATCCTGCTGAGATCCCATTTTGTCAATTTGGCCAGCAGTAGTATTCTTGCCTTGGGAACAATGGGCAAGAAACTAACAGCCATCTTCTACCAATTTATCTTTCAAATGTACAACACAACATCACTTGCTCTAAATAAATTGTAAGAAGATCATGACATTATGTTTAATTTTTAGCAATAAAACAATAAGAAGGGCACAAAGTTTGGTTTTTCTTACATAACACTAAGTTTACTGTTGGAATGGCAAATTAGAATTCCAGGCTAAATTATATACATTCTTGGCTATACAAATGAAAGAAGAATCAAGTTGCTCTGAGTCAACAGAGGCTGCCTACAGAGAGCAATGTTCTCTTCAAGGAAAACAGAAAAGAATTTGTCACTGCTGAGAAGAGTTACTTCTCTGGTAAAAAAAAAAACAAAACCCTTCAGCCTGCTTTCTTTCAGGAAAGCCAGCAGGATGTTGTGTGCTTGAATGCAAACAATAAAGCTCTACACTAAGATAAGTTTTCTTCCATGTACAACGTACAGTTCAAACACCAACTCTGAAATTGGGCAAGCACCCACAGTGCAGTTAGTAAACTGCAAACTGCATGTCTGCAGTTTAAAAAACTGAGCCATGAGGTATGGCTTGTTCCCATAAATGGCACAGCCTTAGATTTCCTAAGCAGCATGTAAGCAGCAACGGAAAAAGGATGCAAGTTGAGAGTCTAGGGCAGGCTGGAAAAACATTGAATTTGGGAAGCAATGAACAGGAAGAAAGGAAGAAAAATAACACAGCCACACAAGCAAAGAGCACAATTAGTTTTCAATGCCAAAATTAAAGGCACTTCTACAGAAAAAGACATCCAGGTGCAACACATGGTGATGCACAGCCTTGCTGGAGTGAACACACAGGTGGTTCTGTCTTCCTTTAGATGAGTCAGTGTGAGAGTGTTTCCACACTAAAACTCTGTGGTCACACACACTTAGCCCAGATTATTCATCTTCTTCCAAGAGCATATCCTTCTCCATGCTGCAAGAACGCATTCCACAGCACTGTCTCTCCACAGCAGCCTTTATTCTGGCATTTCATGACATTGGAGTGTTTGTATTTGAAACCTGACCGCTTGGAAAGGGGAAGAGGGCTATTTGGAATGAAACTGATATAAGGTTTGGTCACCTGGGGCTTCTTTCTGCAGCAAAATAGAACCATAAATATATTTAAGAATCCTAAGTCAGAATCCTCACGTGACCAGGGCCAAGAGACAACTACACTACTCTCTCATAAAGCCAAAGAGCTTTGGTCATTGTACCCACTAAACATGTCTGAGCATCAGATCTACTTCTTCTGTGTCATGAAATTAAAGGTGAATGATTTTATCGGCTTAAAATGTTCTACTTAGTTATCTGTTTCATATTCATATGCTTATTTAGAAAAAAAGAAATTCTTTGCTTGACAACACAGAGCTATGTGCAAAATCAAATAAAATTTCAAATGATCCCATGACCCAAATTAAGAGAGTTATGCTAATGTTCAAGGGGTCTAATATCAAACCGGAGAATACTTTTTCTATACTGATTCAGATACCAATAGTCCACCCTGGGGCCTGAACTGGCAGTCTACAAACCAATTTAACTTTGCCCACATGACTTGGAAAGGCTTGAAAAGTAGGCTTTAAAACAAAATTTGTGCTGTAATCCTAATCGCAGAGTTATGCTCCTTTGGAATTTTGCTAGTGTTCCAGACACAAATCTTAAGACACTCGCCTTGAGTAGTTTGATGAATAATCTCAACTAGCCAAAGAGAAAAGTCTCTATAATAGCTATATGGAAAGCTAAAACACACTGATTATTTCACTAAGATTGAACTTGCTGCCAAGCTACAGGTTTTTCAAACACTAGCTGAAGTCTTGAAAACCATGCCAAGGAAGCCCTTGTAAGGCAGAAAAGTCAAACCCTTAGGCTAAAAAATTGAAGCCTCCAGGCGTTTTCCATATTTGCAGACAGATCTGACACCTGCACCAGGTGGGCTTTGTTCTTCTACTCAGCTCGAGCAGGACCAACCTTTCCCACTCCCACCAGGGGCCCATATTACCCATGAGGTTTTAGCCCTCTCAGAAAATGACTTCTCATCCAGACTGCTTGCTTGATATTAGCAAGGACTTTACAGGGTTGTGCTGGTCTCAGGATAGCTTCAGTTGAAAGAGGTTTTCAAAAAGATGGGAATGGGATTACATCAATCCATGAGACTGCCACTCCTGCCTTGATTATTTTATTCATTCCACCAAAAACTTTCGCTATTAAAAAAGCTTTTCAGCTCCTGTTGAGCACTGAGTGTTAGTGCCTTCCAATGAGATGGAAAAAAAAAAAAATTCAGTTACTGAAAATGATTGCTTACCCCAACATCTGCTCTTGGTTCCTTGTGGTCAGGTAGGACACTGGTGCGGACCTGAGAGAAGGGAGGGGAAAAAAAGGCAAGAAATAATCAAACTCCTTCTGTAAATCTCTCTGCAAAAGACTCATTTTTTTTCCCATGCCCTCAAAAATGACCCTCAATTCTTCTATTCTAGCTGCAACTTAGTGCACAAAAAGAAACACTCCTTTAATGTAAAGATAATTTAATTGTCTGTTTGTTATTCTAAATACATGTTGTTATAAAGCACCAATATAAAGGCTACCACAAAGACTTGACAAAGCAGAACCACAGCTTTTCTCAGCCAGCTCTTATCCCTTGATTTCCTACAGTGATAACTTTGATTTTTCCACAAAAGCCTGGAGATAGTAAAAAAAATGCTATAATTAATTTATTAAGGGACAGCATACTTTAGAAATCTGTGGGAGTCCTCATATGGATGCAATTTTACATTTCAATTTTCCACACTAATACATTAGCAACTCCAAAGCATTTGGAAATCTACAGAAAGCTAGTATAAAATGTTCAATCATGATATTTTTATCTAAAATTAACCTTTAAATGCTTCACGCCCTGAATGAAAATGAAATTACTGGCATTTTCTTGTTGGTGATACCCATCTTTCCCTTTTGAAGCTGAGGAAATAACTTAGAGCAATCTGTTTCTTAAAAGAAAGATGGAGTATCAACACCAAACCAAAAATGCTGTGTCATTTTAAGATGCTAAAAAGCTGCTCTATGTGCCAGCCTCAAAGAAGTGACATCTGGCCCAACAACTGAGGTATTTATATTTTCTAATTATTATTATGGCTATTTATTCAAGAGAAATAAACTAATAATGTAAGAATTAACACTCCTTTTCATAATTTACTTATGTATTTTTAATCCAACAGCAGTTCATATTTTTAACAGTGTATGCGTTTTTATATGATACTACGTTGTATTTCACAGCAAGAGAAAGCTAATGTTTCTTTTACACATACTGAAATCAAGGAAATTCAACATTAATTTAGAATCAAAGAATATTAATTCCTTCTTTTGCTGGATAAAATATCAATTCAGGAGAACATATTTCAGCTTTTCTGACCCAACACAGGAGCAGAAAGGGATGTCAACACCTGACTAACCTGGAGTCTTCCATATAATAAAAGCATATTCCTGAATTTCAAATGGATTTAAAATACAGAAAAAACTTCTGCTGCATTTTGCAATACTTTTTGGTTCAGCTATGTTTATTTGTTTTCATTTGGTTTTAACCCCTTTAAATTAGACTGTACATTAGACCGTACCTCTCTTCTTCCCAAAGTATATTTTGTTTGAAATTAAATCTAGTGCCTTGATCCAAGTGTGTGCAAATATATGCAATTTCAGAAGCAGTTTTACTATTTGACATTTATCAAAAGAGAAGCCACATATGTGTATGTAAATACATACATGGGTGGTACAGGCTGAACACTATCAGGCTGTCTGTTGGTTGAGTTCCCGAACAAACTCTCTGAATGCTGCAATTACTGGGGTATCATTATGGGGTGTTCACACAGGCCTCATTATAAACATCAGGTCAGCTCATAAAAACTTATAAAACATAAGAAACGAGTCAGTTTTAGTCCCAGTCCACAAAATGGAAGAGAAAAAATGGGAGATAAATACAGAGGATTTGAAAGGTCAAATATCCTCCCAGTGCATTTCTTGATTAAACAAACTGCCACACTTTTTAAAACCACGTCATAAATCAACTTTTCCCCTCTGGCCCCATCCAGAACAACTATAAAATCTAAAAGCAAACAGAAAGTCAGATTTTATTCCCAAACCTCCACTACTCTGTTAGAATTTCAGTTTTCCCATTACTCTCTCTAGGTTTTCCTGTGCAAAATTCAAACCTCTGAGTGGGGAGGTCACTCACAACCGGGGTAAGCCCATGCCTGCAGGGAATAGCACCACTACTGCTTTACCTTTGTGACACAAAGAGATCACAAAGGCACACAAGAAACACAGCTTGTGACCTGGACTAAATGCAGCAAAGGTTTTGGCATCTATCCATTCCTGTAATTTTGTGTGTAGAACAACACAGTTACCTTTTTACACCACAGTGGAGGCCTGTGAACCCATTGGGAAAAGGGCAGTGTGATGAAGGTTCGTGCAAGTGAAAGATGCACAACAGTAGAGTTAGTTTTCAATGCCAAACACATCAGAGTCCAGGAGTTACGACTCCCTGGAATTTCCCAGTCAAACAAATTGCAGCTTCGTGTGTTTGTGCTGGGTGAGCCTAAAATGCCAAAACTGTTATGGGGTTCTGCCACAAAACCAATCAGTTTTTCCTACAGTCCACATAAAACAAAAGAGAAAATCTTTTCAAAATGGACATACACGTGGTATTGCGGGATTTTACAGTTCCAATGGAAAATCTGATAGGCAGTGAAACTAATAAATATTAAAACTTCATTGAAGATGAAAACTAATAAAGGGAATATAAGCTTTATCAAATTACTGCAACATTGCACAATAACTGCATGATTTTTATTATATATTAATTAGTTTAAACTTACAAAATATTTTTATATATATATATATATATGTGCCTCTGTGTGTGTATATATATATATATATATATATATATTTCCTACTACAGATAGGGAAAATATGTATGCCCCTATCACTTGCTGTATAGCAACTGACATGGCACAAGAGAAGAATCACGAGATCCCCCAAGCAAAGACTGAGTTTAACATAAATCTAAATAATTTTAATATGTTTTTAGTGTATGCAACAAAAAAAATGGAAGGAAGGAAGAGTTTATTTACCTTCTTAACACAGCACACAGCGTGAGACTGGATTCAATTTTTTTAACCAATTTGAAACAGCATTTTTTCTTCAGACAAAGCTTTGTCATGTAAGGTTATGCCACAGATAAAAAGTGACAAAGAAAAACGTGTATAACTGTGACAGGGACACTCAGGCACCCCAGTGCCCCACAGTGATGAGTACTGACTGGCACAGACCCACTGGGGTTTTTTTAAGCAGTTGAATGTTTGCAATCAATGACCGCTGGTAGCAAGCTAATGAGCCACAGGCTTTTTCTGCCATTTTTCAGGCTTTTTTGAACAAAGCCCAATGATGCAAAGTAGCCTTCTAGAGTCTTAATAGGTACTGAATATTCTAAGCATTTGGTCAGTTATAATTTTAATGAAATAGAACAGAAAATCACATTTAAGTCTGTAGCTGTTACAATCAGCCAGTTATCCTTGCCTCCTCCCCATAATAATTCCCAGGAATGATCCTGTTGAAGTCTGTTTTGTACTGGGAACAATCTGCAAAATTTGAAGAGTAAAAATACCCTTCAAAGTGCTTGCGGTGCCTCCTCTTTCCAGCTTTCTTCCACTGTGAAATAAAATTCACAAAAGGCAAATTCTGGCTTCTGTCAGCAAGCTACAGATGGAGCATTCCTAAGCTCTTCTGGCTCTTCATTTACATGGAGTAGGCAATGGGGACCTGTGTTCCCAGATCCAAACACCTCAGCCTAGTCACTGCAATGGCACTATTCAAAAATCCCCGAGACAGACTCCACAGTCCAAACAAGGCAGCAGCTAACGGCAGCCAAAGAAATCCAGATGTTCTGACAAATTATATCCCAAAAAATACTCACTCTAGAGCGATGAAGGAAATAGGAAACTTGAGAGGATGCAAGCCCAAGCTGGTAAAAAGCTCCTACAGTTGTCTGATGAACACCCAGGTCAGCTCCACCTCGCTTCAGTGTATGGCACACAACATGAATTAAAGCAAGTATTACTGGAGTGATCAGATGAGCTCAATGGCATAACAAAATTTCCAGAACATGATCTTCTGCCTCAAAATTTCAGCAAAATTTAAAATTTGACTGCGAATATCTGACAAAATAAACTGAAATCCTATATTTTGATTTACTGAATAAACAGCCTTTTTTGAATATGCTAAAGTCTACGTTTCATAATTTGCATCTATTACCATAGAAGTTGCAGTAAGAAATCTTAGTATAAATTAAACATGATGCCATTTCCACTGACGAACCAGTTACAAGAAACAAGATTGATTTTATTCATTTTTTAGAGGTGTATCCAAGTGTTCCAGTCCCTTACCAGATTGCAACATCTACTCAAGTGACAAAAGAATATTCACATATTAAACACAGAAAAAAAGTCTTGCTGCCTTAAACAAGTCCAGACCCTTCAAGACTCTACACAAAATATCCCTGTCTTCTGACTCATGGCAGAAGCTGAAATGAAGAACTCAGAATTTAACTTGCTGGAGCAGTCCATGAACCTCCAAAGTTCCCTTGAGGAGCTGGTATTATCCCTGTGCCAAGAAGACCTAAGTGCATTTCCAGCTGGGGGCCTTGAGTTCAATATTTTGAAAGAGTTGTTTTTATGTGAGGTACCAAACTAACCAAATATAGAAGCAAACAGTGGTTTTGAGATCACCCCCAAAAAACACTGAAGATTTTATCCCCCACTCCATGTTTTATGGTAACTTTTTAACATAAATTTTTAGATTCTAAAGTGAACATTTTCTAACTACACATTGAAATTATTTTAATTTCCTATTTCCTCTCCCTCTCTTCTGACTGGAAGGTCATTCAAAACACATGATTGCAATGATAGTACAGAGTCCTTTCCTAATCTACAGCCCATCATTACTCATGGCAAGTTTATACTCCTTTGCTCTTCTGCCAACACGGTGTCTTAGATAAGTAATTCTTTTCTGTTCCTCATACTGGTCTCCTGATGAATCAATGAGAAAGGAATCATATGCCCTCTTGTACTTCATTTTGTTAGGATAATAAGCCAATCTTTTCCAGTACACTGTCATACCATAAGCTCTGCATTCCCCAAATCACATCATCTGCTCCAGTCCTATGTCATACTTTGAACAACTAATTTACCTGAATTTTCCTTCACACCATTTGCTTCTGACATATTAAGTCTTTGTTGACCCAAAAAACTTCATGTTATTAGAAAAGCACAAAGGCATGTACTGAGAGTCTACTTTATTTCATCCTGTTTGCATTGTTCCAGCTGGCAAACGCTTTTTTTTTAGGAGAACTAAGGGAAATTTCTGCACACATCAAACTTTTCTCTAACACATAGAAGCTGAAGGACTCTCGCACAAACATCCACAAAAGCAAAGAAAATTATATTTGCCAAGAAGGATTTTTCTTTTCTTCTTCTGACAGTTTGTGATGATGTTTGAAAAACAGCTGAGGCTGAGGTCTGGTGCTAGCATTACCTAATGGATAGGATTTCACTTCTCCTTTACAGAATTAGGGGTAAAATTGCTCATCAGATTTACTGTGGCAGAAGGTGTATTTTAGACAGATGAGAGGGAGTAGGAAAATATTCGGGGCTTCCTACAAGCTCTGGTTTTTTTGCCTTCATAGACAGGATCTATTTATTCATAAAAGTCTGTTCTAGCAAGATTATAGCTGCACTTCCATAGTGAATGTCCCTTCCAGCCTGTGGAACTGCAGCACGAGAATTCATGAGAATTACTGCTCTGTCCAGGGCTCCCACATGCTCCATCCGCATTTCTAACAATCCGCGCTCGAGGGGAGCAAGGAATTTTCTCTAAAGAGCCTCCAGAAGATCCTGGGAAAATAAATGTTGCCAGCTATCCAAATATAAACACTCCCAACTACCCAAATATAAACATTTCTAAAGCTATCTAAAAAGAAAAAATGTACAATTGTTTTTTTTTTTCATTTGAGAAAGCATTTTTTTCTTGGATTAAAACAGTTAAACCTGCATAGCAAGAATTAAATTCTTAAGTACACAAACACTAAAACCCATAACCTCCTGATCAGCTATCTTTAAATAGTTTTTGCTAGTGCTCTGCCCTTTGCTCCCTGTCTTCTGAGATGAGAAACTGAAAGGAGTTTTATTTATTTATTTATCAAATAAATTCACTGTTGGCTTTGGAAGAAGTTTCCAGACAAATGCATCATCTGTCCCACAATCTAAATTAGTTTCTGCTTTAAAGGAAGGAGGAGGTATCACCGGGAACAAGTATCTCTGTGGGACTATTTTACTATGCAGCAACCCAAAAGAAACTTTGTGCCTACAAGCGAAGGTAAAAAGCAGTTTTCACACAGCACCTTCTCTCTCCTGTACCAGACACAGGTTTGTGTGAAGAGAAGTTCATTTTCCCATCAGTGATACTGTATTCATGGCTACATCCCCATTAAACACACGTGATTTTGCTCTCCAAACCGTTTCACAGGAAGAGCAGCTTTCCTCACCAGAGTGTGCGTCATTGTGCCTGACTGCCACACAAAGATAAACCCTTTCCCTCCTCTACAGCGTCAATTCTACTTTTTTTAAAGCACAACTGCAATCTGCAAGACATGGTAATCCTCTTCTGCAAGCATGATCAAGCTCTTGCAGAGATGTTACTTAAAACCAGGTAAGAAATGAGCTCCCTACTTTCAGACTGATAAGCAGGCTCAGGAAAGTTCATAGTCACAGCTGCCTGAGATAAGTAATTAAACTCTGATTCTTATGAAGCACAAGGTGTGAATAAAGACGTTAGGTGTATGTTTTTAGGCAATCATTTTGCCTCTTTCAGAATTAATGCAGAAAGATGCTAAGGCTCAGAGAGCCAAATATATTTCAATATTTTCACTACTTAGAAAAAACAAAATAAGAGTTTCTTCAGAACCTGAAAAGTGGCCTTTTTTTGGGGAACTGTTTCAGTGATGCTTTTTCTGCAAATAAAAGGATCTATTAGGAACAATATTGTTGGCAAAGCTGCTTAGGTCTGAAATTTGACCACCACACTTCTATTTCTAGAAATTACTTACATATTTTTTCTTCCTTTTTATATTGCATCTTCTTATTTGGAAATTCAGCATGACATTGTTTCTGGGAAAGATAGGATCTGTTATCAGACAAGCTGATGTAAGATGGAAACAGGCACTTTTTTCTTGGCCCAAGGTTCCTTCAGGAACTAAAGAAAGCTCGTGCTTCTGAAAATTTCTGTGTTTTCTCCATCATACCGCAAGAATAGGGGTTGAAAAAAGCACGTGCACATTTCCACAGCAAGGATTTTATGTAATCTAAATTAGATGACAGAGTTGATTTCTCTCTAAATAAAGTGAAAGGAACAGATACATTTTGCCGTAGACAAATCTAAATTTACATAACTTGAAATGGGTCACTACAGATAATGCAACATCTTGAGGAGGGACTTCTGAAAAACAGTGAGAGATTCTATCCGTTTAATAAACCACATAGTCTGTACTTCCAAAAATGTGTTGGTAGCCTCATGTATCATAAGGCCACAGGCCACAAGTTGTAGGTATCATAATTCAGCCAAGTACAGAGCAGCTTCACTCCTTCCACATGAAGCAGAACCTCCTTCACTGACAAAGGGAGTCATTATTTGTAAAAGAAAACCATTTTAACACATGATGGATGATATGAACAGTAACTTTACATGTGAAAATATGGTAACCTCCTCAGCCTGAGGACAGCTGGTGATATAGCATCCTCAATAGCACAGCATCCCATGTGCTGGCAGGATAATGGTAGTTCTGGAAAATTAATGTTTAAAGGCTTCCCCTTCCACAACTCAACTAAAAGGGAAAAAGATATATGCAAGAAGGAAGAGCTTATATGTGAAATAATGTTGTATTCACAGAACATCGCACAACTCATGCCATAAATTCTCTGTAAATTATTGCATACCCACATTGCATCCAATATTACTATTATGGTGGAATCATAGAATCATCAGTGTTGGAAAAGCCCTCCAAAAGGAGTCCTCCAACTCAACCATCTTACAGATGGGTCCTTCTGACAAAAATCAAAAGCAAGACAAAATTCCATTAGATAAAAATGCATTCATTTTTATCTAATTAATTCCAGGAAACATTTCAAGATATTAACTAAGTTAGCATGAATGCCAAGGGTCACGTGCCCAGTTTTCTGATAAAACCCATTCAATTTCCAATGTTAAAAAAGCCATATCCAGCAGCTGAATTGTCCAAGTTAATTCAGAATCAAACCCCAAAAATACAACCCCAAAAACACAACCCAAAACACCTCCTACACATAGATTTATGACTTTTATTTGTCATACCACAGATAAAGAGTCCAAGTCCTCATCTACAACAGCAACAGCCACACTGAAAAATGACAAACAAAACATGAGGATGTAATGAGGTCAATGAACACTGGAGATGAGTAGAGAGTCTAACCTTAAAGGGAGACAGACAGTGTCTGTTTCACACACATCATTTGAAACACCCCATATAAAAGTTTATCACATCTTTCTGAAGACAGAAAAATCCCATTCTCACATATATGCCCGAACTTAGTCATTATTTTGTACAGTATTAGTATCATCAGAATTATTTTGAAATTAATCCTGAGTCTTTTCTCCATCTTTAAAACTTCCATAAAGTCGGCCAAAATTAATTTTGTCACTTCTAGCTTATTTCACAAAGGAAAGAATAAAAAGGGTCAAAATGCTTTTCAATATTTTGGCTAGCAAATAAAAAAAATACTTTTAAAATCTAAGAAGCTAATAATTTAACTTTAAAAAGAACCAAACACCAGCAAAATCACAATAAGTATTTCCATACACATCTCCTAGAATTTGCTACAATTTCCTCTATTTGCACATAAATATTAGCACCATTAAAAACCATCTTTATTCAGATGTACAAGAATGAAAATGGGCAGTTAAACCAAAGTATACCAATTGTTTATTTATGCACCTTCAATAGACATGGCCTAAACGAGAATAATTTCTTTTTGTTGCAGTCTGTGATTTCATTAAGTCACTCTGCTCAGCTTTAAGCACTAAAGATCTTGAAATAATACCTAATTTAATACTGCTGCAAGAACCTTGACTCCAAAGCTGTCAGCACAGACCTCATCAGAGAACCATTAATAAAATGCTCTTTATTGAAGTCTATCTTTTGGTTTTGAAAAGATCAGAGTGGAATAAAACCCACATTAATGATCTTCAGTAATCACTCCCTGCAAAAACTAAAACATGCTTGGACTTGAAAGTACACATTTAAAAATAATAGCTGAGCATTCTTTTAAAAGGAAGGCCCAGCACTGATCTAAATTTCATGTGAGGCTTCAGCTCAAGATTATGTTAGGATTAACAAAGTGTGCATGACAGATGTGATTTAAAGACTGCAGCTTAAAATTCTCCTCCTTCCACACAAATCTCATGGCACAGAAAGGCAGTGATTTATGTACCACTCTCTACCACAAACCTGTGAGCAATCCACAATTGCAAATACCTTGAGAGGGACAGTTTCAGGGCATGTGAAGGTCCTCAAAAATGCCAAGAATTCTCAAGGTTGGTCTGAGTTAACAATACTTCCCTTTTCCCTTGTGCATGTAAGAATAAACCAAGAGCCCTTGAATGAAGCCCATGAAGAACGTTTTGCAAACACAAGAGTGACAGACTTTCAGACCTCTGCAGGAAGGTTGATTGTGTGAAATAGCAAGCTCAAAAGCTAGACATTTATGGAAGCTGTTTTCTGGTCAATATTCATCTCATAAAAGCCATCCATGTCTATGTAAAACTAAATGCCTTTGTCCTGCAGAATGGAGGACCTAAGATGCGGGAGCCAGGACATCAATTCTCTGCTCCACCTGTCCTCTCATTTCTGTCATGGTAGTTTTTGTTTCCCCTACCCCAATTTAATTCAACTGTTAATTTATTTTCTACCTAGCATCTTTGTCCTTAGCACACAGCAATTCCTTCCATGCTGCCACAGTGAAACACGTCCTTCCTGCGACAGCACTTCCCTTAATTCCTCACCATGACTCACAACAGGACAAAGAATGACATTTTCAGCCTCTGTCAGAGGGAAGTCAGACTGCACAGCACTCAGCACCCAGACCCTTCTTTTCTTCAAAAGCCATGTGCCAACCCAGGCATATTTTCTCCTGAGATATTTCTCTCCTGGAAGAGAGAATTGTTTTTCCTGCCTAACAGTGAGCTGAACACAGTGATCTACAAAGCCCTGCTGAGGAAAGCTGGTATTTAACACCTCAACCTGGACAGCACCAGGATGGATCACATGTCATAAGCATTCTTCCAGGATTCCTGGACTCCCATGATCAGAAACTTCTCTTTGCTGGTAGGCCAAACTTCTACTCTTTTCCATTCTTCACTACCAAGAATTTGATAATAAAGTTTGCTGCAGAAGTTTCCTTTTCATGTAAGTCATTATGACGTTTTACCACTGGCGTATGAAACAAAAGTTAAGTTGGTTACTCTTTTTTATTTTATGGACATAAAAAGGAAACTCATGCAAATAAATGCCTTCATTAAAAAAAATTACCATTCCCTCTTTTTAAGTTCTATTTGTGAACACAGCTGGTAGAAGCCTTGAGAAAAGGCACACAGCTGCTGCAGGACTACTTTTTGGCACATGTCTCTTCCAAGTTCTTCCAAATGACAGAACCCATTTTATTTCTAACTTCAGTTTCTACTTAAAAATACCGTACCAGTTATCCATAACATATAATCACAGAAACTTGGTTCTTCCAAAGACAACATTAAGAAGCAGCAGCTGGAAATGTCAGCATCATGAGAAGTATTATTAGTCTTACGGCCAAAAAATTCCTGTTGATTCTTCTGGTTTGCCATGTATTGATGATCATTTTACAATCACGCACTTCACCTGCCTACACACAAGAGAGCTCCTGCCAGTACTATAGCTACCATAACCCCACAAATCCAAGTGAAGTCTGGAAGATATTTTTTTTCCCTGCTAAAAAGTGATCTTCAAATGACAAAGAATTATTCACGGTTTAACCTTTTTGTTCATCTACTGTGTTGTGGATGCTAAAGATCTCTCAAGGGCAGAGCTACTATTCTTGTTCCATTTCACCAAAGACATAAGCACAGTGTCATCCCAGCAAACTACACTTTCCAGGAAAGAACATCTGTAGGCTGGCTTCCATTTTGTCTTGCATATTTCTCTGTAAAGATAAGCACCAGTGCCTGGTGAACATCGTTTAAGAACACCAAACTTCCTGAGCAGATGCTCAGTTTGCTTCCAGCACTGCCTCCATATAGCAAAGCAACGACAAAAGCCACTTCCAGTTATGCAGCTCAATTGTATTAACAGCAGTATTTTTTCCTCTCCCTTTTTTTCTCCCCTAAATTTCCCACATCCTGTGCTGATAATTAACAGCTCCAATACATTCTGTATAAATCCTGCTCTGTTGGCAACCCATGAATCATGTGGCAGAATAACTCCTCGTGCCTGCAGGGCACAGATAAAGGCTGCCCCGTGGCACGGGGCCAGTGCAGCACATTCACTGGTTCCAGACACCAGGAGTCGGCATGGTCACGCTGAACCCAGAAAAGGGCTTTACTCTTTTCTCTGTATATCTTGTTAGTAACCACAAATCAAACTAGGCTCTGTGCTTGACTCGGAGCAACCAGCTCACTGGCCACCAAGTTTGCATCACAAAGGAAAGTCATCTCTGCTTTTCTAAACTCCCACATTCACAGCCTTTTTAGATTAAGGCCTTAACAAACTCCATCTGCAAAGTTTCAAATTCAAAATTATCAAAGTTCGCATACATGTCTTTTAACTTTCACATACATGTCTTTTAACTTTCTTTTAATCCTTACCATAACATTGGCAAGTATATTCCTGGGTGTGATCTATTAGCATTTATAATAGGATTTCACAGAAATTTTTTCTTGTACAAATATTTTAATATACACCACTTTCCATGAGGAGACACACACACATTAGACTGCACTAAACAACTGTTCGGTTATCTACTCCTGACTTTCCTGCTCTTTATTTTCTGAGAATAAGATTTGTTCTCTCCATATATGAAAGAAAATTATTCATAAACGGTTTCATGCTCCTGCAAACTTCAGTAATTTCTGTACAATAGATCAGAAAAACCTGACACCCACATTTCAAATTTTAAAGAAACAAACAAAAAACCTCTCCACTTGTTTGCACATTAAAACAAGCAACACCACCATACTCAAAATAAGTGAAAACAAGCTGCAGTGAATAGTCAGGGTGAAGCCCCCAGAGGCTGACTGGCAGCCGAGCAGGACAACACAAAATATTTCAGCAAAGGATACACACAGTAACATTTAAGTTAAAATCAGCTCAGTCGGGTAACTAAACGAAACGCCAGCTCAAATCACTTTCCTGACCATCACACACAGTAATATTCCATGGAACTCACTCCAGTGTATCTGCACCTGCAAAATAGGGTTAATAAACCAAGAAGCCATGGAAAAGTTTTGGATCCCTATTCATTTCAGGTAGACAGATGAACTCCAGCTACAAAAGCATTAAAAGAAAAAAATCTGTTTCTATTACCTTTATTGATGTGTATTTATATACTTTTGTGAAAGAAAAAGAAGGAAAAGAGAAACATATTACAGCTTTTTTACTTGGTTTAGCTGTTCAGAAACTGTTTTAAATTATGGCACTCTTCCTCCATTCTGGTCAGAATTCACCACACAAAAGAGTTTGGGCTGAAATGAGTAACTTTGCCTTCTCCCACAGCCCAAGACCCCCAGAGATAAAATGAATTACTTATGAGGAATTTACCTGCAGAAAACTAAAACCATTCCTCTCCACGAGTGATACTTTCACAAGGGGCATGAATAATACTGCTTCAGAACTCCTCACTGGAGTCAGGAACTGCCTTTGGCAGTGGAATGCACGCTGGTTTGGGGAAGAGCTGAAAAAATTATGCGCAAACAAGTTGTTGCACCAGGATGGAAAATAAATTCTAAAGCCACTGGTAGCCCCCTGGCATCCCAAGGAAGAAACTCAACTTTTCTACTTAGTTAGAATGCAGATGGCTAATATCAGTAGAGTCTAAAAGCTGGGGTAGTCTTTAACCAAAAGCAAAGAACTGAAGCTTTTGGAACATCCCAAACACTATGCCACAGCACGTGGGGACACCCAAACCAGACAGATAGCAGTGTATTAAAGACTCCAAGCAGGTCTAAGTTTCTCAGCATCCCTCTATTTAGAACTAGTGACAAGAAAAGTGGCAGAACCTTACTAGAAAAAGAGAACTTCCTTGCATCCAAATGCAAATAGATAAAAATAGATACAAGTCACTGTTTAAAGACTGAATAATACCAAAATAATTTAAACAAGAGATCATCCCCTTGTGACTCAGCATAATTATTTTTCTTTCAGGAAAAGATTAGTTTTCAACCTAACTGAATCCTATCTTCCAAATGACCATATCTTCAAATGTAATTGAAAAATTGCATATTCCCTTTGGGCTGTACTCCTCTTGAATTCTTTTGGGCACTCCATGACTGCTGCTATGCTTGCACTGCCCTGGGGACCATGACTGCTATTCTGGGCCACAGCAGACACACTCAGCTATGAATCTGGCACACCTGGCCTGGATTCAGTGGCACAGGCTCAAAGCACCCAAAATTCCTGTTTTGTCCTGAGGTGTGTAAAAGAGTAAGAGCATTGTCTTGCTTAAAATAGTGACAGTATTGTTGTGCTAATTACATACATCCGCATAAGCACAGGATCAGTACTGTAGCCCCCAACACAACCTTCCTCATTCCTCCTTACCCTATTCTCGCTAATTACTTAAAATGAACAATAAAAAAACCCAAATAACAAAACCCCCCACAAAACTAACCCAGCCGAAGAACCTCTTCCAAACCAAACCATCACACTCAAGCACCTCAAACCAATTACTTTTAAAATTAATTTTAAAAATAATAAGCATTACATATATTCACACTGTCAGAATAAGAGGTGCCTGTATCAAAATCTTCTTTGAAAAAAAACCCTGCAAGAGAATAGGAATTTTAGAAAGGACTTGCTGACAGAGCTGAAATTTCCTAAATGCATTCTTGTTGCTGTACTAAACACTTACTTTCCTTTCCAGTGGTCCTTTATAACAAAGATTTAGAAGCAAAAGGCATCACAGTCTTCATGGACCTTTCTGTGACTGTAAGAACAGGAGTAATGAACACATGCTCATATTTCAGTTTAAGAGTTTTATTGCTAAGTTTTTTCACTAAAAAAGGATGGAGAGTGAAGCAAAATGTGTTTGTTTTTTGACTCCCAGGAATGTGTTTCATCCAGACCCCTGATTAATTAATTCTTGGAAAGGTGCTTGGTCTTCCTCTCTGAAGTTAATGGAGCATACTGCTTTGTTTAGGTAGGCTGAACTCTGCATTGTAACAGAGATGCTCTGTTGGGCATCACTCTGGAGAAGTCAGGGTCACATTTTTCAAATGCATATGGAGTCTGAAAATGGTGCTGACAGATTTCTTCAAGCAGTTTTAAAAGTGCCTTAGGAGATACATGGGGCTAAAAAAAAAAAAAAAAAAAAAAAAAAGTACCTCAAATACATAAAAAAATGGGAAATTGGATGTCTAATTTGATTCAAATCCATTGAGCAGCCCATTGACATATTCAAATCCATTGAGCAGCCCATTGACATCTCCAGGTGTATAAGTATCTCCCATCAGAATACCTTTATAAAATCTACCCATAAGAGTTAACATACTCTTCAGCTACAGCAGAAGTTCTAACATGAAGAAAAAAAATGAAAAAACATTAAAAACTCATGTTTCCTTCCTAAAAAGCACCTTAGACAATCCAGTCCCATTCCAGACCTTTCAGTCTTTTTCCAGCCCAGTGTATAAGCTATGATTTCCCCAAAGGCTATATAGCACATAAATAGTAACATCTACAGTCTAAGCAGGTTACATGCAAACTCTGTGTGTTAGGGGAGTAACTTTGTCATGCAGGATAAACTGCCTTTTTTCTTTGCACTGCTGTGGTAAATCCATGCTAAAAGGTAAAAAAGTAACAAATAGTGACATGCAGCAGAGCCTATCACAAATTACATAAATCTAATTCTACAGGTGAATGAAAATTATATAAGAATCAACTGCCTTTGCAGCAGCCAACTGAATGAAAAATATTCAGTGAAATTTATGCCAGAAATCTCCCTTTTGTTCAAGGGTATGATGTGTTGTGCTTTAGAAGACAAACAAGGTAGGACTGTGAAACAGAGGATGCCACAAATCATAAAGCCATTGAAAAGAAACTGTTATTTTTTAGGGCACTTTTCAGAAATCTGTAAGTTTGTCAGCAGAACTGGTTTCATTTGCTACTGACCTGACTCTTCAACTTTCTGAAACTAACAGAAGGAAACTACAGCAGCAAGCACCATGAGCAACATAAAAAGTTCATGGCAAATTTAACAATTTCCATGAAGATCAGTGAGGAATCTACTCTTCCCTTTTTCTCTTTGCTTTTTTCAACAAATTTCCTTTCAGTTCCAAATAAGGACAGACTGATTAAGAATCCCATTATATCTGAAAAGACTGGATTCAAATACAAGTTCTGGAGCTGAAAGTAGGTAAATTTTCATGTACATTTACTGCAAAGAAAATTTTCATTAGCAAGAAATTTTCAGAGTTATGTGAACAGTAACACTTTTAATAGAACCCTCAGAAGAAAGAAGTGGGAGCACTCAGTACATGTTGCAAACAACTCTGTGTTTGAAGTGATATCACCAGGGAAATCCTGCAGTCACACATCACTTCCACTTCCAGACAGACACTAGAGAAAAGGATTTATTAACAGAACTCGTACATTTCCAGCTCTGGATCTGAAGCTAACCAAATGTAGCAACCCTTCCCTAAAAACTGAAAGGTTAAGGAGAGACAGTGAGCTTGATCAGCAGTAACAAGGACTATATAGATTTAGAAAGAGGAAAACACAAACAAACAAACAAAAAATGTAAATAAAGATACCTGATACCGTAGCCTACATTCCAGCCTTTTCCTTTAAACATCTTGAAGAAACTATACCTCAAAAAGTAGCATCTTTTCTAAGACTGCATGATTCTAAATACAGGTATACAAATTCCTCCTGCATGAATAGGAACTGCTCTATTAACATGCAGCAGACCTTCAATGCTATTCATTGTTTTTTCATAGACTGTTTTCATTTTTCATAGGACTTCGTTAATATTGACTCTAGAAGCAGCACACAGGAAAAAGAGCACTAAACAGCACACTCTGCTCTTGGGTACAAACTCCAATCTTTACACCTAGCTTAGAAAATAATCCACCTATATGTGACCTCCTTACTGATCTGAAAACCAGGAGGAGGAGTAAGAGATTAAAGGAAACAACTTAAGCTGCCTTCCAGAAATGAATGTAGAAACCTTCATGTAAGGACATGCACCTTTTAGAATCCTAGCCCTGTCTCCTGCAAATGCCACTGTGGCTGAGACACTAACCTACATTCCAGGCTGCAAGCAGCACCCTGCCCGCAAACTCCGAGCCAGCTCAAGCTCCAGTAGTTACACCACGTGGAAATTCTGACTCATTCAGCCAGCTAGGCCTACGAGGTTTAAAGCACTATCAGGCCAAGGATCTTGACAGAAACAGTCCCTTTCTCCCCTAAAAGTATCTCCCAATCAAACCAAACAAAACCTAATTCAAGGGAAATCAAACACGCCAGGTGAACATTCTTGGAATTTTATTTCAAACATTTAAAGGGTACTTTGTCTAATATCAGCTTTTAGAACAGTTAAAATTTCATGGAAGACAAGAAAATGAAAGCATTTTAGAAATATGAGCCAAACCAAACATCCCAATTAACCACTGTGTTCTTCAGGAAGGTGAGGTGTTATTAGAAGTGAATGGCCTTACAGTAACAGGAGAGGCTAATTTAAGATAAAGTGATGATCTGTTTAAAATAACTGCTAATAATAATGCAATATTATTACATTAGTTTAATGGTAATGACAATGTTTCCTTCTTTGGAAAAGCCAACTTACATATTTCATTGAAAAATTAAATTACTTTAATAAAGTATTGAAGGCTTTTTCTCATATGTTGCAGGGCTAATCCTGAACAAGACATGAATACATCACATAAATGAGCAACCACAATAAAATGAAATAAAGTACTTGAATCACTATTTTGGTATAGGCAAGCACACTAGACAATTTGATATTCTCTGAACATGTTTTTAAGATATTAAGAAAAATACTTGCAAAATTCATCACATATAGACACCTGTAGTCAATGGTTACATCCCATTTGTCTTAAAATAAAAGTGAAAAAAATCAGGTAACTCTAAAAGCAGCTTCATCTAGGAGTTTCAGAAACATCAAATAAACAGCGTGGTCCATGCTGAGCATACAGAACAGGCTGCACACCTAGCAGAGAAACCAAACTGCAAATCTGGAAAAAAAAAATGAACTGGCAGGAAAAGGGGGGAAACAAACCAAACCCAGGGCAAATAATGCTTTGCTTTTTCAAACTGCATAACACCCCTTCACTTCTTGTTACCTTCTCTTCAACTCCTTCAAAAGATAGCTCATGGATTATGAGGAACAATAGTTCAGATGTTAAGAATGCCAGTGTCCTATTCCTGTGGAGCTTATGCCACTGGAGTCAACAGGCTTTTTGTCTTCGTACTGAATACCCTGCTCATTATCTGTTTCACCTGCCTGAGAACAGCCATGAAAACATCAGGCCCTGTGGTACCTCCGAGAGGAGCCTTTTCCAGGGGCCACTGAGATGCTGCCTAAGGAACTTCAGTAAGCAGTAGAGAAAAGGAATACACCCCTGCCCTACTATCAAATACTCTGTACAGGGCTAATTCTAAGTCCAGACAGAGTTATTCACCAGGAGAGGACTGCAGGCTGATAATGCCAAGGTCATCTTAATGGGCAATGAAACTTTGGACATATACAATGTCCAAATGTCCAATGGACAATGTACTTTGGAGTATTTTGTGTACACACAGAAAAGTCTCTCAGGAAGCCTCTCAATGAAATTGGGTCTATGTGCCTATACTTTAATTTATACTGCAAGGACAGTCTTCTGTCATACCCAAGCCTGAAAGCCATTTGGACCCAGCTAATTATTCAGAACCTTCCTTGTCTCACAGGGATAACGTTATTTCAAAACAGGGTAGCAATAATTGGGCAGTAACCATCCAGAGCTTCCACGTTCAGAGATAATTTCTTTAGCAAGAGTCTAGCAATTACTTCTTTTTGAAAAGCTGCCAAGTTATTCAGCAGGAACAGAGGCAATGAGAATCTACAGCTATAACAATCAAAGACCTCAGTGCTCGATTTCGCTGAGGCAGCTGTGTGCCAAAATCCAAGCCTTCCAAGGATCTCAAAAACATACTAACCGCTGCCTTCTACAGGCAAAAAATCACATTTGTCCCTCATGACACAGACCTTCTGTTCAGAAGCAAACAAACCCGTCTGAAGGGTTCTCAACAGAGAAATTATTTTTCCAACACAAACTCATGGATCTGCATTTTAAGACAAAACATACCTACACACAACTACTCACAGTGTAGATGCTGTTGCAATGAAAGGAAATAGCTTGTAACTCTGGATGCACTTCTAATACACCCAGTAAAACTTCTGTAAAGTAGGGAACAAAACCCTGAAGCGCTGTGATACAATGCTGCTCCAACTGCTGCTGCCAGATTTTGATGGAAATAGTAGAGACAAATTTCTAAGACAGTTACACCTGCACAATTTGTTTTTGCTAAAAGACCCAGACTTCTACTCCACACAGAGATCTAGAAATTTTCTTTCTTTCACTAAAAATACAGTAACAAATGCCCACGGTCTTGCCTTAGAACCAAAAAGCTGAGCAATGTAGACAACCATATGCAACAGTGAGACACATGAAGTAAAAAGATTTCAGATTCCACCAGAAAGGGTTGTCAAGGCAGATATCAAGTCAGACTAACATATAACATAGACACACTCAAAACCTTCATTTTATCTCACAAGAATACATATGCTAGAAATGTTCTGCTTATTTACTATTCCTGATGTGTGTGACAACATGTCTGCTTAGCAACTTGCAGACGAAATACATTCCTCTACTTCCTCTCCAGTGAGAGACCTCTGAATTTCATTGACGTTAGTGAGACTGTGTATACAGCAAGGGATTTAAGGATGATAAGACTGCAAGAATAAAGATCAACAGCTGCATGGTACTCTAAAAGTATTCAACTATTCTTGCTTTAAAAATAGCATGATTGCAATGAGAAGAACTCAGGAGGGTGGTGGAGGGTGAGGTGGGAAGGGAGGACAGAGGGGAGGGGGAACAAAATGCACTGAATTCTCATCACTGAAGAATGGTGAAAAAAACCACCAAAAAAAGAATAAATAGAAACATAACCAATGTCCCTGTGCCAGTGAATCCTTGGTTATAACCCAAGATCTCACCTAAAAGTAATAAATTCAAGGTGAAAGGACATCTCAGACACCACAAATTGCCAGAACACTACAAAGCAGCTGATGCTCTGCTGAATGCAGTAACTGTGTTGCACACTGAAACCTTGGGCCCACAATTGTTGCTGTTGATAGTGCTCATTCACATTTATGCTGCTGAGATTTTGACAGGACCACATGCACTAAATTCTGACCATGCTACAAGACTGCATTTTTTTCGTTTGTTCTCCTGGCTTTCTGGTCATCACTACGCAAGCTGCAAACAGATAGTTTAAAAACAATGCATGTTAGAAGGCAGGGATTCTTGCCCTCTCTTTGAGATCACACAATCTGTGACGAACAGGACAAAACAAAGAACAGATCAAAACAAAATCCTCATTTTTGGCATGAAGAAAGACAAGCATGGAGAATTTCAGCCACATGGGAATTTAGCTCTGTAAAATACTGCATAATGATTACATCAAGAGGCTTTGATTACTGTAAAATACAATGATACGTGCACTTCTAACAGCATTGGAAATCCTAAATGGTTACACAAGCCTTTCATGTTTATTCATCAAATATTTAAAATACAGCATAGTACAAAACATTTAACTAGTTTGCTTTGAGAGCAATTTACTGTGCTCTTCCAGCAAAAATTTGCTCAAGAAGATAAAGTCTCACATTACGTCCAGTGCATATGTTTCTAACGTTATTTTTTAATAGAATTATTTCCTCAGCTTTAGTTTTTAGGTACAAAGTTTCAAATGTAAACATTTACTGGTACAAGCATGGCTGTAACTATAAAAGACACTTTTATGAGGCACACGGCAGAGGAAGAAAAATCTGTTCTAACAGATTGAATTTGCTGCTTTCAATTTCACAGAGCACACACTCCAAAACCTCCAAAGAAAAATCTGTTTCCAACCTCTGAGTACCTGCTCTCATAGCACAGAAGCAAGGGCAGACTTACCACTGCTCCATACACCTTTCTTTCCATCTTTTCAGTCCTGATGGGATACTTTGCTCTGTTTTACATCAATCTCTACAAAGGCTGCAATGTCTACAAACCCTTCAGAAGGGGTAAGCAAGGAAGGAGATAGGAGGTGGGGTAGCCCCACATGTTAGGAAGGGCTCTGATTGTCTAGAGCTGGCACTCAAGGAGAAAAAGAGAGTTTGTGGCCCTTGGAAGAAAGGGAAAGCAATGCAGGAGGACTACAAGGATTCCATTAGCTTATACAGGGAGAAAATTAGAAAGACCAAAGGCTAGCTGACATTTCATTTGGCGTCTGCCATCAAAGACAGTAACAAATGTTTCTATAAATACGTTAGCTATAAAAGGAGGGCTAAGGAGAACCTCATCTTTTATGGATGCAGAGACACACAGAGACAAAAGAGGAGGGAAAGGCTGAGGTACTTCAAATGCCTTCTTTGCTCCAGACTTTAAGAGCAAGGCCAGCTGTTGTCTGGGTACCCGTGCATCTGAGCTGGAAGAACTGATCAATAAATGAAAAATTGACAACAAATAAAAAATGACCAATGAGAACAAACAAATCTCATCCTTGAAGTGACTCTAAAATTTCCATGTTGCTGCATTTAGCTCAAGGAAATCCTTCACCCCTGTGGTGCCTGGGCTCCCTAGGAGGGCTTCAGTATCCAGCACCAGCCATCCCTCCTGAGGGATGAGCAGCTCCTCCAGTGCCTTGTCCAGTAAAATTTACAGGAAAATGCAATCATTTACTAATTCGTTCTTTTCTTCCTAAGCAGTTTTCAAGGCAACCCTTTAAACTCTCAGAGAATACCATTAGTCTCATGGCTAGGTACTTGTACAAACCTTTGCCCAAATGTCAGCTCTTAGAACAAACCTTTGCCTGATGTGAGGCTGCAAATAACATATGATTGGCAGAGTAGGTGGAAAAGGAAAAGAAAAGAGAAAATTACCAAACAGTAGGTTACAATTTTCCCTGAAGATACAGGAAGAGGGAGGAGTTTTCCTCAATAAGAAAAGAAAAAAAAGTAATAAAAGGGTAGGAGAAAAAGTAGTAGATAGTTTCAAAGGGAGAAAGATTTTTGCAAAACCAAATCCTCCCACTAAATTTTCAAAGGTGAGGTGCAAAGAGCAGTAAGGCTACAAATGGACTTTAAGCCTATAACTGTAACTTGACCAGTCTTGACACTTCTCCTCAATTCTCTTACAGATAGACTAAGATATATGAAACCTATTTGTACCTCAGCCACTTCAAAGAAAGAATTTATATCAATATAAACCCAAAGAAAAGTCAGTAGTTTGACTTTCCCGTTTTGCATCCAAGACTTTTAAAAAATACGGAAACAACTGACAATACTTTAGGGGGATTCAACGTGCAGGTGCCTCGAAGAATCAAAAGACATTCCTCTCCTCCTCCTAATAATGATGTTTAGTAAGAACATCTAGCCTGATGCAAAAGGAAAACTAAATCTATCATCAAATATATATTTATGAAGAAAATAGATGATTTTGCAGAGAAAGATGAGCATCTAAAGCTTTAATGCAAGTACTTCTGTGGGTAGGACTGTAGCAGACTATAGTACTGCTCTATTACGGAGAATGAGATAATAGGAGTTTCTAGTTTAAGGCAATATTTCTCTGCAAATCCTGCAGAGACAGCAGGGAACACAACTGATAAAGGGAAGACTTAGGTGTTTTTGTCTTTAAACAAAGTATAACACTTTGCTTCAGCTTTTGAAGATAAACTGTTTCGGTATTTTTAGCATTGGCAGGAATGAGGGACTGTGTGCACTGTGGTGCAGGCAGAGAACGGGAAGGCGAGGTAGAGATTTCACATTGATCTCTGCCAATGCATTTTACACACTGCCCTGCAGCACTCCTGGTGCTCCAGTGTCCCCTCAGCAGAGATGGCAAAGGCACAAGGACCAAACTGCATGGTGGTGGTGGTGTAACAGGGATCAGTGCCCACAGGGGAACACAGAACGCTGTCACTTCAGATTTGGCTTAACTCAAAACGCCTCTGTCGTGATGGACAGGCCTCATTTTCCAGCTCACCCCAGCAGGATTCAATTTTAACAGGGGCGCTTGCAAAATCAAGAAACACACAAAGCAAAGCCTTTTGCAAAATATCATTCCCAGTGAACAGGTTTAATAGAAAATTTAAACCCCAAGAGTTAAAAGACAAGTTATTTAAAGCCTGAGTAATCTTAAATTGCCACTTTACAAGATATATTCCCATATCAAAAACAGAACTTCTAGCCCCACTACTTCTAAGATTATCAAATGAGTCGAATTTTATTCTGAGTGATTAAGATGAGATTTGGGGAGTGAAAAAAGGGAGACCGGACTGTCAAATGCAATATTTTAACAGCATTTTATACATCCAGTTTCTCCTTGCCCTCAGGAGATAACACTGGAGTGGCTGTGTGTAACTTTCAGTACCGCACATGAATTCCAATAGTAATATCCATCCAAAGGAGATTATCTTTGAAGGGATGACGCAAAGATCAGATATAGAAAGTTCCCAGCAGGTACAGAAAGTTGCTCCTGCCTCTGTTCCCAGCACTTGTCCATGTGTGGATGAAAAAGAAGTGGCCAACTCACTGGGTATGAGGTTAATTCTTGCTGCAGGATAGACATATTCCAAACAAAGAACAACACCCACTGCCTCCCATATGAGGAGCAGAGGAGGAGGAGGAGTCCACACTGAGTAGACTTCTCTCAGTGGAACACAAAACCATCAGCTTTGTATTCTCTGTGGCTCTGCCACGCAGCAGTGGTACCTGACTCGTGCTATGCAGTATTGTCCCAGAGAATGAGCCCAGCTTCAGCTCTAAATCTTGCCAGACCAAGCTGGGCTAACCTACATGCCTATAAGAAAGGTAAGAACAGCATGCCTGTGCAAAAGTGGGATAGAGGTAATTTTTCAATGATTTATAAGCCTATAATTCTGATCTTATTTGACAATGACATAGAACAGGTACAGCCCCAGCATTACAACAAAACCCAACTTTATAAAATCCTAAAGACAGTGTAGCTCAAGCCAGCAAAACATAAATTTGCCCACGGCAATATGAGAAGAAAAATCTTTGTGATGTAGAAACAGATGTCACTATACATTTCTCACAATATGGCATTACCCACCGATCTGTATGCGTGGCTTCGCTGGAAATATTTAAAGGATATTTCATAAGCATTTCAACTACGTTGTTCTGAGTATATCTAAGTGAACTGGGAATGCCATAGTCTTTCTTAAAAGTTTCTATTTACGTGAAAACTTACACTAACTTAGAAAGACTAGTCAAAACAAACAAAAACCCCCCTTTCATCAACCTAAAAAGCCGCAATAACAGAAAATCTGACACAGCCAAGATACAATGATGATCAACATCAGACAGAGAAGCATAAAAAGGGAGAAGTGCGGTCAGAACATTCCAGGTGTCAAGCAGAGTGAATGTGATCCCAGCTGCACAGTATTTCAATGTAATTAAACCATACTTCTTACATAATGTAAGTGAAGTGACAGTCAAGAGTGAAGCAACTAAAAGCTTTCTGGTACAGGAATACTAGCATTGAAAGGTAGTTTTCAAGATTTTTTTTTTTTTAAAAGAGCAGGCCAAAAATAAATTCTGGTTTTTTCTCAATGAGGAGCATCTTCTTTCACTTTAATATTATCACTTGTGTGCACAACTCAAGAAGTATTTAGTTAGTTTTCTATTATAGTAAAATTCCAGCAGATTTGAAAATGAGAGCAAATTCTCTTGTATAGTCAGAGCCAGGTTTAACAAAACCCAAGAAAATGCTTTACCCAGTGATGTACTCACTGCCCTTTTCCCACCTTCTCTACAGTCTTCTATTTGTGGTAGTAAAATCCTGCTGAGTTTAATTCATGCACAGAATTCACTTCTTATAGTTGCATCAAAATAAATAAGAAAAGTTCAAGTATTTATTTGTGACAAGGGATATTAACTACTTTGAGCTCATTAACTGAGGCAAGCAGTAGCACAGCCCTGATGCTGTGGGAATTATTGCTGTAACACGATTTCTGCAGAACAGCTCACAGTCCAATCCAAGGTTTATTTCTGCTACAAATGCCCAATGATTTGAGCTCACATCTGCTCTGGAGCACAGCCTGGAAGAGCAGGGCATGCCTAGCAGGCCTGGATTCCCCCCCACCCAAAACTGGATTACCTGTCCGTTTGGAGGAATGGTGGGACTACATTTGGCAGCTGTAATACGTGGCAGCACTTTTTGAGGAACAGGAAAGCCAGCTCTGCTGCAGACTGGAGAATCAGAGCTGTGACACCACAGCCCTGGGAGCAGTTTCACTGCCAAAGGGACATGTCCAGTTTCTTTGGTTTGATCTCCAAGCATGGAGATCCGTGCTGTTGCAGCTACGCTGGTAATGATATCAAATTATAGCTCATTTGAACCTGACTCTTATGAGCCTACATAAACATCCAGACTTGAAAAAAAATCACCCAAACTAATAGAAAGCATGATGGTTTCTAATTAATTACAGGTAAGAAAGTCAAGTTATAGCATGACTGAGATTCTGGGATGTAAACAGAAGTGGAAATATTGCCACAGATGAAGTTGCAACTAGGGTAGCCTGGGGTCATTCACATATGCTGCAGCTCATCTTGATTTAAATCTTACATCTTATTTAATTTTTTATTGCCTACATCCAGCTTAAAATGGTTGAGTAGTAAAAAATGCTAAATGTATGTAAATCAGAGATGAGATTAATACTTGCCCCCACAAAAAGGTCCTACAGCACAGATCTAGAATGTTTCACATAGGAACAATACAAATGCTACGACAAAAGAGAAAGGTATTATCTCGTGATTTACAAGCTACATCAGTGGGATTCCCTGGGAGAGACTCTAGTCCTGAACTACAATTGTAAGGAACAGTTACAGAAAGTTCTTACAGCTTTGCAAAAAGCTTATCAAGTTCTATTAGTTCTCTAGGGTAGATCTTCTCTTTCATAAGTGGCAGTAGAGGAGCCTGGAGCTAGAAAAGCAGTAACACAGGGAAAAGTACTACCAACCCAGTTCACTTTTATCACTTACTGATAGGATATTATTTTCCAGCATCTGTCAGTCAAAATGAAACTGGAAGGGAAGGACAAAGTCCAACTCCATTAACTCAATGCCTGTTACCTGTCCACAGGTGACAACTCTATTGAAGAAACAGCAGATCCCATTTTAAGTCCCTGTAGTCTAATCCAACACCAAATTTAAATAAATACATTATAAAATGCATCTACATGTCCCTTCCCTTCTTAAACAGAGAAGAAATTCAGATTTGATGCTTAAGACACTCCACATATTCCCATGAAAGAGCACAGTGAGGGGACAGAACCAACCTGCTGGCTCACAAAGGTTGAAAATTTAAACAAATAGATCAATAATTTTCTACCTGGAAAAATTACAAGTTCTCAAAACATAGAACTTTACTTTTGTAAGCAGCTCAAAGACAGTCTCAAGCTTCAAATCATGTCCTCGATTACCTTCTTATAGATAATGAACATATATACAGCCAGGACAGAAGCTTGCACTTGCTTTCATCATGCTGGGTGCCAACTACAGAGCAATTCAGTCAATTCAACACAGGTGTCAACGTGGCCATTCTTGATTTCTGAGAGCAAACTAATCAGCTGGACTCCAGCCTGCTGCAGAAGAAAAATACACATCTCCCACAGGTCCTGTTATGACATCTAGCTCTGTCCTAGGCTAAGACAAAGGCTTAGCCCTTGTCTAAGGCTGTCTTGGATTATCTGGAACACATCAAATAGTACTCAAGCTCTTTATTTGGCAGTTTAACCACTCAGATTGTTCCTCTGACCTCCATGTATCAGCCCAAGTGAGTAACTCCCAAGAATAAAAAGCTGACTCTGTATTCAAGAATATACAACACTGGAACCCCAAATGATTCACCTTTAGCTGTAGAGTTTGGACTGCTACAAATCAAGAACAAAAGCAGCAACAGAAAGCTGCAGGTATCACCACCCAAGAGATTGAATATGAGTAGCTCTCTCCCAAGTTACAGGCTCTACTGTCATTCTGGTTTATGCAGAGAAGTAAAATATCATCAGAAATATATTTCTGAAAAGTTATTCACAGCAGTGCTATCAGAGTCTATTCCATGTGTTCTCTGCTCTCAAAAAGCACAGCAGAGCAGTCTTTTCTTTGCCAGGAATACCTGTGCTGACTCATGTAACCAGTTAAAAAGCCAGTAGCAAAAAGCCCACCTTAAGTGCATGGTTCTCTTTCTCTAGTCTCTAACATATCAACAACAGATGAAGTAGATTTTAGGCACAAGAGAACAACAAAACCAATTGTACATCAAACCATCTCCCCAATTTGCTAATGAGAGCTGAAGAACAACACAGCAAGAAACTCATTCCTCAGTCAGATCTGTGCAAGGACTGAAGCAAAGCGCTTACCGTGTCTTGGGATTTATCTTTGACATCGTAGACCGTGAGTTTTATTTTAGTTTCCTCATAGATGGGGTATTCCAGTGGGAAGGTCACACCAGTCAGAAACAGAGGATCTTTTGTACCCTGTGCAACATGGGCAAACACTCAGTAAGGACAACTGAGCAATGTGAAGGGTGTCACTGTGGAGGTACAGAAACCCAGAGGGTGCCAGCTGTCTACAGCAGAGAGATGGAAACAGCTCAGTTTTATTACCCAATCAAAGAGAAAAAACAAACAGCCTTAAAACTTTATCAGGAAAGCTAAAAACAAACAAGCAAAACCCAAACAAAACTACAAGAACTTCCTGGAAAGTTTTTTTAACTGGGGAGGATATGAAGTGCTTCAGAGGCAGAGCCTGCTATCACATTTTTAAACAGCTCAGCCAGTACCAGGTTCTGGAATACAACCTATAATAACCAAAAAACCTTTCTTACTCCCTCAACACTTTTTGAAAGTACCAAAATTTCATCTTAATTTAGATGAACTAAGGATTTAACATGCACACACATACAAAAAAGAGCAATCTTCATTAAGCCACAATACTAAGTGTATAGAAATGCTACAGAGACTCTCAGTATTACATTAAGGATACTGATTTTGTGGAGAGGGGATTGAAATATTCCTCTTTAGGCTGTACTGCTATAAAATAAAATTCCTCTGCTTTGAAACATTATGATTACACTTAAAAACTGTACACAGAACTAACTATATCATAGCTAAAGATGTACAATTAAATGAATAATACAAAACATTATTTATAATTTCTTAATGTTTAATTACACCTAATTGCCAAAGGTTACCAGGTGTGTATCATTAAATTTTCCATGAAGTAATTTAAAAAAAAAAAAAAAGGCTTGTGCACGACAAAGGTAATTTATCTTATGGATTAACTTTCTGTGACCCTGCCTTGCCCTCCACCAAAGCTTGACTACAAAGCCAAGAACCTTGATAAAACAAATTCAGGAATTTATTGAGGTCTAGGACATTGTATTAGGAAATGCATCAACTTCTATTTAAAAGAATACATAGTTATCTATCCATCTTTTGCACAACATCATTCCAGACAGTCTGCAATGAGACATCCTGATCAGATACAAGATATTTGAATTAAATAGTTTCAGGATGGTTGAGGGCTGAAACCATAATAATTTAATTAGTAGTTGGTTGAAAGTAATCACACAAAGACCTCATGAAATACTCTCATTGTATTTAAGAGTTAAAACAAGCCTCTGGTGAAATCATGTGTGTGTTTACCATGAGACTTTCCTGCTCTTAATGAATCTCCCCTGTAAGTTAAGCAAGTTACATCTACATTGCTCACCCTTCATTTTCTCTGAACTACTTTTGGTGTTTCTGACACCAATGCTTACAGGGCAAAGTCAGGACTAGCAAAGCAGCCTCAGACAACTTTTGTTGTCACGTATGGTACCAATTACTAATTCTTACATGTAAAGTCACAGACATTACATACACACATTTCTTTCCCAAATTATAGATCTAGAGTAATATTTTTCAAATTGCAAAAGCATCAGCTCTTTAATGGCAAAAATAGAACAAAAAACAAATAGGATAACAGGCCATGTAATACACCTCTGCTTTTCTGCATTTAAAAATACTTTCCAAACTCACTATACTCTTAATTAAGTTTTATTTTGCATTGCCTTGTCCCTTCATGAGAGCAACTATTCCCTGTTTCATTCTAAACCTGTGTCTGGAGAATTGGAATATTCTCCATGCCTCCACTTGGAACAACAGAGCTTTCATGAGAAGCCAAGTGAATTTCTGTTTAGCCTGGTTAAATGCCAAGAACTACAGCACACTTCAGTATGCTTTACTAACTGCCAGGGTGTGCTTGTCTTACCTGGCACTATGCACCAACTTGTTTTATTCCTAACTCACTTTCTAAGGAAGAAATGAGCAATGGAACAATCAGCATGTTAATTGAGTAAGGAAGACTCTCACCTCCACGATTTCAGTGCTCGAATACCGCGCGGCAATGTGCTCTGCTGGATGCACCACTGAGACCTGGACAAACGTGCTCAGCTTCCGATCACGGGTAGCAGCCACTAGATCCTTGCACGCTGGAGACAGTGCAAAATCAAAATGAAATACTCAAAAGCAAACTCCAGGAAAGTGCTGTCAGCGGCACAGGACAAAGCAGACCATGCTCCAGCTCCAGATTAAATCTCCAGAGACGAGTCCATTTAACAGAGGAAGTCCCTTGGAAGTAACCTACCGAAATAGGAAGTCACATGCCACAGAACTGAGCTGAGGTCTCCTTTCCACTGAAAACATTTGCAGCTTCTGCAAAGCTCCCTGCCAGAGGCTCATCAGCCCCAGCCCACCAGTGTGCATGCGCATACGCTGCAATAGTAAGGAATTTTACAGAAGTACTCATTTCATTTGCCCACAAAATCTCTTTTAGCAGCCTTATTGGATCTTCTCTTGTCTGACAATTTCCCCAGTTACACAACCTTTTCAAACACATTCTAAAACAGCTAATTGCTACCAGTGGTTAAGCTGGTTTCTATCGTTTGTTACTACTTGTGAACTTAGAGCTAGTTGTCAGGTATAAATCTACATACCTAAAAGCAGGCAGCAACAATCAATTCTTTTGTCAGGGTATACAAATGAGAAATGCATTCTGCCTATGTGGCATCATTCTTAAAACTCATTCTACCTCAGAGAGAAATTCTGTTCTAATAATTCACTTTTATCCTGGACTCAGAGTCCCTTACCATGAGATCATTCTTTACACTTCCACACCTTATGCTTTCAAAATGAAAGGGTCAAAGCACTGAAGAAAAAGAAGGAAGGAAGAAATAAATAAACGCATCATCAGCTACTCCACAGAAGGGACACAGATTAATGAGCCATGCATTGAAATATATATCTATTTTATATATATATATATATATATATATATATATATATATATATATATATATATATATATATACAGGAATATACAGCAGTGAACCCTGCTGTGGGATCTACCCAGTGCTTTCTGCAGGGCAATAAACTATCCTGGGCTCCCAGAAGCCTGAGGCAAGCAAAGACAAGACCATGGTCCAGAGAAGGTAACTGTCAAGAAAGAGCTGACAGTATTTTCTATGAGCCTACATTGCCTACCAGGGGCTTCCTCAAGTGCAGCTGACCTTTACCTTTCCAAAAGGTGAGTCAGATTATCCTCACAGCAAGCAAGCTTGGTCTGATGAGAAACCAATGCTACAAAAGCTCTGATACATACAAAAGGCCAAGTCAGCTTGTTTTACACCTTTTTTTTTTTCCTTTGGGCTTGAACCTGCTGCTGGAGTAAATAAAAGGAAAACTCCCTGAAGCTTTTTCACTACTCTTTTATTACAGTTAAGAGAGGCAGGGAGACAATTAAATCTAACCTTCAGAGATTAAAGTTTTTGCTTTAGCCCAAATTGCCAATGAAATCTCCTGGTATATAGTTTCAAATTGACCCCTATTTTAATTTGGCAGAAAAAGTGGGATAAGCATAAAAGTTTGTGCATGATGAAGCCTTCACAAAAGAGCTGATGTAACAGCACCAGGCTCAAACAGCGAGTTGCCAGCAAGTCTTTGCTGCTAAGACTCACTGCCTTATTAAAATGACTGAATACTAGCACTACTTGACATCATCTTAAAAATTACAGTAGACATCGTGCAAAGCAGTTGTCAAAGCACAAAAGGCTCAGCAGACACCTTCTGACGCTCTTTGACTTTGTCCTCTCTAAAGCTGATCACGAGTAGTAGCAGATCACTGAGATTTCCAAATACAGCCAGTTCCCCCCACAGAACCTGACCTCATGCCACCATACAACCCTTAAATACTGCACTCCATAATCATTTTTTTAGAATGTAGCACAGTTTCAGAGGAATGGCAAGAGAGCTCATGTTCACCAGAGGCTGGAACAGAGAGACAGTCCAATTTTTCACACCTACCACACAGGAAGGCTAGCTGGCTCACAACTCACTAGAATGCAACAAAAGTGAGAAAAACAAAGACACACAGAGACACCTAGGAAAAACAAAATCAGACCCCCAAAAAACCTTATCAGTGTCTCTGGTAGGAGCTCTGCAGCCGAACTCTTGGAAAATGTACTACCGCATGATGAATCGAGGCAAAACCCTCACAAATAATCATTTGATCTAGTTGTGTCTTGTCTCAAATACATTATCTAGATGTGACTAAATCTTTTAGCTGCCAAGAGCACAGGCTTTTATGCTACTGAGAAACCATTAACAATAGGAAGAAGATTTGCACTAAGTGGTCACCACCTTGCTGCTATCTGAACATAGGAGGCAATTTATTTCCATGACAGTACTGCAATCCAGTCATTAGATTATTTTTCCTGTAAAAAGGTGGCCTAGCAGCATGATCTTGACTTTCATTGGACAGAGCTAACAGAAAAATAACTCATCTGCATATCTCCAGTAGGGAGGATCAGCACAAAGCATCAGAACTCTTTGGGAAACACTGGTGCAGAGGATAAATGAAATTAAATGAAACCTGCATCTACTTCGATAACAGTGTTATTTATCTCTACTGTGACACTGGACTAGTGTTGTTCACCACTCTCCTTTCAGTCAGAGAGGATATTCAATAAAGTTATCCCAGTAAAGAACACAGAAGTTGCCAGTTTGAGCCACAGTACATCACTTCCCTTCAAAACAACCCAAATTAAAAGTTTCACAAAACAAAAGGACTACTTTTAAGCTGATGCCAAAGAATAGAAGCTTGTTATATCCTGTTCACAGCCTGGCAAGCTCCACAGCCCCATGCTGCATTATCGCCCTTTCAACAATTTTACTATCAGCACCTTAGGTCTTCAAAGAAACAAAGTGGACAAAGTGAAACATTACGCAGTTAGGAAAGTATGCTATATATTTAAACAAGTTTGTTAGGTATTAGAGGCATGCCCCTCAAAGAGAAACTGATAAAAACACAAGCATGGAAGGCGTTCTGAGGCTGTTTCCTTAACTGCAAATGTAGCATCGTGAGAGCAGGTAACAACATCAACTCACTTTCCACCATAACCTACCCCCAAGCAGACACAGGTTATGTTGCTTCTCAATGCTTCAGAATGTCTGAATTAACTCTGGAAAAATTCATCGACAAAACACAGTGAAATGAAGCACCAGCTTGTACTTACATGCCAAAAGTATATGAATCTACTCATTGTGACTGTTGACTCCGAGTGTAAAAGCCTGAGTCATCCATTCCCCGGTGACCAAACCTCTGCTGAGCCTATCAGCGTACAAGGAATGTTTAAGGAAGAACTGCATTAAGAATAACTTATGCTTTAATATCAACAAAGAAAAAAAGTTAGGATAGCAGGAAGAAACAAATCCTCTACTGATATTTCACTGTTCTCTGTGCTGCACTGACAGGATGGCTATGCCCTCTGCCCTTCTGAGTGTGTGCCTACACAAAGAAATGAAAGACTGGTTACTGTTTCCTCATGGGACCTTGGAGGATTTTTGAAAAATGTTATTTCTATATTGGAAGAGAGTACAGAGAGAAAAACTAAAAAAAACCTATTAGTATATAACAGTAAGAAGAAAGGAAACAAACAAAACCCAAAATAGAAATGGCCTGGAAATTCACCATCTACCTTCCCTGAAACTGTAACACTTCTGACCAGGCATTTTGCACTGTCTGCTCCAAGCACAAAGCCCACTGGAGCAAAAAAGAATTAGTCTGGCAGAGAAACAGAGAGATGCAGCCTCTCCCAGAAATGGAAAAGATCCAGTAGCCAGAACAAACAACACGGGCAGCGGGAATGAAAGACATTCCCAGCTCAGAGTTGTTTGGGAAATGAGCCAAGAGGGATATCAAAAATTGGGAAATGGCATTGAAACGGAATCGTTTATTTTTGCTAGTGAGGAAAAATACAGTACACTGGTGAACGTCTCCTCATACTCTGGATTCACACAATGTATGTATCAGCCCATATCACAGCGTGCAAGGTAGCTCTTTCTTTAACCAGGGACAAACACCTTTTCCCCACAGTTTCATTTCTTCCCATATTCCAAACCAAAACAGATTCCAGGGGCTGGCTAGGAACAGGAATTCACAACACAGCCCTGTTGTCTCCAGGGTATGCTATTTTGTACGCTGTCCAAACAACAAAAAATGAGTAGCATCTGATGGCAAGGGGCATGGGAAAAGCCTGTGCCTCACATGCACATATATATGTGAAGGTAATGTTCAAATTTTTACTCATTCATCGACAGCGCAGAAGCATTATTATCCCAGAGCAACTTAGTTTATAAACAATAATGTACAGTCTGTCTTGATAAACTGATCAGTAAGGTGTAGCTATTCCTTAGTGGGCAAAAGGACCTGATAGAGAAGGGAATGCCAGACTTGGCAATTTGCAATGTGGACTCCCAGAATAATTCACCATGCAAGACTAAATGGATGTGGCCACAAAACTTATAATGCCCATGCTATCACAAAATGAGAGCACAGTTACACAGCCATGCAACAGGTATGCATTAGGAGGGACACCTTTTAATTGTAGCGACCAAAATAGATGCTCAGACTCAGGTGAACTCTATCATGAAAAGAAACTCAGGGCAACAGAAAACTACATTGGAGCATATATACAAATAAGTAAAGATCCATTGATTTTTACCCATGGAGACATTCAAGATCACTGTTCCTGTCTCTAGGGGTGAGAGGCTTCTATAAAAATAATAAATCTCTTCTCCAGAACATACGGCTGGTTGCCAAAGTAACCTAGTTATATTTTCAAGGAAAGGTACATACATAAAACAATTAGTATCCTTCAGGGAGGTATGTAACGAACAGCAGGAAGAAAATTTCTACCAGTAATCCAAGGAGAAAGATGATAGGGAAGTCTTACCAAATTAATCATTAAAAAAAAAATAATCTCTAAGACCTACAAGTACAGGTTTTGGGGGAATAAACCCCCACAAGCACAAAACAATATTAACAGCACTAACCATACATAATCTATCAGTATGCTGCCCAAAAAACCTCAGCCATTAGCCACTTAATTTGCAGGTAAAAGAACATGATTATTTATGAGTCACTGAAGTAAGATACACATGAATGCTGCTGGGGAGAAATGCTGTACGCTGGTAAGGGATCATGCCCATGAGTGGAGATGCCAGCTGCACTCATCATCTCATTTGCAGATGAAGCAATTAATGTGGTTAGAATCATCAGGGTGCAACCCAGAGGTGATCTCTCTCAGACCAAGGTTAGAATCACCAGGGTGCAACCCAGAGGTGATCTCTCTCAGACCAAGGTTAGAATCACCAGGGTGCAAACCAGAGGTGATCTCTCTCAGACTAAGGTTAGAATCACCACCAGGGTGCAAACCAGAGGTGATCTCTCTCAGACTAAGGTTACAATCATATGTGTTCAGCACCCATCCAGTGCTATTCACATTTGTTGTGCATTGATCTGCTGCTAACGTCAGACAATCGGTTCCTGCACATCCACAACCTTCCTCCAGCTTTATTTACAGTTGTGAGAACTGAGTTCCATCATCTTCATGCTCTAGGCTTCAGCTACACAACAGCAACATGAGGAGAACTTAGAGCTTGGCTTAGAAAAGCTCCTCAAGTAATGAAACAAACTGGTTTTGATCAAAATTTTTAAACTTCTGTAATTTTTGAAAATGCGTCTGAGAATACGCATCTGCTTATTGCTTTCAAGTAATTGCGAAAAGATATTTTTTCCCAAGAAGATTTCCTTACTGAGCACATTGTGACTCTAATAGCACAGCAAGCTTTCTCAGAGATGCAGCAGACTTGTGACAGCAAGGCAGATCTCTTGCTGTTTGCTTTAGGCTATCAATTACCCTCTTTCCTTCTGTTCAAAACTATTCTACACAAGGCACGAGCTCCTAATGATATTTAGGCTCTTCTCTTCAGTTTTCTAGTGAGAGAAATTAAGAAAGAAGGGGGCAGGGGCTTGAAGCCTTACAAAAACTTGCTATACATTACTAATCAAAAATACATCCATATCAAAATAAATTTTGATACTGCAATTCCAATGCTGCAATTTATTTTGGGGTTGCTGGTATTTCAGAACACCACCAAAGGGTTTGAATCGTCATGGAAACAGAGCTAAACACCATTTTCTCCTTCCCCTTCTCCTAATATTGTCATATCAAGTATCTAATGACAAAGTAATCTTGCTGTAGTTTCTCTCACAGATTTCTAGCTATCCAAAAAAGAGAGCGGTTACAAGTTAAAGTACCAAATGAAGAATCAGAACATCTGCAAATGGTAAGCAGAATTCCATTATTCTGTGAACTATTACCTTCTTCATACCATAAGCTTATACTGGTAATCACTTCATCTGAAATAAGATGATGAGTGCAGCTGGCATCTCAACAAAAATCACTAAGGACCTATAACAATTTATTTCAGATTTCATTTAAAATATATAGTCTTCTGTTTACTAACATTTGACATCTCTTTGGAAATAAAATAAATGTAAAAAAAAAACATCACCAACACCACAAGAAAATGAAAAGAAACAAAAGTGCCATGGATTGAAAGCATCTTAAACATGTCAAGTATTTCATTGTAGATGATCTGTGATCCAAATACTTCTTCCACCTTAGAGAGGGACAGAACAATTCTTCCATATAACGATGGTTTAAAATTCTATCAAGCAATGTTTTGTGCTGAAAAGATCTCACCTATTTTTTTCTGTTTTTCAAAGAAAATATTCCTAGACATACAAGACGTGAGAACTAAGTAATTTTAAAGAAACAAATGAAATGAAAATGATTTGTAAATCCAATTAAATGAAAAGCTGTCTTTTAAATAGGAGCTAAATGTTCAACAGAATTTTTGTACCAGGCATTTGAACGATTGCACCAGCTCCTTTGCCCATAAAGAGAGGCATTTAGCATTTCAGTCTTTTCCAAGGTGTTCATGATCTGCTATGCTGATCTCTGTGTGTGCCTAGGTGGGTGTGGAAGGGAGGGCATGTGAAGGGGAGTGTGTAGGTTTGCTTAACTCTTGTTGTGGCAGATTCATGCCTCAGCTCCACATTTTGTTTTAGAAAGGTCACACAGAGTGGATATGAAGTTTACTATCAACAAGAGATCAATTCCCAAACCATCCATTTGACTCTACCTTATAAATCATGTGCTTTGTTGCATATTTGATCAAACATACTTTCAAGCCAGATGGAGGAAGGAGAATGTGGGAATCCCTCCACCGTCTTGCGACTTTTATGCAAGTAGGTTTTCAAGAAAATCATCCTTTCTCTTTTAAATATGTCTGGAACAGGCATGATGGTGGTGTCAACCTGTTGGAGTTTTTGTTGCTGGGAGAAGTTGTACAAAAGGATTGGTTTTTCCATTGAGCAGTTAGTGAAACCAGCGCAGGAATACACTGGAAATTCAACTGGGGGTTCCTTTTCCCGCAGACTACTTCCAGAACGAGCTTGTCCGCTGAAGCTGACTCTTTTGCTCTCTTTTTGTTTCTTTCCTATTTTCTTGGCTTCTTTGCCACTATCTAGACAAATTTGGAACTTTTTCCCCAACTCAAATGGTTTCAATAGTCTGAGAGTGATAATACATTTTTACAAGGAATTTTTAAAATCTTTCCTCGAGTTAAGAAAGTCAAGGACTTAGGTCTTTTTCTTCCCTTATCAATATTGCAATGAAATTCATAAATAAAGACCAACTCTTTCTTTTTGTTTTTAACCCAAGTAGATGATTCCCATCCATTCCTCCATTTTGTGGACCAATATTTGCAATTCTGATGTCAGTTGTCACTTCTTAACAGTAGACATTCTGTGACTATGTTGACAACACTTTGGGTGAAGATCCTAACTGGTCTTAGATACACATGGGGAGAAATTTGCTCAGCCAGTGTCAGTCTAATGCACGCGTATCAGAAGATCTTTCTGTAGCTGGGAATTTTCCCCTGAAAGGGATTCAGTTAGGGAAGAGATACTTGTCCCAGAGTTTTATATTCTTCTTGAACACTGCTTAAGGAACTTCGATCCCATGTCCATTTGGATCTCTGTCTGCACAGAACTTTGTCATGCCAGTGCTTGAAGTGCATCTCCAAGAGAATTCAGTAGCACAGAATGAATGAGAGTGGAAGGGCTTGGTGGGGCTAACCAGATCCAACCCCCCTGCTAAACCAGGATACCTAGAGCCTCTTGCCCAGGATTCTATCTGGGTGTACTTTTAATGTCTTCAAAGATCCAGGCTCCACAGTCTTTCTGGGCAGTCTGTGCCGTGGTTCAGTCACCCTCACAGTAAAAAAATCATTTGGTGATGTTCAAAGGCAATCTCCTGTATTTCAGAGGGTGCCCACTGCCTCTTGTCTTTTCACTCAGCATCACTGAAAAGACACTGGTTCCCTCCGCTTAGCACTATTGCTTCCGGTATGTATGTGTGCTGCCATGTAGAGAAATGCCAAAAACCTCCCTGAGGCCCAGGCAGTCAAAATTCCATTCATCTACCAGTCGATTCATCAGAGGAGTTTAAAAACATGTTCAGCATAAAATTCTCCCGGAAAATCCATGCTGACTACATTAGTATGTCGCATTCCATGTGCCTGGCAAGGCTTTCAAGGAATAACTGCTCCATAAACTTCCTGGAGATAAAAAAGAGGCTGGCTGGTTCGGACTCGTCTGAGCACTCCTAATTGCCTTCTTTGAAGATAGGTGTCATTTGCTTTCATCCAGGCTTGAGCGTCTCTTCTCGTCAACATCTTAGCAAAAAGTTTTTCCACTATGTATGGCAAGGAGAAACTGTGCCAGCACAGAAAACATCTCCCATCGTGTTCTAGAGCTTGCACGAAGGTCTGCCAAGTGTTTTGAAAGCAGAGAAAGAAAGTTGTCCAAAACAGCCTGCAATCGACTATTCATATGATTGGAAAAGTCAGGAGAGTGGTAAGGTACTGTTTTGTATCAGTTGGCAAGCGGCGCACAAAATCGCAGTGTTGTACAGCTTGTTTCATCACCTTTGCGAAGCTGCCGCTCTCTCCGGCTCCCGGAGGCGGAGGAGCGGCTTCTTCGCGCAAAGACGATTCTGCCGCTCACAGTGCTCTGCGGAGTGCGACTTCTGCCAAAGGACGCCCGGGAGAGGCGCTTAGCTCCGCAAAGCATCGTACCTTCGTCTGCAGCGTCTCTTCTCGTCTACATCTTAGCAAAAAGCTTTTCCACTATGTCTGGCAAGCAGAAACTGTGCCAGCACAGAAAACATCTCCCATCGTGTTCTAGAAGTTACACGGAGGTCTGCCAAGTGTTTAGCAAGCAGAGAAAGAAAGTTGTGCAAAAGAGCTTCCAATCGAATGTTCATGTGATTAGAAAAGGCAGGAGAGTTGTAAGGTACTGTTTTCTATCAGTTGGCAAGCTGCGCACACAATCGCAGTGTTGTACAGCTTGCTTCTTCACCTTTGCGAAGCTGCCGCTCTCTCCGGCTCCCGGAGGAGAAGAAGCGCCTTCTTAGCGCAAAGACGATTCTGCCGCTCACAGTGCTCGGGCGGAGTGCGGCTAGTGCCGAAAGACGCCCGGGAGCGGCGCTAAGCTCCGCACAGCATCGTACATTCGTCTTTAGCGTCTCTTCTCGTCTACATCTTAGCAAAAAGCTTTTCCACTCTGTCTGGCAAGGAGAAACTGTGCCAGCACAAAAAACATCTCCCATCGTGTTCTAGAAGTTGCACGGAGGTCTGCCGAGTTTTGTGCAAGAAGAGAAAGACAGCTGCCTAAAACAACTTCCAATCGAATGTTCATGTGATTAGAGAAGGCAGGAGAGTGGTAAGGTATTGTTTTCAATCAGTCGGCAAGCTGCACACACAATCGCAGTGTTGTACAGCTTGCTTCTTCACATTTGCGAAGATGCCGCTCTCTCCGGCTCCCGGAGGCGAAGAGGCGGCTTCTTCGCGCAAAGACGACTGTGCTGCTGACAGTACTCTGCGGAGTGCGGCTTCTGCCGAAAGACGCCTGGGAGTGGCGCTTACCTCCGCACAGCATCGTACCTTCGTCTGTAGTATCTCTCGCCGTCAACATCTTAGCAAAAAGCTTTTCCACTATGTCTGGCAAGGAGAAAATGTGCTAGAACAGAAAACATCTCCCATCGTGTTCTAAAAGTTGCACGGAGGTCTGCCGAGTGTTTTGCAAGAAGAGAAAGACAGTTGCCTAAAACAGATTCCAATCGAATGTTCATGTGATTAGAGAAGGCAGGAGAGTGGTAAGGTACTGTTATCTCTCAGTTGGCAAGCTGCGCACACAATCGCAGTGTTGTACAGCTTGCTTCTTCACCTTTGCGAAGCTGCCGCTCTCTCCGGCTCCCGGAGGAGAAGAAGCGGATTCTTCGTGCAAAGACGATTCTGCCGCTCACAGTGCTCTGCGGAGTGCGGCTACTGCCGAAAGACGCCCGGGAGCAGCGCTAAGCGCCGCACAGCACCGTACCTTTGTCTTTAGCCTCTCTTCTCGTCTACATCTTAGCAAAAAGCTTTTCCACTCTGTCTGGCAAAGAGAAACTGTGCACGCACAGAAAACATCTCCCATCGTGTTCTAGAAGTTGCACGGAGGTCTGCCGAGTGTTTTGCAAGAAGAGAAAGAAAGTTGTCCAAAACAGCTTGCAATCGAAAGTTCATGAGATTAGAAATGGCAGGAGAGTGGTAAGGTACTGTTTTCTCTCAGTTGCCAAGCTGCGCACACAATCGCAGTGTTGTACAGCTTGTTTCATCACCTTTGCGAAGCTGCCGCTCTCTCCGGCTCCCGGAGGCAAAGAGGCGGCTTCTTCGCGCAAAGACGATTCTGCCGCTCACAGTGCTCTGTAGAGTGCGGCTTCTGCCGAAAGACGCCCGGGAGCGGCGCTTAGCTCAGCACATCATTGTACCTTCGTCTTTAGCGTCTCTTCTCGTCTATATCTTAGCAAAAAGCTTTTCCAATATGTCATGCAAGCAGAAACTGTGCCAGCACAGAAAACATCTCCCATCGTGCTGTAAAACTTGCACGGAGGTCTGCCGAGTGTTTTGCAGGCAGAGAAACAAAGCTGTCCAAAACAGCCTCCAATCGAATGTTCATGTGATTAGAAAAGGCAGTAGAGTGGTAAGGTACTGTTTTCTCTCAGTTGGCAAGCTGCGCACACAATCGCAGTGTTGTACAGCTTGCTTCTTGAGCTTTGCGAAGCTGCCGCTCTCTCCGGCTCCCGGAGGAGAAGAAGCGGCTTCTTCGCGCAAAGACGATTCTGCCGCTCACAGTGCTCTGCGGAGTGCGGCTACTGCCGAAAGACGCCCGGGAGCGGCGCTAAGCTCCGCACAGCATCGTACATTCGTCTTTAGCATCTCTTCTCGTCTACATCTTAGCAAAAAGCTTTTCCACTCTGTCTGGCAAGGAGAAACTGTGCCAGCACAGAAAACATCTCCCATCGTGTTCTTGAAGTTGCACGGAGGTCTGCCGAGTTTTGTGCAAGAAGAGAAAGACAGTTGCCTAAAAGAGCTTCCAATAGAATGTTCATGTGATTAGAGAAGGCAGGAGAGTGGTAAGGTACTCTTTTCTGTCAGTCGGCAAGCTGCACACACAATCGCAGTGTTGTACAGCTTACTTCTTCACATTTGCGACGATGCCGCTCTCTCCGGCTCCCGGAGGCGAAGAGGCGGCTTCTTCGCGCAAAGACGACTGTGCCGCTGACAGTGCTCTGCGGAGTGCGGCTTCTGCCGAAAGACGCCTGGGAGCGGCGCTTACCTCCGCACAGCATCGTACCTTCGTCTGTAGGGTCTCTCGCCGTCAACATCTTAGCAAAAAGCTTTTCCACTATGTCTGGCAAGGAGAAACTGTGCTAGCACAGAAAACATCTCCCATCGTGTTCTAAAAGTTGCACGGAGGTCTGCCGAGTTTTGTGCAAGAAGAGAAAGACAGTTGCCTAAAACAGATTCCAATCGTATGTTCATGTGATTAGAGAAGGCAGGAGAGTGGTAAGGTACTGTTTTCTCTCAGTTGGCAAGCTGCGCACACAATCGCAGTGTTGTACAGCTTGCTTCTTAACCTTTGCGAAGCTGCCGCTCTCACCAGCTCCCGGAGGAGAAGAAGCGGATTCTTCGTGCAAAGACGATTCTGCCGCTCACAGTGCTCTGCGGAGTGCGGCTACTGCCGAAAGACGCCCGGGAGCGGCGCTAAGCTCCGCACAGCATCGTACCTTTGTCTTTAGCCTCTCTTCTCATCTACATCTTAGCAAAAAGCTTTTCCACTCTGTCTGGCAAAGAGAAACTGTGCACGCACAGAAAATATCTCCCATCGTGTTCTAGAAGTTGCACAGAGGTCTGCCGAGTGTTTTGCAAGAAGAGAAAGAAAGTTGTCCAAAAGAGATTGCAATCGAAAGTTCATGAGATTAGAAATGGCAGGAGAGTGGTAAGGTACTGTTTTCTCTCAGTTGGCAAGCTGCGCACACAATCGCAGTGTTGTACAGCTTCCTTCTTCACCTTTGCGAAGCTGCCGCTCTCTCCGGCTCCCGGAGGCGAAGAGGCGGCTTCTTTGCGCAAAGACGATTGTGCCGCTCACAGTGCTCTGTAGAGTGCGGCTTCTTCCGAAAGACGCCTGGGAGCGGCGCTTAGCTCAGCACAGCATCGTACCTTCGTCTTTAGCGTCTCTTTTCTTCTACATCTTAGCAAAAAGCTTTTCCAATATGTCTGGCAAGCAGAAAATGTGCCAGCACAGAAAATATTTCCATTCGTGTTCTAGAAGCTGCACGGAGGTCTGCCGAGTGTTTTGCAAGCCGAGAAACAAAGCTGTCCAAAACAGCTTGCAATCGAATGTTCATGTGATTAGA
Organism: Melozone crissalis; assembly: GCF_028551555.1. Lineage (NCBI taxonomy): Eukaryota > Metazoa > Chordata > Aves > Passeriformes > Passerellidae > Melozone > Melozone crissalis. Next base: position 21,349,946 of record NW_026535787.1, read on the forward strand.
AAAGGCGGTAGAGTGGTAAGGTACTGTTTTCTCTCAGTTGGCGAGCTGCGCACACAATCGCAGTGTTGTACAGCTTGCTTCTTCACCTTTGCGAAGCTGCCGCTCTCTCTGGCTCCCGGAGGAGAAGAAGCGCCTTCTTCGCGCAAAGACGATTCTGCCGCTCACAGTGCTCTGCGGAGTGCGGCTACTGCCGAAACACGCCCGGGAGCGGATCAAGGCTCCGCGGAGCATCGTACCTTCGTCTGTAGCGTCTCTTCTCGTCTACATCTTAGCAAAAAGCTTTTCCACTATGTCTGGCAAGGAGAAAAAGTGCCCGCACAGAAAAAATCTTCCATCGTTTTCTAGAACTTGCACGGAGGTCTGCCGAGTGTTTTGCAAGCAGAGAAAAAAAGCTGACAAAAACAGATTCCAATCGAATGTTCATGTGAATAGAAAAGGCAGGAGAGGTGTAAGGTACTGTTTTCTCTCAGTTGGCAAGCTGCGCACACAATCGCAGTGTAGTACAGCTTGCTTCTTCACCTTTGCCAAGCTGCCGCTCTCTCCGGCTCCCGGAGGAGAAGCAGCAGCTTCCTCGCACAAAGGCGATTGTGCCGCTCACAGTGCTCTGCGGAGTGCGGCTTCTGCCGAAAGACGCCCGGGAGCGGTGCTTAGCTCCGCACAGCATCGTACTTTCGTCTGTAGCGCCTCTTCTCCTCTACATCTTAACAAAAGCTTTTCCACTCTGTCTGGCAAGGAGAAACTGTGCCAGCACAGAAAACATCTCCCATCGTGTTCTAGAGGCTGCACGGAGGTCTGCCGAGTGTTTTGCAAGAAGAGAAAGAAAGTTGTCCAAAACAGCTTCCAATCGAATGTTCATGTGAATAGAAAAGGCAGGAGAGTGGTCAGGTACTGTTTTCTCTCAGTTGGCAAGCTGCGCACACAATCGCACTGTTGTACAGCTTGCTTCTTCACCTTTGCGAAGCTGCCGCTCTCTCCGACTCCCGGAGCCGATAAGGCGGATTCTTCGGACAAAGACGATTGTGCCGCTCACAGTGCTCTGCAGAGCGCGGCTACGGACGAAAGACGCCCGGGAGCGGCGCATAGATCCGCAGTGCATCGTACCGTCGTCTGTAGCGTCTCTTCTCCTCTACATCTTAGCAAAAAGCTTTTCCAATATGTCTGGCAAAGAGAGGCAGTGACAGCACAGAAAAAATCTCCCATCGTGTTCTAGAAGTTGCACGGAGGTCTGCCGAGTGTTGTGCAAGAAGAGAAAGAAAGTTGCCTAAAACAGCTTGCAATCGAATGTTCATGTGATTAGAGAGGGCAGGAGAGTGGTACGGTACTGTTTACTGTCAGATGCCAAGCTGCGCTCACAATCGCAGTGTTGTACAACTTGCTTCTTCACCTTTGCCAAGCTGCCGCTCTCTCCGGCTCCCGGAGGCCAAGAAGCGACTTCTTCGCGCAAAGACGATTCTGCCGCTCACAGTGCTCTGCGGTGTGCGGCTTCTGCCGAAAGAGGCCCCGGAGCGGGGCTTAGCTCTGCAGAGCACCGTACCTTCGTCTTTAGCCTCTCTTCTCGTCTACATCTTCGCAAAAAGCTTTTCCAATATGTCTGGCAAGCAGAAACTGTGCCAGAACAGAAAACATCTCCCATCGTGTTCTAGAGCTTGAACGGATGTCTGCCTAGTGTTTTTCATGAACAGAAAAAAAGCTCTCCAAAACAGATGCCAATCGAATATTCATGTGTTTCAAAAGGCAGGAGAGTGGTAAGATACTGTTTTCTCTCAGTTGGCAAGCTGCGCACACAATCGCAGTGTTGTACAGCTTGCTTCTTCACCTTTGCGAAGCAGCGTTCCCTCCGGCTCCCGGAGGCGAAGAAGCGGCTTCTTCGCGCAAAGACGATTCTGCCGCTCACAGTGCTCCGCGGTGTGCGCCTTCTGCCGAAAGACGCCCGGGAGCGGCGCTTAGCTCCGCACAGCATCGTAACTTCTTCTCTAGCGTCTCTTCTCGTCTACATCTTAGCAAAAAGCTTTTCCACTCTGTCTGGCAAGCAGAAAGTGTGCCAGCACAGAAAACATCTCCCATCGTGTTCTAGAAGTTGCACGGAGGTCTGCCGAGTGTTTTGCAAAAAGAGAAAAAAATTTTGCAAAACAGATTCCAATCGAATATTCATGTGATTAGAAAAGGCAGGAGAGTTGTAAGGTACTGTTTTCTATCAGTTGGCATGCTGCGCACGCAATCGCAGTTTTGTCCACCTTGCTTCTTCGCCTTTGCGAAGCTGCCGCTCTCTCCGGCTCCCGGAGGCGAAGAAGCGACTTCTTCGCGCAAAGACGATTCTGCCACTCACAGTGCTCAGCGGAGTCCGGCTTCCGCCGAAAGACGCCCGGGAGCGGATCTAGGCTCCGCACAGCATCGTACCTTCGTCTTTAGCCTCTCTTCTCGTCTATATCTTAGCAAAAAGCTTTTCAAATATGTCTTGCAAGCAGAAATTGTGCCAGCACAGAAAATATCTCCCATCGTTTTCTAGACATTGCACGAAGGTTTGCCGAGTGTTTTGCAAGCAGACAAAGAAAGTTGTCCAAAACAGCTTCCCATCGAATGTTCATGTGATTAGAAAAGGCAGGAGAGTGGTAAGGTACTGTTTACTCTCATGTGGCAAGCTGCGCACACAATAGCAGTGTTGTACAGCTTGCTTCTTCACCTTTGCGAAGCTGCCGCTCTCTCTGGCTCCAAGAGGCGACGAGGCGGCTTCTTCGTGCAAAGACGATTGTGCCGCTGACAGTGCTCTGCGGAGTGCGGCTTCTGAAGAAAGACGCCCGGGAGCGGATCTAGGCTCCGCGCAGCATCATACCTTCGTCCGTAGCGTCTCTTCTCTTCTACTTCTTAGCAAAAAGCTTTTCCACTATGTCTGGCAAGCAGAAAGTGTGCCAGCACAGAAAACATCTCCCATCGTGTCTAGAGGCTGCACGGAGGTCTGCCGAGTGTTTTGCAAGCATAGAAAGAAAGTTGTCCAAAAAATCTTCCCATGGAATGTTAATGTGATTAGAAAAGTCAGGAGAGTGGTAAAGTACTGTTTTTTATCAGTTGGCAAGCTGCGCACACAATCGCAGTGTTGTCCAGCTTGCTTCTATACCTTTGCGAAGCTGCAGCTCTCTCCGGCTCACGGAGGCCAAGAAGGGCCTTCTTCGCGAAAAGACGATTGTCCCGCTCACAGTTCTCTGCGGAGTGCGGCTACTGCCGAAAGAGGCCCGGGGGCGGCGCTTAGCTGCGCAGAGCATCGTTCCTTCGTCTTTAGCCTCTCTTCTCGTCTACACCTTAGCAAAAAGCTTTTCCACTCAGTCTGGCAAGGAGAAACTGTGCCAGCACAAAAAACATCTCCCATCGTGTTGTAGAAGTTGCACGGAGGTCTGCCGAGTGTTTTGCAAGAAGAGAAAGAAAGTTGTCCAAAACAGCTTGCAATCGAATGTTCATGTGAATAGAAAAGGCAGGAGAGTGGTAAGGTACTCTTTTCTCTCAGTTGGCAAGCTGCGCACACAATCGCAGTGTTGTACAGCTTGTTTCATCACCTTTGCCAAGTTGCCGCTCTCTCCGGCTCCCGGAGGCGAAGAAGCGGCTTCTTCGCGCAAAGACGATTCTGCCGCTCACAGTGCTCTGCGGTGTGCGGCTTCTGCCGAAAGAGGCCCGGGAGCTGTGCTTAGCTCTGCAGAGCACCGTACTTTCGTCTTTAGCCTCTCTTCTCGTCTACATCTTAGCAAAAAGCTTTTCCACTCTGTCTGGCAAGGAGAAACTGTGCCAGCACAGAAAACATCTCCCATCGTGTTCTAGAGGCTGCACGGAGGTCTGCCGAGTGTTTTGCAAGAAGAGAAACAAAGTTGTCCAAAACAGCTTCCAATCGAATGTTCATGTGATTAGAAAGGGACGGAGAGTGGTCAGGTACTGTTTTCTCTCAGTTGGCAAGCTGCGCACACAATCGCAGTGTTGTACAGCTTGTTTCATCACCTTTGCGAAGCTGCCGCTCTCTCCGGCTCCCGGAGACGAAGAAGCTGCTTCTTCGCGCAAAGACGATTCTGCCGCTCACAGTGCTCTGCGGTGTGCGGCTTCTGCCGAAAGAGGCCCGGGAGCCGCGCTTAGCTCCGCACAGCATCGTACTTTCGTCTTTACCGTCTCTTCTCTTCTACATCTGACCAAAAATCTTTTCCACTATGTCTGGCAAGGGGAAAGTGTGCCAGCACAGAAAACATCTCCCATCGTGTTGTAGAAGTTGCACGGGGGTCTGCCGAGTGTTTTGCAAGCAGAGAAAGAAAGTTGTCCAAAAAAGCTTCCCATGGAAACTTCATGTGATTAGAAAAGTCAGGAGAGTGGTAAAGTACTGTTTTCTATCAGTTGGCAAGCTGCGTACACAATCGCAATGTTGTCCAGCTTGCTTCTATACCTTTGCGAAACTGCCGCTCTACCCGGCTCCCGGAGGCCAAGAAACGCCGTCTTCGCGAAAAGACGATTTTCCCGCTCACAGTTTTCTGCGGAGTGCGGCTACTGCCGAAAGACTCCCGGGGGCGGCGCTTAGGTGCGCAGAGCATCGTACCTTCGTCTTTAGCCTATCTTCTCGTCTACATCTTAGCAAAAAGCTTTTCCACTATGTCTGCCAAGGAGAAACTGTGCCAGCACAGAATACATCTCCCATCGTGTTCTAGAAGTTGCACGGAGGTCTGCCGAGTGTTTTGCAAGAAGAGAAAGAAAGTTGTCCAAAACAGCTTGCAATCGAATGTTCATGTGAATAGAAAAGGCAGGAGAGTGGTAAGGTACTGTTTTCTCTCAGTTGGCAAGCTGCGCACACAATCGCAGTGTTGTACAGCTTGCTTCTTCACCTTTGCGAAGCTGCGTTCCCTCCGGCTCCCGGAGGCGAAGAAGCGGCTTCTTCGCGCAAAGATGATTCTGCCGCTCACAGTGCTCCGCGGTGTGCGGCTTCTGCCGAAAGACCCCCGGGAGCTGCGCTTAGCTCCGCACAGCATCGTACCTTCTTCTCTAGCGTCTCTTCTCGTCTACATCTTAGCAAAAAGCTTTTCCACTATATCTGGCAAGCAGAAAGTGTGCCAGCACAGAAAACATCTCCCATCGTGTTCTAGAAGTTGCACGGAGGTCTGCCGAGTGTTTTGCACAAAGGGAAAAAAATTTTGCAAAACAGATTCCAATCGAATATTCATGTGATTAGAAAAGGCAGGAGAGTTGTAAGGTACTGTTTTCTATCAGTTGGCATGCTGCGCACGCAATCGCAGTTTTGTCCACCTTGCTTCTTCGCCTTTGCGAAGCTGCCGCTCTCTCCGGCTCCCGGTGGCGAAGAAGCGACTTCTTCGCGCAAAGACGATTCTGCCGCTCACAGTGCTCTGCGGAGTCCGGCTTCCGCCGAAAGACGCCCGGGAGCGGATCTAGGCTCCGCACAGCATCGTACCTTCGTCTGTAGCGTCTCTTCTCGTCTTCATCTTAGCAAAAAGCTTTTCCAATATGTCTTGCAAGCAGAAATTGTGCCAGCACAGAAAACATCTCCCATCGTTTTCTAGACATTGCACGGAGGTCTGCCGAGTGTTTTGCAAGCAGAGAAAGAAAGTTGTCCAAAACAGCTTGCAATCGAATATTCATGTGATTAGAAAAGGCAGGAGAGTGGTAAGGTACTGTTTTCTCTCAGTTGGCAAGCTGCGCACACAATCGCAGTGTTGTACAGCTTGCTTCTTCACCTTTGCGAAGCTGCCGCTCTCTCCGGCTCCAAGAGGCGAAGAGGCGGCTTCTTCGCGCAAAGACTATTGTGCCACTGACAGTGCTCTGCGGAGCGCGGCTTCTGCCGAAAGACACTCTGGAGTCGTGCTTAGCTCCGTATAGCATCGTACCTTCGTCTTTAGCGTCTCATCTCCTCTATATCTTAGCAAAAATCTTTTCCACTATGTCTGGCAAAGAGAAACTGTGCCAGCACAGAAAATATCTCTCATCGTGTTCTAGAAGTTGCACGAAGGTTTGCCGAGTGTTCTGCAAGAAGAGAAACAAAGTTGTCCAAAACAGCTTCCCATCGAATGTTCATGTGATTAGAAAAGGCAGGAGAGTGGTAAGGTACTGTTCTCTCTCAGTTGGCAAGCTGCGCACACAATAGCAGTGTTGTACAGCTTGCTTCTTCACCATTGCGAAGCTGCCGCTCTCTCCGGCTCCAAGAGCCGAAGAGGCGGCTTCTTCGTGCAAAGACGATTGTGCCGCTGACAGTGCTCTGCGGAGTGCGGCTTCTGAAGAAAGACGCCCGGGAGCGGATCTAGGCTCCGTGCAGCATCGTACCTTCGTCCGTAGCGTCTCTTCTCTTCTACTTCTTCGCAAAACGCTTTTCCAGTATGTCTGGCAAGCAGAAAGTTTGCCAGCACAGAAAACATCTCCCATCGTTTTCTAGAGCTTGCACGGAGGTCTGCCGAGGGCTTTGCAAAAGCAGAAAAAAATTTTGCAAAACAGATTCCAATCGAATATTCATGGGATTGGAAAAGGCAGGAGAGTGGTAAGGTACTGTTTTCTATCAGTTGGCATGCTCCGCACACAATCGCAGTGTTGTCCAGGTTGCTTCTTCGCCTTTGCGAAGCTGCCGCTCTCTCCGGCTCCTGGAGGCCAAGAAGCGGCTTCTTCGCGCAAAGACGATTCTGCCGCTCACAGTGCTCTGCGGAGTGCGGCTTCGGCCGAAAGACGCCCGGGAGCGGCGCTTAGCTCCGCACAGAATCGTACCTTCTTCTCTAGCGTCTCTTCTAGTCTACATCTTAGCAAAAAGCTTTTCCACTATATCTGGCAAGGAGAAACTGTGCCAGCACAGAAAATATCTCCCATCGTGTTCTAGAAGTTGCACGGAGGTCTGCCGAGTGTTTTGCAAAAAGAGAAATTAAGTTGTGCAAAACAGCTGCAATCGAATGTTCATGTGATTTTAAAAGGCAGGAGAGTGGTAAAGTACTGTTTTCTCTCATTTGGCAAGATGCGCACACAATCGCAGTGTTGTCCACCTTGTTTCATCACCTTTGCGAAGTTGCCGCTCTCTCCGGCTCCCGGAGGCCAAGAAGCGGCTTCTTCGCGCAAAGAGGATTGTGCAGCTCACAGTGCTCTGCGTAGCGCGGCTTCGGCCGAAAGAGTCCCGGTGGCGGCATTTAGCTCCGAACAGAATCGTATCTTCGTCTTTAGCATCTCTTCTCCTCTACATCTTAGCAAAAAGCTTTTCCACTCTGTCTGGGAAGCAGAATATTTGCCAGCACAGAAAATATCTTCAATCGTACTCTAGAATCTGCACGGAGGTCTGCCGAGCGTTTTGCAAAAAGAGAAAAAAATTTTGCAAAACAGATTGCCATCGAATATTCATGTGATTAGAAAAGGCAGGAGAGTTGTAAGGTACTGTTTTCTATCAGTTGGCATGCTGCGCACACAATCGCAGTGTTGTCCACCTTGCTTCTTCGCCTTTGCGAAGCTGCCGCTATCTCCGGCTCCGGAAAGAGAAGAAGCGACTTCCTCTCGCAAAGACGATTCTGCCGCTCACAGTGCTCTGCGGTGTGCGTCTTCTGCCGAAAGAGGCCCGGGAGCGGTGCTTAGCTCTGCAGAGCACCGTACCTTCGTCTTTAGCCTCTCTTCTCGTCTACATCTTAGCAAAAAGCTTTTCCACTCTGTCTGGCAAGGAGAAACTGTGCCAGCACAGAAAACATCTCCCATCGTGTTCTAGAGGCTGCACGGAGGTCTGCCGAGTGTTTTGCAAGAAGAGAAAGAAAGTTGTCCAAAACAGCCTCCAATCGAATGTTCATATGAATACAAAAGGCAGGAGAGTGGTAAGGTACTGTTTTCTCTCAGTTGGCAAGCTGCGCACACAATCGCAGCGTTGTACAACTTGCTTCTTCACCTTTGCCAAGCTGCCGCTCTCTCCGGCTCCCGGAGGCCAAGGAGCGGCTTCTTCGCCCAAAGACCATCCTGCCGCTCACAGTGCTCTGCGGTGTGTGTCTTCTGCCGAAAGAGGCCCGGGAGCGGGTCTTAGATCTGCAGAGCACCGTACCTTCGTCTTTAGCCTCTCTTCTCGTCTACATCTTAGCAAAAAGCTTTTCCACTCAGTCTGGCAAGGAGAATCTGTGCCAGCACAGAAAACATCTCCCATCGTGTTGTAGAAATTGCACGGAGGTCTGCCGAGTGTTTTGCAAGCAGAGAAAGAAAGTTGTCCAAAAAAGCTTCCCATGGAAAGTTCATGTGATTAGAAAATTCAGGAGAGTGGTAAAGTACTGTTTTCTATCAGTTGGCAAGCTGCGTACACAATCGCAATGTTGTCCAGCTTGCTTCTATACCTTTGCGAAGCTGCCGCTGTCCCCGGCTCCCGGAGGCCAAGAAACGCCTTCTTCGCGAAAAGACGATTTTCCCGCTCACAGTTTTCTGCGGAGTGTGGCAACTGCCGAAAGACGCCCGGCGGCGGCGCTTAGCTGCGCAGAGCACCGTACCTTCGTCTTTAGCCTCTCTTCTCGTCTACATCTTAGCAAAAAGCTTTTCCACTCTGTCTGGCAAGGAGAAACTGTGCCAGCACAGAAAACATCTCCCATCGTGTTCTAGAAGTTGCACGGAGGTCTGCCGAGTGTTTTGCAAGAAGAGAAAGAAAGTTGTCCAAAACAGCTTGCAATCGAATGTTCATGTGAATAGAAAAGGCAGGAGAGTGGTCAGGTACTGTTTTCTCTCAGTTGGCAAGCTGCGCACACAATCGCAGTGTTGTACAGCTTGTTTCATCACCTTTGCCAAGTTGCCGCTCTCTCCGGCTCCCGGAGACGAAGAAGCGGCTTCTTCGCGCAAACACGATTCTGCCGCTCACAGTGCTCTGCGGTGTGCGGCTTCTGCCGAAAGAGGCCCGGGAGCGGGGCTTAGCTCTGCAGAGCACCGTACCTTCGTCTTTAGCCTCTCTTCTCGTCTACATCTTAGCAAAAAGCTTTTCCACTCTGTCTGGCAAGGAGAAACTGTGCCAGCACAGAAAACATCTCCCATCGTGTTCTAGAGGCTGCACGGAGGTCTGCCGAGTGTTTTGCATGAAGAGAAAGAAAGTTGTCCAAAACAGCGTGCAATCGAATGTTCATGTGATTAGAAAAGGCAGGAGAGTGGTAAGGTACTGTTTTCTCTCAGTTGGCAAGCTGCGCACACAATCGCAGTGTTGTACAGCTTGTTTCATCACCTTTGCCAAGTTGCCGCTCTCTCCGGCTCCTGGAGACGAAGAAGCGGCTTCTTCGCGCAAAGACGATTCTGCCGCTCACAGTGCTCTGCGGTGTGCGGCTTCTTCCGAAAGAGGCCCGGGAGCGGGACTTAGCTCTGCAGAGCACCGTACCTTCGTCTTTAGCCTCTCTTCTCGTCTACATCTGAGCAAAAAGCTTTTCCAATATGTGTGGCAAGGAGAAACTGTGCCAGCACAGGAAACATCTCCCATTGTGTTCTAGAAGTTGCACGTAGGTCTGCCGAGTGTTTTGCAAGAAGTGAAAGAAAGTTTTCCAAAACAGCCTCCAATCGAATGTTCATGTGAATACAAAAGGCAGGAGAGTGGTAAGGTACTGTTTTCTCTCAGTTGGCAAGCTGCGCACACAATCGCAGCGTTGTACAACTTGCTTCTTCACCTTTGCCAAGCTGCCGCTCTCTCCGGCTCCCGGAGGCCAAGGAGCGGCTTCTTCGCCCAAAGACGATCCTGCCGCTCACAGTGCTCTGCGGTGTGCGGCTTCTGCCGAAAGAGGCCCGGGAGCGGGTCTTAGATCTGCAGAGCACCGTACCTTCGTCTTTAGCCTCTCTTCTCGTCTACATCTTAGCAAAAAGCTTTTCCACTCTGTCTGGCAAGGAGAATCTGTGCCAGCACAGAAAACATCTCCCATCGTGTTGTAGATGTTGCACGGAGGTCTGCCGAGTGTTTTGCAAGCAGAGAAAGAAAGTTGTCCAAAAAAGCTTCCCATGGAAAGTTCATGTGATTAGAAAATTCAGGAGAGTGGTAAAGTACTGTTTTCTATCAGTTGGCAAGCTGCGTACACAATCGCAATGTTGTCCAGCTTGCTTCTATACCTTTGCGAAACTGCCGCTCTCCCCGGCTCCCGGAGGCCAAGAAACGCCTTCTTCGCGAAAAGACGATTTTCCCGCTCACAGTTTTCTGCGGAGTGTGGCAACTGCCGAAAGACGCCCGGCGGCGGCGCTTAGCTGCGCAGAGCACCGTACCTTCGTCTTTAGCCTCTCTTCTCGTCTACATCTTAGCAAAAAGCTTTTCCACTCTGTCTGCCAAGGAGAAACTGTGCCAGCACAGAAAACATCTCCCATGGTGTTCTAGAAGTTGCACGGAGGTCTGCCGAGTGTTTTGCAAGAAGAGAAAGAAAGTTGTCCAAAACAGCTTGCAATCGAATGTTCATGTGAATAGAAAAGGCAGGAGAGTGGTCAGGTACTGTTTTCTCTCAGTTGGCAAGCTGCGCACACAATCGCAGTGTTGTACAGCTTGTTTCATCACCTTTGCGAAGTTGCCGCTCTCTCCGGCTCCCGGAGGCGAAGAAGCGGCTTCTTCGCGCAAAGACGATTCTGCCGCTCACAGTGCTCTGCGGTGTGCGGCTTCTGCCGAAAGAGGCCCGGGAGCGGGGCTTAGCTCTGCAGAGCACCGTACCTTCGTCTTTAGCCTCTCTTGTCGTCTACATCTTAGCAAAAAGCTTTTCCACTCTGTCTGGCAAGGAGAAACTGTGCCAGCACAGAAAACATCTCCCATCGTGTTCTAGAGGCTGCACGGAGGTCTGCCGAGTGTTTTGCAAGAAGAGAAAGAAAGTTGTCCAAAACTGCTTCCAATCGAATGTTCATGTGAATAAAAAAGGCAGAAGAGTGGTAATGTACTGTTTTCTCTCAGTTGGCAAGCTGCGCACACAATCGCAGCGTTGTACAACTTGCTTCTTCACCTTTGCCAAGCTGCCGCTCTCTCTGGCTCCCGGAAGCCAAGAAGCGGCTTCTTCGCGCAAAGACGATTCTGCCGCTCACAGTGCTCTGCGGTGTGCGGCTTCTGCCGAAAGAGGCCCCGGAGCGGGGCTTAGCTCTGCAGAGCACCGTACCTTCGTCTTTAGCCTCTCTTCTCGTCTACATCTTAGCAAAAAGCTTTTCCACTCTGTCTGGCAAGGAGAAACTGTGCCAGCACAGAAAACATCTCCCATCGTGTTCTAGAAGTTCCACGGAGGTCTGCCGAGTGTTTTGAGGGCAGAGAAAGAAAGTTGTGCAAAACAACCTCCAATCGAAGGTTCATGTGATTAGAGAAGGCAGGAGAGTGGTTGGGTACTGTTTTCTCTCAGTTGGCAAGCTGTGCACACAATCGCAGTGTTGTACAGCTTGTTTCATCACCTTTGCGAAGTTGCCGCTCTCTCCGGCTCCCGAAAGAGAAGAAGCGGCTTCTTCGCGCAAAGACGATTCTGCCGCTCACAGTGCTCTGCGGTGTGCGTCTTCTGCCGAAAGAGGCCCGGGAGCGGTGCTTAGCTCTGCAGAGCACCGTACCTTCGTCTTTAGCCTCTCTTCTCGTCTACATCTTAGCAAAAACCCTTTCCACGCTGTCTGGCAAGGAGAAACTGTGCCAGCACAGAAAACATCTCCCATCGTGTTCTAGAGGCTGCACGGAGGTCTGCCGAGTGTTTTGCAAGAAGAGAAAGAAAGTTGTCCAAAACAGCTTGCAATCGAATGTTCATGTGAATAGAAAAGGCAGGAGAGTGGTAAGGTACTGTTTTCTCTCAGTTGGCAAGCTGCGCACACAATCGCAGCGTTGTGCAACTTGCTTCTTCACCTTTGCCAAGCTGCCGCTCTCTCCGGCTCCCGGAGGCCAAGAAGCTGCTTCTTCGCGCAAAGACGATCCTGCCGCTCACAGTGCTCTGCGGTGTGTGTCTTCTGCCGAAAGAGGCCCGGGAGCGGGTCTTAGATCTGCAGAGCACCGTACCTTCGTCTTTAGCCTCTCTTCTCGTCTACATCTTAGCAAAAAGCTTTTCCACTCTGTCTGGCAAAGAGGATCTGTGCCAGCACAGAAAACATCTCCCATCGTGTTGTAGAAGTTGCACGGAGGTCTGCCGAGTGTTTTGCAAGCAGAGAAAGAAAGTTGTCCAAAAAAGCTTCCCATGGAAAGTTCATGTGATTAGAAAATTCAGGAGAGTGGTAAAGTACTGTTTTCTATCAGTTGGCAAGCTGCGTACACAATCGCAATGTTGTCCAGCTTGCTTCTATACCTTTGCGAAACTGCCGCTGTCCCCGGCTCCCGGAGGCCAAGAAACGCCTTCTTCGCGAAAAGACGATTTTCCCGCTCACAGTTTTCTGCGGAGTGTGGCAACTGCCGAAAGACGCCCGGCGGCGGCGCTTAGCTGCGCAGAGCACCGTACCTTCGTCTTTAGCCTCTCTTCTCGTCTACATCTTAGCAAAAAGCTTTTCCACTCTGTCTGCCAAGGAGAAACTGTGCCAGCACAGAAAACATCTCCCATCGTGTTCTAGAAGTTGCATGGAGGTCTGCCGAGTGTTTTGCAAGAAGAGAAAGAAAGTTGTCCAAAACAGCTTGCAATCGAATGTTCATGTGAATAGAAAAGGCAGGAGAGTGGTCAGGTACTGTTTTCTCTCAGTTGGCAAGCTGCGCACACAATCGCAGTGTTGTACAGCTTGTTTCATCACCTTTGCGAAGTTGCCGCTCTCTCCGGCTCCCGGAGGCGAAGAAGCGGCTTCTTCGCGCAAAGACGATTCTGCCGCTCACAGTGCTCTGCGGTGTGCGGCTTCTGCCGAAAGAGGCCCGGGAGCGGGGCTTAGCTCTGCAGGGCACCGTACCTTCGTCTTTAGCCTCTCTTGTCGTCTACATCTTAGCAAAAAGCTTTTCCACTCTGTCTGGCAAGGAGAAACTGTGCCAGCACAGAAAACATCTCCCATCGTGTTCTAGAGGCTGCACGGAGGTCTGCCGAGTGTTTTGCAAGAAGAGAAAGAAAGTTGTCCAAAACTGCTTCCAATCGAATGTTCATGTGAATAAAAAAGGCAGAAGAGTGGTAATGTACTGTTTTCTCTCAGTTGGCAAGCTGCGCACACAATCGCAGCGTTGTACAACTTGCTTCTTCACCTTTGCCAAGCTGCCGCTCTCTCTGGCTCCCGGAAGCCAAGAAGCGGCTTCTTCGCGCAAAGACGATTCTGCCGCTCACAGTGCTCTGCGGTGTGCGGCTTCTGCCGAAAGAGGCCCCGGAGCGGGGCTTAGCTCTGCAGAGCACCGTACCTTCGTCTTTAGCCTCTCTTCTCGTCTACATCTTAGCAAAAAGCTTTTCCACTCTGTCTGGCAAGGAGAAACTGTGCCAGCACAGAAAACATCTCCCATCGTGTTCTAGAAGTTCCACGGAGGTCTGCCGAGTGTTTTGAGGGCAGAGAAAGAAAGTTGTGCAAAACAACCTCCAATCGAAGGTTCATGTGATTAGAGAAGGCAGGAGAGTGGTTGGGTACTGTTTTCTATCAGTTGGCAAGCTGTGCACACAATCGCAGTGTTGTACAGCTTGTTTCATCACCTTTGCGAAGTTGCCGCTCTCTCCGGCTCCCGAAAGAGAAGAAGCGGCTTCTTCGCGCAAAGACGATTCTGCCGCTCACAGTGCTCTGCGGTGTGCGTCTTCTGCCGAAAGAGGCCCGGGAGCGGTGCTTAGCTCTGCAGAGCACCGTACCTTCGTCTTTAGCCTCTCTTCTCGTCTACATCTTAGCAAAAACCCTTTCCACGCTGTCTGGCAAGGAGAAACTGTGCCAGCACAGAAAACATCTCCCATCGTGTTCTAGAGGCTGCACGGAGGTCTGGCGTGTGTTTTGCAAGAAGAGAAAGAAAGTTGTCCAAAACAGCTTCCAATCGAATTTTCATGTGATTAGAAAGGGAAGGAGAGTGGTCAGGTACTGTTTTCTCTCAGTTGGCAAGCTGCGCACACAATCGCAGTGTTGTACAGCTTGTTTCATCACCTTTGCAAAGTTGCCGCTCTCACCGGCCCCCGGAGGCCAAGAAGCGGCTTCTTTGCGCAAAGACGATTCTGACGCTCTCAGTGCTCTGCGGTGTGCGGCTTCTGCCGAAAGACGCGCGGGAGCGGAGCTTCGCTCTACAGAGCACCGTACCTTCGTCTTTAGCCTCTCTTCTCGTCTACATCTTAGCAAAAAGCTTTTCCACTCTGTCTGGCAAGGAGACACTGTGCCAGCACAGAAAACATCTCCCATCGTTTTCTAGAAGTTGCACGGAGGTCTGCCGAGTGTTTTGCAAGAAGAGAAAGAAAGTTGTCCAAAACAGCTTGCAATCGAATGTTCATGTGATTAGAAAAGGCAGGAGAGTGGTCAGGTACTGTTTTCTCTCAGTTGGCAAGCTGCACACACAATCGCAGTGTTGTACAGCTTGTTTCATCACCTTTGCGAAGTTGCCGCTCTCTCCGGCTCCCGGAGACGAAGAAGCTGCTTCTTTGCGCAAGGACGATTCTGCCGCTCACACTGCTCTGCGGTGTGCGTCTTCTGCCAAACGAGGCCCGGGTGCGGTGCTTAGCTCTGCAGAGCACCGTACCTGTGTCTTTAGCCTCTCTTCTCGTCTACATCTTAGCAAAAAGCTTTTCCACTCTGTCTGGCAAGGAGAAACTGTGCCAGCACAAAAAACATCTCCCATCGTGTTCTAGAGGCTGCACGCAGGTCTGCCGAGTGTTTTGCAAGAAGAGAAAGAAAGTTGTCCAAAACTGCTTCCAATCGAATGTTCATGTGAATAAAAAAGGCAGAAGAGTGGTAATGTACTGTTTTCTCTCAGTTGGCAAGCTGCGCACACAATCGCAGCGTTGTACAACTTGCTTCTTCACCTTTGCCAAGCTGCCGCTCTCTCTGGCTCTCGGAAGCCAAGAAGCGGCTTCTTCGCGCAAAGACGATTCTGCCGCTCACAGTGCTCTGCGGTGTGCGGCTTCTGCCGAAAGAGGCCCCGGAGCGGGGCTTAGCTCTGCAGAGCACCGTACCTTCGTCTTTAGCCTCTCTTCTCGTCTACATCTTAGCAAAAAGCTTTTCCACTCTGTCTGGCAAGGAGAAACTGTGCCAGCACAGAAAACATCTCCCATCGTGTTCTAGAAGTTCCACGGAGGTCTGCCGAGTGTTTTGAGGGCAGAGAAAGAAAGTTGTGCAAAACAACCTCCAATCGAAGGTTCATGTGATTAGAGAAGGCAGGAGAGTGGTTGGGTACTGTTTTCTATCAGTTGGCAAGCTGTGCACACAATCGCAGTGTTGTACAGCTTGTTTCATCACCTTTGCCAAGTTGCCGCTCTCTCCGGCTCCCGAAAGAGAAGAAGCAGCTTCTTCGCGCAAAGACGATTCTGCCGCTCACAGTGCTCTGCGGTGTGCGTCTTCTGCCGAAAGAGGCCCGGGAGCGGTGCTTAGCTCTGCAGAGCACCGTACCTTCGTCTTTAGCCTCTCTTCTCGTCTACATCTTAGCAAAAACCCTTTCCACGCTGTCTGGCAAGGAGAAACTGTGCCAGCACAGAAAACATCTCCCATCGTGTTCTAGAGGCTGCACGGAGGTCTGCCGTGTGTTTTGCAAGAAGAGAAAGAAAGTTGTCCAAAACAGCTTCCAATCGAATTTTCATGTGATTAGAAAGGGAAGGAGAGTGGTCAGGTACTGTTTTCTCTCAGTTGGCAAGCTGCGCACACAATCGCAGTGTTGTACAGCTTGTTTCATCACCTTTGCAAAGTTGCCGCTCTCACCGGCCCCCGGAGGCCAAGAAGCGGCTTCTTTGCGCAAAGACGATTCTGACGCTCACAGTGCTCTGCGGTGTGCGGCTTCTGCCGAAAGACGCGCGGGAGCGGAGCTTCGCTCTACAGAGCACCGTACCTTCGTCTTTAGCCTCTCTTCTCGTCTACATCTTAGCAAAAAGCTTTTCCACTCTGTCTGGCAAGGAGACACTGTGCCAGCACAGAAAACATCTCCCATCGTTTTCTAGAAGTTGCACGGAGGTCTGCCGAGTGTTTTGCAAGAAGAGAAAGAAAGTTGTCCAAAACAGCTTGCAATCGAATGTTCATGTGATTAGAAAAGGCAGGAGAGTGGTCAGGTACTGTTTTCTCTCAGTTGGCAAGCTGCACACACAATCGCAGTGTTGTACAGCTTGTTTCATCACCTTTGCGAAGTTGCCGCTCTCTCCGGCTCCCGGAGACGAAGAAGCTGCTTCTTTGCGCAAAGACGATTCTGCCGCTCACACTGCTCTGCGGTGTGCGTCTTCTGCCAAACGAGGCCCGGGTGCGGTGCTTAGCTCTGCAGAGCACCGTACCTGTGTCTTTAGCCTCTCTTCTCGTCTACATCTTAGCAAAAAGCTTTTCCACTGTGTCTGGCAAGGAGAAACTGTGCCAGCACAAAAAACATCTCCCATCGTGTTCTAGAGGCTGCACGCAGGTCTGCCGAGTGTTTTGCAAAAAGAGTAAGAAAGTTGTCCAAATCAACTTGCAATCGAATGTTCATGTGAATAGAAAAGGCAGGTAGTGGTCAGGTACTGTTTTCTATCAGTTGGCAAGCTGCGCACACAATCGCAGTGTTGTGCAGCTTGTTTCATCACCTTTGCGTGTTGGAATCCATAAGGTTAGAGGGTTTTTAGAAAATGGTTAAAAAAGGTATAGGCCTCAGACTGAAGTTCTGTTAACATTGCAAATGCAAGCAGAAAAGTTTCCCATGCAAGCAGAAAAGTTTCCCAAGCAGTAGACGTGTCAAATAACAATAGGTCTCTGTAGAATTGGTTTTAGGATGGCAACAAGATTATTTAATGTATATCTTTAGAAGGTTAGTATGAATAGAGCTCTGTTCATTGTCTCTTATGAACCAGTCTTTGTTTTAGCTACGATTACGTATACTTTATGAGATTGGATAGAATGCTTGTCAATATGTGTTTTCTGTGTGTGATTGGCTGAACTCTAGATTGAGATGATTTTATGTATTGCTGTATGAGCCCTCCTGGGGGAGACATTTTGGGGTGGATCAGTGAGCTGTCATGTCTCCTTCTTGTATTATGAGACTGATGTACTGGAAATAAAATCAGAAATCTCTTCACTGGTCTGTTTACAATGTTATCCATATTTGGATATTTTGCCGCGGCCTAGTGGGTTCCTTTTTTAAGACGTGGGTTCCTGACACAATTGGACTTATATCTACCCATCCCCCGACAAATGGTGCCCCGTCCGAGGACGTAGAATAGAAGAAAAAAGAAAAATCGTGGATGTACCAGCCGCGGAGACCCAAGTGTTAACAAGGAGGACACTGTATCATCTCTCCCGCCGAAGCCAAGAAAATTGTAAGTAACTATTTCGGGAGAGCGCTTGGGTAACTTTGGGAGCAAATATAGAGAAAAAGAAAAATTATTAAAAGAACACAAAAATGGGAACGAATTTATCAAAAGTTGAATGGGATGTTTTTCATCAATTAGAGACAATGTTACAAGAAAAAGGTCACTCTGAAATTTCAAAAACTGAGCTTAAAAACTTACTTATCTGGGTTAAGGCGAATACGCAAGATTTGAATTTGCAGTCTGCTTTTACTTTTCATTTTTGGGATCAGATAAACTGGAGAATCTATAATCTAGTTTCTCTCAAAAAAGATGAAAGCTTAAGAGAACTTATGCCGATTTGTAGAGCTCTGTTGGAGTGTTTTAAACAAACTGATAATAATAAGATCAACTTGGACTCAGAAAACAAAGCTTCTGGCTCTATCTCTTTAAATGCCAGTAAACCGGAGACTGCGTGTGTATCGGAGAATGTAACAAGTGTTGCTTCAAATGTTGACACTAATGCTTTGAACTCTGTTGAAAGAAATCTTTCTTCTCTTTCGCTGGGAAAAAGTGAGACTCTTTCGGACTTTTCTTCGCGTTGTTCTGTTAATGTAAAAATATGTGACTCTTGTAAGGGGGATGGGACAAAGTGTGTAAAAGATGGGAATGAAAAAGTGATTGTACTTCCTAAAATTGTTTGCGCAGGGACACTGAAACCTGAATGGGATTCTATTGGGCCTGGGGTGGAGGCTGAAGTGACTGCTTCCACTCGGGAAATTGCGGTTCCGGGGAACTCTTTTTCAGTTTAGCAAAAATATGGTTGTTCTGGTGGTTGTCAATCTAAAGATACAGAGAAAGAGAAACTGGTTTCAATTCAAAGGGTGGAGTCCTTTGAAAGGATGGATAACTCTCAAAAACCTGAAAAAACACGGGTTGAGTTTTTAAAATGCCATGATCCTAATTCTTGTACTTTAAAACAAAACCATGTAAGTTTAAAATCTGGATTTGGGGACTCCCAAGCTGAGTTTTTCTTGGCAGGGAGACAATGTGAAACTTGTAGTAAAGTATCAACCTCAAGGTTAAATGGCACTGTTCCCAGAAGAGAGGAACACGCCTCTGTCCCTGCCCCTTTGGGTCGGGCTTCAGAAGAGGCGTGTTGTTTGTGGGAGTCCACTCTCCCGGTCCCTTTGGGCCGGGCTTCGGAGGAGGCGTGTTGTTTGCGGGAGTCCACCCCTGCCTTTTATGGCCGAGTTCCCAGAACTGGCCGAGTTCCCAGAACTGGCCGAGTTCCCGGAGTTGGCAGAATTCCTGGACAAGAGTACAGTGTCCCTGTCAGGAATTTGGAAGTGGCCAGAGTGCCTGAAAGGTTTGGATTTAGTGATTTTTCAGAATCAGAAAATGTATTGGTTAAAAGTAAAGGTCAGCCTGTCATTGATCGAAGTGACAATTTTGATTTTCCATTGAATTTACCTGATTGGTCATACATTAATCGGAAACTAGAAAAAGATTCAGATTTAAGGGAACAATATCTTGCTTTACCAGTAAAATATGGAAGAAATGATAGAAATCCAAAATATGAAAGACTTGATCATCATGATATAAAGGAGTTGCGACAGGCTTTGAAAGAGAGTGGATTCTCTTCTTCCTATTTTAACAGTGTGTTGAAAAATACTTTTAACTCTTATGATTTAGTTCCTGCTGATTGCAGGAATGTGGCCTCTCTGATCTTAACCAATTCACAGTACCTACTATGGGAAATACAATGGAAAAAATTACTTAACAAGTTGGTTGAAGGATATGCAAATACTGATTATGCTAATCTAGATGTTGCTCAATTAGCTGGTGATTCACCTTACAATAGGCCTGAAAATCAAGCAGCTGAACTGCCTCGGCCTGTGTTAACAGACATTAAGGATGCTGCTAGAAAGGCCTTGCTTTCACTTGAGCCTGCTGGCTCACACTTGAATTCATATCCACTGATCAGACAAGGTGAAACTGAATCTTATGGTTCCTTTTTGGATAGATTAACTCAAGCAGTTGAAAGGCAATGTCCAGATGAACAAGCCCGCTCTTATATCATTCAAAATCTTGCTTCTGTAAATGCTAATAATGAATGTAGAAAAATTATTTTAGCTTTGCCTGATCAGCCTCCAACAATTACACAGATGCTAACAGCTTGCAGTAGACTTGTGGGTTCACAAAATGCTGTAAATTCACAGGTCAATGCTTTGGAAAAAACACTGGAACACAATTTGACACAACGAATGGATAAAATTGAAAAGCTTTTAGAAAAACATTGGGAAAATTCTGTTAATGCTGTAAAAGTAGATCCTAATAAAAAGCCTGTATTTACCTAATAAAAAGCCTAATTTACCACAACCAAAGCCTGTCTGCTTTGGTTGTGGTAAATTAGGACACCTTAAAAAGGATTGTCGTGGGACATCAAATCAAATTTCTATTTGCCCTCGATGCCGAAAAGGAAGGCATCTTGCTAAATTCTGTCACTCACTATTTGATATCAATGGCAACCCCCTGTCTTTAAACTTCAGAAACAGCGCGTTCCACCGCGCTCAGACACAAATGGTGGCACCCACTGGCAATCAGATCTCAGACCAAGTGATGATGACACGTCAGCCATTTGTCTCTCAACCAGCACAACCTCGAATGATCCCAGCTCAGCAATTCCAAACACAAGGGTGGAATTGTGTTCCTCAAAACTAATTCATCTTTTAAATAATTTTTGCTGGGTGAATATTCCCACTGGGCTGATCAATTCTTGTCAACAAGGACAAGATTTTTTAATTTTGGGCAAAGCAAATAACAAATTACTGGGACTGTCAATCTTTCCTACTATTGTTTCAGTAAATCATAATGAGGAGCTGATGATTTTAGCTCTTGCATTCAATGTTCCTGTGGTAATTCCACCAAAACCACCTATTGCTATTGCATTTCTGACATCTGAAAATGGGTCTCCCAACATCTCAGATCCAGAGGTTTTCTGGGTGCAATGTTTGAATCGTGACCGTCCACAATTAACTTGTAGTCTGACTCACTGTGGTAGAACAATTCATGTTACAGGAATGCCTGATACTGGTGCAGATGTCACTGTGATTTCTCACATGTTTTGGCCCAATGACTGGGGATTAGTAGCTCCTTCAGGTTCTCTTTCAGGGATTGGAGGTGCTACTGTGTGTATGCAAAGTGCATCCATGATTGACATTACAGGTCCTGAAGGAAAGACTGCTACGGTGCATCCTTTTGTTGTTCAGAAGCCTCTCACCGTTTGGGGGAGAGACGTCCTGTCCCAATGGGGAGCAAGATTGGAAGTGGGCCTGTAATGAAAGCTTCATCGAAACCTGCTACTTTGAAGCTCACCTGGAAAACTGATCATCCTGTGTGGGTCGATCAATGGCCTTTGACGGAAACAAAGTTGAACATTCTTAACAAACTGGTAAAAGAACAATTACAGCAAGATCACATCACTCCCACGAACAGTCCCTGGAACTCTCCAGTTTTCATCATCCACAAGAAGACATCTAATTCCTGGAGGTTGCTACATGACCTGAGGAAAATCAATGAAGTAATTGAAGACATGGGCCCTCTTCAACCTGGACTTCCTTCTTTGCCCATGATCCCAAGGCATTGGCCTCTCGTTGTAATTGATTTAAAGGACTGTTTTTTCCACATTCCACTTCACCCTGATGACGCTCCAAGATTTGCTTTTTCAGTCCCTGTCATCAACCGAAGTGAACCCGTTCGAAGATACCACTGGAAATCGCTTCCACAAGGAATGAAAAATTCGCCTGTGATTTGTCAACATTTCGTTGCCCAAGCTTTGCATCCTGCTCGTCAGAAGTTTCCAAGATCCATGATTCTACACTATATGGATGATCTTCTCATCACAGCTTCTACACAGGAAGAGTTGGAAGAAACTCGAGACTGTGTTGTTGCTGAAATTCAAAAAGCTGGACTTGAAATCTCTACAACAAAAATTCAAGAAGTTTCACCTTGGAAGTACCTGGGATGGAAGATGACTGAGACGACAATAACACCACAAAAAATTCAGATTCGAACCAGAGTCAACAACCTACAAGAGTTACAACAACTTCTAGGAGAAATCAACTGGGTCAGACCGATGTTGGGAATCACCAATGATGAACTGAGTCCGCTCTTCAATTTGCTGAAAGGAAGTTGCGACGTTACTTCGCCAAGAACTTTAACTCCTGAAGCTCGTGCTGCTCTTGACAAAGTCACAGAAGCACTTCAAAATAGACAAGCTCATCGCTGCGTTCCTGGAAATCCTTTCTTTCTTGCAATTTTAGGAGAGAAGATGCAGCTTTGTGGCCTCATTTTCCAATGGGATGCCACAGAACAAGATCCTTTGTTAATAATGGAATGGGTTTTTCCTCCTTACAGGTTTTCGAAGACCATTTTCACAGTTTTAGAAATGATTGCATACATTATAATTAAGGCTAGAACCAGATTGTTAACTTTGGCAGGTCAAGAATTTTCAGTTATCTATTTGCCATTGAAAAATGATTACTTCAATTGGGCAATGCAAAATTCTGATGATTTACCATATGCATTCTTAGGTTTCCCAGGTGTTTGTTCCATACACTATCCAGCTCACAAACTACTGCAAGCAAAATTGAGTTTCAGAGAAAAACCTAAATTAAGTGAAGAACCTTTAAATGCTGTGACTCTCTTCACTGATGGCTCTGGTAAAAGCCACAAGTCCGTTGTAACTTGGTTTAATGAAAAGACTAAGGTTTGGGAATCAGATATTCAAGCGGTAGAGGAATCCCCTCAAATTGTTGAGCTTGCTGCAGTAGTTCGAGCTTTTCAGCTTTTCCCTCAGCCTTTTAATCTAGTTACAGATTCTGCTTATGTTGCTAATATAGTCAGGAGAATAGAAGGTTCAATTTTAAAGGATGTTAGTAATGAAACTTTACATCATTGGCTTTCATGTCTTTTTATAACTTTGCAATATAGAACTAATCCTTATTTTGTTTCTCACATTAGGGCGCATTCTTCACTTCCTGGATTTTTAGTGGAAGGAAATGCAAGAGCGGACAAGCTGACAATGGTCATTTCTAACACATTGCCAAACATTTTTGAACAAGCAAAATTGAGTCATGCCTTTTTCCACCAAAATACACAAGCACTCATGCGAATGTTCCAAATCACTAAAAGTCAAGCTAAAGCTATCATTCATACTTGCCCTGATTGTCAATTGGTACAACCTCCTGTCTCTACAGGAGCAATCAACCCCCGAGGCTTACAAAGCCTACAGTTGTGGCAAACAGATGTTACTAAGTATCCTTCTTTTGGTAAATTTAAAAATATTCATGTTTCCATAGACACATTCTCTGGTGCAGTTTTCGCTTCCCTTCACACAGGTGAAACTGGCAGCCATGCCTGTCATCATTTCTTGCAAGCTTTTGCTTCCTTGGGTATACCCCAAGAAGTAAAAACTGACAATAGTCCTGCATACATATCCCAAAAATTGGCCACATTTTTAAATGAATGGGGTGTTCGACACATTTTTGGTATTCCCCATTCTCCCACAAGCCAAGCAATCATTGAAAGAACACATCAAACCTTAAAACGCATATTAGATCAACAGAGAGGGGGAACAGAGATAACCCCGCAGATGAGACTGAGTAAGGCTCTGTATGTTTTTAGTTTTCTAAATAGTTCAAGTACAGAACCAGATCCACCAATTTTTAGACACTTTTCAAATAACACACAGGCAAAACTGAAAGAACATCCTCCTGTTCTAATTAGGAACCCTGACTCTGGACAGATGGAAGGTCCGTTTCATTTAATAACGTGGGGCAAAGGGTATGCTTCTATTTCCACAGGTGCTGGAATTAAGTGGGTTCCTGCCAAACACGTCAAACCATATCGCACTTCAGAACCTGTTGTCGAATCCAGAACCGAGGAAGCAAATACGCAGACGTGAACCGAATCGAAGGATCCCGGGTCTCGCCTGACGCCTCTTGTGCCTGACGTTCTTTGTGCATCGGTGGAACCCATGAACTCTGATTTTGTGCCAATGTTATTCATGAGTATACTAATTGAATGCTGAATGTTTGCTTTACAAAATTAATATTTGGCTGAAAACTTAAGGTTGTCATTTTTGTGTAGAAAGAATTTTGCCAAAACTTAGTTCTTGAAAGAGATGGGGAAAAATCAAATGGTATACTTGTTTTGCTTGATTTTAATTGTTTTTTGTCGTGCAGATCTGCCTGTGGATCAACCGAAAATGAATGTTTGGGTGACCTTAGCCAAGGCTGCTGGATCGGATACTATATGTCTGTCTAATTCGGAACAAGAAAAGCCTTTTTCAACCTGTCTGGTTGGTGTGCCAGTGAAAGAGTTGCCTTTGATCAAAAAACAATCTAATGGTAAACCAAGTGGAATTGACAATGGAAACAGTCCTTCCTTTAATTGGAATATTTGGTCCAAAAAACTCCTTAGGGCAGCATCTGAATCTCAAGAATTGGAAATCCTTGGTTCTTTGACCATGGATTTTTGTTTTACTTTCATGACTCGTGCCTGGCGAAAAGGTGATCCCCCAAAGTTCAGTGTTACCCCTCATTATTTTGCATATAAAAATTTGAGTTTTTGGTGTAATGTTTCAAACAGTTGGGATGTGTTTCCGGAGACGGATCAATATCCACGGCAATTGCCGAAAGGGTATTGGTTCATCTGTGGAGACAGAGCTTGGCAAGGCATTCCAGCTCACCTTGAAGGTGGCCCTTGTAGCATTGGTATGCTCACCATAATTGCTCCCACTGCCAAAGCAGTGATGAAAAAGAAACAAAGGAGAACGAGAGCTGTTCCTCATTATGATGAGAACTGTCAGAGTGATTTTATGCCTTGGAATGCCGCCAGAAGGGTTTCAGCAGGTATATTTTTACCACAATTGGCTTCAGCAGTGGCATTGAGACAATTAGATCAAGTTGGATGTTGGCTGAGCAAACAAGCTAATGCCACATCCTCCACAATCAGTGATATGTTGACCGATGTTGATAGTATTAGACATGCTACTCTTCAAAACAGAGCAGCCATTGATTTTCTTTTACTGGCACAAGGACATGGTTGTGAGGAATTTGAAGGATTGTGTTGTATGAATTTTTCTGATCACTCTGAATCCATTCACAAAAGCATTCAAAAATTAAAGGATCTGACAGCCCAAATTAAAGAAGATGGAGGTTCTTGGTTGGATGATTTGTTTCAAAATTGGAATTTTGCACCTTGGCTAAGGCAATTTTGCAAGATAGGTCTTTACGTATTAGGTGTTCTAATACTGATATTGATAGTGGTGCCTTGTATACTCTGTTGTGTTAGGCGAATGATGAACAAAACAGTCCGAGAAGTTTTTGTCATTCAAGCAGGAGAATTAGGAAGTAGAAGCACGGAGAGTGTACGAAATCTCACGAAAGCAGTAGATGAAGGTATTGACATGAACGAAGGTTTTGAATTAAGGCCTTGGAATCGACCAGAGTTTTTTGAACGATAACTTGTGACTGTTGCCGAACGTGAATCATACCTCTTTCAAGAATTAGGTTTTCACAGCATTAAGTTGCTGTGCCGTAATATAGCAATACATCAGTTTAGTGAAAATAGGTCTTCAACAGATAATAAGCAGAAATTTTGCAATAGAGCTATGAAACGCAAGTAGTAAGCGACAAGAAAATGAAAGTTTCTGTGTCAAACAGAGAGGGGGAAATGTTGGAATCCATAAGGTTAGAGGGTTTTTAGAAAATGGTTAAAAAAGGTATAGGCCTCAGACTGAAGTTCTGTTAACATTGCAAATGCAAGCAGAAAAGTTTCCCATGCAAGCAGAAAAGTTTCCCAAGCAGTAGACGTGACAAATAACAATAGGTCTCTGTAGAATTGGTTTTAGGATGGCAACAAGGTTATTTAATGTATATCTTTAGAAGGTTAGCATGAATAGAGCTCTGTTCATTGTCTCTTATGAACCAGTCTTTGTTTTAGCTACGATTACGTATACTTTATGAGATTGGATAGAATGCTTGTCAATATGTGTTTTCTGTGTGTGATTGGCTGAACTCTAGATTGAGATGATTTTATGTATTGCTGTATGAGCCCTCCTGGGGGAGACATTTTGGGGTGGATCAGTGAGCTGTCATGTCTCCTTCTTGTATTATGAGACTGATGTGCTGGAAAAAAAATCAGAAATCACTTCACTGGTCTGTTTACAATGTTATCCATATTTGGATATTTTGCCGCGGCCTAGTGGGTTCCTTTTTTAAGACGTGGGTTCCTGACACAATTGGACTTATATCTACCCATCCCCCGACATTGCGAAGCTGCCGCTCTCTCCGGCTACCGGAGACGAAGAAGCAGCTTCTTCACGCAAAGACGATTCTGCCGCTCACAGTGCTCTGCGGTGTGCGTCTTCTGCCGAAAGAGGCCCGGGAGCGGTGCTTAGCTCTGCAGAGCACCGTACCTTCGTCTTTAGCCTCTCTTCTCGTCTACATCTTAGCAAAAAGCTTTTCCACTGTGTCTGGAAAGGAGAAACTGTGCCAGCACAAAAAACATCTCCCATCGTGTTCTAGAGGCTGCACAGAGGTCTGCCGAGTGTTTTGCAAGAAGAGAAAGAAAGTTGTCCAAAACAGCTTGCAATCGAATGTTCATGTGAATAGAAAAGGCAGGAGAGTGGTCAGGTACTGTTTTCTCTCAGTTGGCAAGCTGCGCACACAATCGCAGTGTTGTACAGCTTGTTTCATCACCTTTGCGAAGTTGCCGCTCTCTCCGGCTCCCGGAGACGAAGAAGCTGCTTCTTCGCGCAAAGACGTTTCTGCCTATCACAGTGCTCTGCGGTGCGCGTCTTCTGCCGAAAGCGGCCCGGGAGCGGTGCTTAACTCTGCAGAGCACCGTACCTTCGTCTTTAGCCTCTCTTCTCGTCTACATCTTAGCAAAAAGCTTTTCCACTCTGTCTGGCAAGGAGAAACTGTGCCAGCACAGAAAACATCTCCCATCGTGTTCTAGAAGCTGCACGGAGGTCTGCCGAGTGTTTTGCAAGAAGAGAAAGAAAGTTGTCCAAAACAGCTTGCAATCGAATGTTCATGTGATTAGAAAAGGCAGGAGAGTTGTCAGGTACTGTTTTCTCTCAGTTGGCAAGCTGCGCACACAATCGCAGTGTTGTACAGCTTGTTTCATCACCTTTGCGAAGTTGCCGCTCTCTCCGGCTCCCGGAGACGAAGAAGCTGCTTCTTCGCGCAAAGACGATTCTGCCGCTCACAGCGCTCTGCGGTGTGCAGCTTCTGCCGAAAGAGGCCCGGGAGCGGTGCTTAGCTCTGCAGAGCACCGTACCTTCGTCTTTAGCCTCTCTTCTGGTCTACATCTTAGCAAAAAGCTTTTCCACTCTGTCTGGCAAGGAGAAACTGTGCCAGCACAGAAAACATCTCCCATCGTGCTCTAGAGGCTGCACGGAGGTCTGCCGAGTGTTTTGCAAGAAGAGAAAGAAAGTTGTCCAAAACAGCTTGCAATCGAATGTTCATGTGATTAGAAAAGGCAGGAGAGTGGTCAGGTACTGTTTTCTCTCAGTTGGCAAGCGGCGCACACAATCGCAGTGTTGTACATCTTGTTTCATCACCTTTGCAAAGTTGCCGCTCTCTCCGGCTCCCGGAAACGAAGAAGCTGCTTCTTCGCGCCAAGACGATTCTGCCGCTCACAGTGCTCTGCAGTGTGTGTCTTCTGCCGAAAGAGGCCCGGGAGCTGTGCTTAGTTCTGCAGAGCACCGTACCTTCGTCTTTAGCCTCTCTTCTCGTCTACATCTTAGCATAAAGCTTTTCCACTCTCTCTGGCAAGGAGAAACTCTGCCAGCACAAAAAACATCTCCCATCGTGTTCTAGAGGCTGCACGGAGGTCTGCCGAGTGTTTTGCAAGAAGAGAAAGAAAGTTGTCCAAAACAGCTTGCAATCGAATGTTCATGTGAAGAGAAAAGGCAGGAGAGTGGTCAGGTACTGTTTTCTCTCAGTTGGCAAGCTGCGCACACAATCGCAGTGTTGTACAGCTTGTTTCATCACCTTTGCGAAGTTGCCGCTCTCTCCGGCTCCCGGAGACGAAGAAGCGGCTTCTTCGCGCAAAGACGATTCTGCCGCTCACAGTGCTCTGCAGTGTGCGCCTTCTGCCGAAAGAGGCCCGGGAGCGGTGCTTAGCTCTGCAGAGCACCGTACCTTCGTCTTTAGACTCTCTTCTCGTCTACATCTTAGCAAAAAGCTTTTCCACTCTGTCTGGCAAGGAGAAACTGTGCCAGCACAGAAAACATCTCCCATCGTGTTCTAGAAGCTGCACGGAGGTCTGCCGAGTGTTTTGCAAGAAGAGAAAGAAAGTTGTCCAAAACAGCTTGCCATCGAATGTTCATGTGAATAGAAAAGGCAGGAGAGTGGTCAGGTACTGTTTTCTCTCAGTTGGCAAGCTGCGCACACAATCGCAGTGTTGTACAGCTTGTTTCATCACCTTTGCGAAGTTGCCGCTCTCTCCGGCTCCCGGAGACGAAGAAGCTGCTTCTTCGCGCAAAGACGATTCTGCCGCTCACAGTGCTCTGCAGTGTGCGTCTTCTGCCGAAAGAGGCCCGGGAGCTGTGCTTAGCTCTGCAGAGCACCGTACATTCGCCTTTAGCCTCTCTTCTCGTCTACATCTTAGCATAAAGCTTTTCCAATCTCTCTGGGAAGGAGAAAATGTGCCAGCACAAAAAACCTCTCCCATCGTGTTCTAGAGGCTGCACGGAGGTCTGCCGAGTGTTTTGCAAGAAGAGAAAGAAAGTTGTCCAAAACAGCTTGCAATCGAATGTTCATGTGAATAGAAAAGGCAGGAGAGTGGTCAGGTACTGTTTTCTCTCACTTGGCAAGCTGGGCACACAATCGCAGTGTTGTACAGCTTGTTTCATCACCTTTGCGAAGTTGCCGCTCTCTCCGGCTCCCGGAGACGAAGAAGCTGCTTCTTCGCGCAAAGACGTTTCTGCCGCTCACAGCGCTCTGCGGTGTGCAGCTTCTGCCGAAAGAGGCCCGGGAGCGGTGCTTAGCTCTGCAGAGCTCCGTACCTTCGTCTTTAGCCTCTCTTCTGGTCTACATCTTAGCAAAAGGTTTTTCCACTCTGTCTGGCAAGGAGAAACTGTGCCAGCACAGAAAACATCTCCCATCGTGCTCTAGAGGCTGCACGGAGGTCTGCCGAGTGTTTTGCAAGAAGAGAAAGAAAGTTGTCCAAAACAGCTTGCAATCGAATGTTCATGTGATTAGAAAAGGCAGGAGAGTGGTCAGGTACTGTTTTCTCTGAGTTGGCAAGCGGCGCACACAATCGCAGTGTTGTAAAGCTTGTTTCATCACCATTGCAAAGTTGCCGCTCTCTCCGGCTCCCGGAGACGAAGAAGCTGCTTCTTCGCGCCAAGACGATTCTGCCGCTCACACTGCTCTGCAGGGTGTGTCTTCTGCCGAAAGAGGCCCGGGAGCTGTGCTTAGTTCTGCAGAGCACCGTACCTTCGTCTTTAGCCTCTCTTCTCGTCTACATCTTAGCATAAAGCTTTTCCACTCTCTCTGGCAAGGAGAAACTCTGCCAGAACAAAAAACATCTCCCATCGTGTTCTAGAGGCTGCACGGAGGTCTGCCGAGTGTTTTGCAAGAAGAGAAAGAAAGTTGTCCAAAACAGCTTGCAATCGAATGTTCATGTGAATAGAAAAGGCAGGAG
Source organism: Melozone crissalis (assembly GCF_028551555.1). Lineage (NCBI taxonomy): Eukaryota > Metazoa > Chordata > Aves > Passeriformes > Passerellidae > Melozone > Melozone crissalis. The sequence goes on from NW_026535787.1 coordinate 21,378,898, forward strand.
AGTGGTCAGGTACTGTTTTCTCTCAGTTGGCAAGCTGCGCACACAATCGCAGTGTTGTACAGCTTGTTTCATCACCTTTGCCAAGTTGCCGCTCTCTCCGGCTCCCGGAGACGAAGAAGCGGCTTCTTCGCGCAAAGACGATTCTGCCGCTCACAGTGTTCTGCAGTGTGCGCCTTCTGCCGAAAGAGGTCCGGGAGCGGTGCTTAGCTCTGCAGAGCACCGTACCTTCGTCTTTAGACTCTCTTCTCGTCTACATCTTAGCAAAAAGCTTTTCCACTCTGTCTGGCAAGGAGAAACTGTGCCAGCACAGAAAACATCTCCCATCGTGTTCTAGAAGCTGCACGGAGGTCTGCCGAGTGTTTTGCAAGAAGAGAAAGAAAGTTGTCCAAAACAGCTTGCCATCGAATGTTCATGTGAATAGAAAAGGCAGGAGAGTGCTCAGGTACTGTTTTCTCTCAGTTGGCAAGCTGCGCACACAATCGCAGTGTTGTACAGCTTGTTTCATCACCTTTGCGAAGTTGCCGCTCTCTCCGGCTCCCGGAGACGAAGAAGCTGCTTCTTCGCGCAAAGACGATTCTGCCGCTCACAGCGCTCTGCAGTGTGCGCCTTCTGCCGAAAGAGGTCCGGGAGCTGTGCTTAGCTCTGCAGAGCACCGTACATTCGCCTTTAGCCTCTCTTCTCGTCTACATCTTAGCATCAAGCTTTTCCAATCTCTCTGGGAAGGAGAAACTGTGCCAGCACAAAAAACCTCTCCCATCGTGTTCTAGAGGCTGCACGGAGGTCTGCCGAGTGTTTTGCAAGAAGAGAAAGAAAGTTGTCCAAAACAGCTTGCAATCGAATGTTCATGTGAATAGAAAAGGCAGGAGAGTGGTCAGGTACTGTTTTCTCTCACTTGGCAAGCTGGGCACACAATCGCAGTGTTGTACAGCTTGTTTCATCACCTTTGCGAAGTTGCCGCTCTCTCCGGCTCCCGGAGACGAAGAAGCTGCTTCTTCGCGCCAAGACGATTCTGCCGCTCACACTGCTCTGCAGTGTGTGTCTTCTGCCGAAAGAGGCCCGGGAGCTGTGCTTAGTTCTGCAGAGCACCGTACCTTCGTCTTTAGCCTCTCTTCTCGTCTACATCTTAGCATAAATCTTTTCCACTCTCTCTGGCAAGGAGAAACTCTGCCAGCACAAAAAACATCTCCCATCGTGTTCTAGAGGCTGCACGGAGGTCTGCCGAGTGTTTTGCAAGAAGAGAAAGAAAGTTGTCCAAAACAGCTTGCAATCGAATGTTCATGTGAATAGAAAAGGCAGGAGAGTGGTCAGGTACTGTTTTCTCTCAGTTGGCAAGCTGCGCACACAATCGCAGTGTTGTACAGCTTGTTTCATCACCTTTGCCAAGTTGCCGCTCTCTCCGGCTCCCGGAGACGAAGAAGCGGCTTCTTCGCGTAAAGACGATTCTGCCGCTCACAGTGCTCTGCAGTGTGCGCCTTCTGCCGAAAGAGGTCCGGGAGCGGTGCTTAGCTCTGCAGAGCACCGTACCTTCGTCTTTAGACTCTCTTCTCGTCTACATCTTAGCAAAAAGCTTTTCCACTCTGTCTGGCAAGGAGAAACTGTGCCAGCACAGAAAACATCTCCCATCGTGTTCTAGAAGCTGCACGGAGGTCTGCCGAGTGTTTTGCAAGAAGAGAAAGAAAGTTGTCCAAAACAGCTTGCAATCGAATGTTCATGTGAATAGAAAAGGCAGGAGAGTGGTCAGGTACTGTTTTCTCTCAGTTGGCAAGCTGCGCACACAATCGCAGTGTTGTACAGCTTGTTTCATTACCTTTGCGAAGTTGCCGCTCTCTCCGGCTCCCGGAGACGAAGAAGCTGCTTCTTCGCGCCAAGACGATTCTGCCGCTCACACTGCTCTGCAGTGTGTGTCTTCTGCCGAAAGAGGCCCGGGAGCTGTGCTTAGTTCTGCAGAGCACCGTACCTTCGTCTTTAGCCTCTCTTCTCGTCTACATCTTAGCATAAAGCTTTTCCACTCTCTCTGGCAAGGAGAAAATCTGCCAGCACAAAAAACATCTCCCATCGTGTTCTAGAGGCTGCACGGAGGTCTGCCGAGTGTTTTGTAAGAAGAGAAAGAAAGTTGTCCAAAACAGCTTGCAATCGAATGTTCATGTGAATAGAAAAGGCAGGAGAGTGGTCAGGTACTGTTTTCTCTCAGTTGGCAAGCTGCGCACACAATCGCAGTGTTGTACAGCTTGTTTCATCACCTTTGCGAAGCTGCCGCTCTCTCCGGCTCCCGGAGACGAAGAAGCTGCTTCTTCGCGCAAAGACGATTCTGCCGCTCACAGTGCTCTGCAGTGTGCGCCTTCAGCCGAAAGAGGTCCGGGAGCGGTGCTTAGCTCTGCAGAGCACCGTACCTTCGTCTTTAGACTCTCTTCTCGTCTACATCTTAGCAAAAAGCTTTTCTATTCTGTCTGGCAAGGAGAAACTGTGCCAGCACAGAAAACATCTCCCATCGTGTTCTAGAGGCTGCACGGAGGTCTGCCGAGTGTTTTGCAAGAAGAGAAAGAAAGTTGTCCAAAAGAGATTGCAATCGAATGTTCATGTGATTAGAAAAGGCAGGAGAGTGGTCAGGTACTCTTTTCTCTGAGTTGGCAAGCGGCGCACACAATCGCAGTGTTGTAAAGCTTCTTTCATCACCTTTGCGAAGTTGCCGCTCTCTCCGGCTCCCGGAGACGAAGAAGCTGCTTCTTCGCGCAAAGACGATTCTGCCGCTCACAGTGCTCTGCAGTGTGTGTCTTCTGCCGAAAGAGGCCCGGGAGCTGGGCTTAGCTCTGCAGAGCACCGTACCTTCGTCTTTAGCCTCTCTTCTCGTCTACATCTTAGCATAAAGCTTTTCCACTCTGTCTGGCAAGGAGAAACTCTGCCAGCACAAAAAACATCTCCCATCGTGTTCTAGAGGCTGCACGGAGGTCTGCCGAGTGTTTTGCAAGAAGAGAAAGAAAGTTGTCCAAAACAGCTTGCAATCGAATGTTCATGTGAATAGAAAAGGCAGGAGAGTGCTCAGGTACTGTTTTCTCTCAGTTGGCAAGCGGCGCACACAATCGCAGTGTTGTACAGCTTGTTTCATCACCTTTGCGAAGTTGCCGCTCTCTCCGGCTCCCGGAGACGAAGAAGCTGCTTCTTCTTCGCGCAAAGACGATTCTGCCGCTCACACTGCTCTGCAGTGTGTGTCTTCTGCTGAAAGAGGCCCGGGAGCTGTGCTTAGCTCTGCAGAGCACCGTACCTTCGTCTTTAGCCTCTCTTCTCGTCTACATTTAGCAAAAAGCTTTTCCACTCTATCTGGCAAGGAGAAACTCTGCCAGCACAAAAAACATCTCCCATCGTGTTCTAGAGGCTGCACGGAGGTCTGCCGAGTGTTTTGCAAGAAGAGAAAGAAAGTTGTCCAAAACAGCTTGCAATCGAATGTTCATGTGAATAGAAAAGGCAGGAGAGTGGTCAGGTACTGTTTTCTCTCAGTTGGCAAGCTGCGCACACAATCGCAGTGTTGTACAGCTTGTTTCATCACCTTTGCGAAGTTGCCGCTCTCTCCGGCTCCCGGAGACGAAGAAGCGGCTTCTTCGCGCAAAGACGATTCTGCCGCTCACAGTGCTCTGCAGTGTGCGCCTTCTGCCGAAAGAGGTCCGGGAGCGGTGCTTAGCTCTGCAGAGCACCGTACCTTCGTCTTTAGCCTCTCTTCTCGTCTACATCTTAGCAAAAAGCTTTTCCACTCTGTCTGGCAAGGAGAAACTGTGCCAGCACAGAAAACATCTCCCATCGTGTTCTAGAAGCTGCACGGAGGTCTGCCGAGTGTTTTGCAAGAAGAGAAAGAAAGTTGTCCAAAACAGCTTGCAATCGAATGTTCATGTGAATAGAAAAGGCAGGAGAGTGGTCAGGTACTGTTTTCTCTCAGTTGGCAAGCTGCGCACACAATCGCAGTGTTGTACAGCTTGTTTCATCACCTTTGCGAAGTTGCCGCTCTCTCCGGCTCCCGGAGACGAAGAAGCTGCTTCTTCGCGCAAAGACGATTCTGCCGCTCACAGTGCTCTGCAGTGTGCGTCTTCTGCCGAAAGAGGCCCGGGAGCTGTGCTTAGCTCTGCAGAGCACCGTACATTCGCCTTTAGCCTCTCTTCTCGTCTACATCTTAGCATAAAGCTTTTCCAATCTCTCTGGGAAGGAGAAAATGTGCCAGCACAAAAAACCTCTCCCATCGTGTTCTAGAGGCTGCACGGAGGTCTGCCGAGTGTTTTGCAAGAAGAGAAAGAAAGTTGTCCAAAACAGCTTGCAATCGAATGTTCATGTGAATAGAAAAGGCAGGAGAGTGGTCAGGTACTGTTTTCTCTCACTTGGCAAGCTGGGCACACAATCGCAGTGTTGTACAGCTTGTTTCATCACCTTTGCGAAGTTGCCGCTCTCTCCGGCTCCCGGAGACGAAGAAGCTGCTTCTTCGCGCAAAGACGTTTCTGCCTATCACAGTGCTCTGCGGTGTGCGTCTTCTGCCGAAAGCGGCCCGGGAGCGGTGCTTAACTCTGCAGAGCACCGTACCTTCGTCTTTAGCCTCTCTTCTCGTCTACATCTTAGCAAAAAGCTTTTCCACTCTGTCTGGCAAGGAGAAACTGTGCCAGCACAGAAAACATCTCCCATCGTGTTCTAGAAGCTGCACGGAGGTCTGCCGAGTGTTTTGCAAGAAGAGAAAGAAAGTTGTCCAAAACAGCTTGCAATCGAATGTTCATGTGATTAGAAAAGGCAGGAGAGTGGTCAGGTACTGTTTTCTCTCAGTTGGCAAGCTGCGCACACAATCGCAGTGTTGTACAGCTTGTTTCATCACCTTTGCGAAGTTGCCGCTCTCTCCGGCTCCCGGAGACGAAGAAGCTGCTTCTTCGCGCAAAGACGATTCTGCCGCTCACAGCGCTCTGCGGTGTGCAGCTTCTGCCGAAAGAGGCCCGGGAGCGGTGATTAGCTCTGCAGAGCTCCGTACCTTCGTCTTTAGCCTCTCTTCTGGTCTACATCTTAGCAAAAGGTTTTTCCACTCTGTCTGGCAAGGAGAAACTGTGCCAGCACAGAAAACATCTCCCATCGTGTTCTAGAGGCTGCACGGAGGTCTGCCGAGTGTTTTGCAAGAAGAGAAAGAAAGTTGTCCAAAACAGCTTGCAATCGAATGTTCATGTGATTAGAAAAGGCAGGAGAGTGGTCAGGTACTGTTTTCTCTGAGTTGGCAAGCGGCGCACACAATCGCACTGTTGTAAAGCTTGTTTCATCACCATTGCAAAGTTGCCGCTCTCTCCGGCTCCCGGAGACGAAGAAGCTGCTTCTTCGCGCAAAGACGATTCTGCCGCTCACAGTGCTCTGCAGTGTGTGTCTTCTGCCGAAAGAGGCCCGGGAGCTGTGCTTAGCTCTGCAGAGCACCGTACATTCGCCTTTAGCCTCTCTTCTCGTCTACATCTTAGCATCAAGCTTTTCCAATCTCTCTGGGAAGGAGAAACTGTGCCAGCACAAAAAACCTCTCCCATCGTGTTCTAGAGGCTGCACGGAGGTCTGCCGAGTGTTTTGCAAGAAGAGAAAGAAAGTTGTCCAAAACAGCTTGCAATCGAATGTTCATGTGAATAGAAAAGGCAGGAGAGTGGTCAGGTACTGTTTTCTCTCAGTTGGCAAGCTGGGCACACAATCGCAGTGTTGTACAGCTTGTTTCATCACCTTTGCGAAGTTGCCGCTCTCTCCGGCTCCCGGAGACGAAGAAGCTGCTTCTTCGCGCCAAGACGATTCTGCCGCTCACACTGCTCTGCAGTGTGTGTCTTCTGCCGAAAGAGGCCCGGGAGCTGTGCTTAGTTCTGCAGAGCACCGTACCTTCGTCTTTAGCCTCTCTTCTCGTCTACATCTTAGCATAAATCTTTTCCACTCTCTCTGGCAAGGAGAAACTCTGCCAGCACAAAAAACATCTCCCATCGTGTTCTAGAGGCTGCACGGAGGTCTGCCGAGTGTTTTGCAAGAAGAGAAAGAAAGTTGTCCAAAACAGCTTGCAATCGAATGTTCATGTGAATAGAAAAGGCAGGAGAGTGGTCAGGTACTGTTTTCTCTCAGTTGGCAAGCTGCGCACACAATCGCAGTGTTGTACAGCTTGTTTCATCACCTTTGCCAAGTTGCCGCTCTCTCCGGCTCCCGGAGACGAAGAAGCGGCTTCTTCGCGTAAAGACGATTCTGCCGCTCACAGTGCTCTGCAGTGTGCGCCTTCTGCCGAAAGAGGTCCGGGAGCGGTGCTTAGCTCTGCAGAGCACCGTACCTTCGTCTTTAGACTCTCTTCTCGTCTACATCTTAGCAAAAAGCTTTTCCACTCTGTCTGGCAAGGAGAAACTGTGCCAGCACAGAAAACATCTCCCATCGTGTTCTAGAAGCTGCACGGAGGTCTGCCGAGTGTTTTGCAAGAAGAGAAAGAAAGTTGTCCAAAACAGCTTGCAATCGAATGTTCATGTGAATAGAAAAGGCAGGAGAGTGGTCAGGTAGTGTTTTCTCTCAGTTGGCAAGCTGCGCACACAATCGCAGTGTTGTACAGCTTGTTTCATCACCTTTGCGAAGTTGCCGCTCTCTCCGGCTCCCGGAGACGAAGAAGCTGCTTCTTCGCGCAAAGGCGATTCTGCCGCTCACAGCGCTCTGCAGTGTGCGTCTTCTGCCGAAAGAGGCCCGGGAGCTGTGCTTAGCTCTGCAGAGCACCGTACATTCGCCTTTAGCCTCTCTTCTCGTCTACATCTTAGCATAAAGCTTTTCCAATCTCTCTGGGAAGGAGAAACTGTGCCAGCACAAAAAACCTCTCCCATCGTGTTCTAGAGGCTGCACGGAGGTCTGCCGAGTGTTTTTCAAGAAGAGAAAGAAAGTTGTCCAAAACAGCTTGCAATCGAATGTTCATGTGAATAGAAAAGGCAGGAGAGTGGTCAGGTACTGTTTTCTCTCACTTGGCAAGCTGGGCACACAATCGCAGTGTTGTACAGCTTGTTTCATCACCTTTGCGAAGTTGCCGCTCTCTCCGGCTCCCGGAGACGAAGAAGCTGCTTCTTCGCGCAAAGACGTTTCTGCCTATCACAGCGCTCTGCGGTGTGCGTCTTCTGCCGAAAGCGGCCCGGGAGCGGTGCTTAACTCTGCAGAGCACCGTACCTTCGTCTTTAGCCTCTCTTCTCGTCTACATCTTAGCAAAAAGCTTTTCCACTCTGTCTGGCAAGGAGAAACTGTGCCAGCACAGAAAACATCTCCCATCGTGTTCTAGAAGCTGCACGGAGGTCTGCCGAGTGTTTTGCAAGAAGAGAAAGAAAGTTGTCCAAAACAGCTTGCAATCGAATGTTCATGTGAATAGAAAAGGCAGGAGAGTGGTCAGGTACTGTTTTCTCTCAGTTGGCAAGCTGCGCACACAATCGCAGTGTTGTACAGCTTGTTTCATCACCTTTGCGAAGTTGCCGCTCTCTCCGGCTCCCGGAGACGAAGAAGCTGCTTCTTCGCGCCAAGACGATTCTGCCGCTCACACTGCTCTGCAGTGTGTGTCTTCTGCCGAAAGAGGCCCGGGAGCTGTGCTTAGTTCTGCAGAGCACCGTACCTTCGTCTTTAGCCTCTCTTCTCGTCTACATCTTAGCATAAAGCTTTTCCACTCTCTCTGGCAAGGCGAAAATCTGCCAGCACAAAAAACATCTCCCATCGTGTTCTAGAGGCTGCACGGAGGTCTGCCGAGTGTTTTGTAAGAAGAGAAAGAAAGTTGTCCAAAACAGCTTGCAATCGAATGTTCATGTGAATAGAAAAGGCAGGAGAGTGGTCAGGTACTGTTTTCTCTCAGTTGGCAAGCTGCGCACACAATCGCAGTGTTGTACAGCTTGTTTCATCACCTTTGCCAAGTTGCCGCTCTCTCCGGCTCCCGGAGACGAAGAAGCGGCTTCTTCGCGCAAAGACGATTCTGCCGCTCACAGTGCTCTGCAGTGTGCGCCTTCTGCCGAAAGAGGTCCGGGAGCGGTGCTTAGCTCTGCAGAGCACCGTACCTTCGTCTTTAGACTCTCTTCTCATCTACATCTTAGCAAAAAGCTTTTCCACTCTGTCTGGCAAGGAGAAACTGTGCCAGCACAGAAAACATCTCCCATCGTGTTCTAGAAGCTGCACGGAGGTCTGCCGAGTGTTTTGCAAGAAGAGAAAGAAAGTTGTCCAAAACAGCTTGCAATCGAATGTTCATGTGAATAGAAAAGGCAGGAGAGTGGTCAGGTACTGTTTTCTCTCAGTTGGCAAGCTGCGCACACAATCGCAGTGTTGTACAGCTTGTTTCATCACGTTTGCCAAGTTGCCGCTCTCTCCGGCTCCCGGAGAGGAAGAAGCTGCTTCTTCGCGCAAAGACGATTCTGCCGCTCACAGTGCTCTGCGGTGTGCAGCTTCTGCCGAAAGAGGCCCGGGAGCGGTGCTTAGCACTGCAGAGCACCGTACTTTCGTCTTTAGCCTCTCTTCTCGTCTACATCTTAGCAAAAAGCTTTTCTATTCTGTCTGGCAAGGAGAAACTGTGCCAGCACAGAAAACATCTCCCATCGTGTTCTAGAGGCTGCACGGAGGTCTGCCGAGTGTTTTGCAAGAAGAGAAAGAAAGTTGTCCAAAAGAGATTGCAATCGAATGTTCATGTGATTAGAAAAGGCAGGAGAGTGGTCAGGTACTCTTTTCTCTGAGTTGGCAAGCGGCGCACACAATCGCAGTGTTGTAAAGCTTCTTTCATCACCTTTGCGAAGTTGCCGCTCTCTCCGGCTCCCGGAGACGAAGAAGCTGCTTCTTCGCGCCAAGACGATTCTGCCGCTCACACTGCTCTGCAGTGTGTGTCTTCTGCTGAAAGAGGCCCGGGAGCTGTGCTTAGCTCTGCAGAGCACCGTATCTTCGTCTTTAGCCTCTCTTCTCGTCTACATTTAGCAAAAAGCTTTTCCACTCTGTCTGGCAAGGAGAAACTGTGCCCGCACAACAAACATCTCCCATCGTGTTGTAGAGGCTGCACGCAGGTGTGCCGAGTGTTTTGCAAGAAGAGAAAGAAAGTTGTCCAAAACAGCTTGCAATCGAATGTTCATGTGAATAGAAAAGGCAGGAGAGTGGTCAGGTACTGTTTTCTCTGAGTTGGCAAGCGGCGCACACAATCGCAGTGTTGTACAGCTTGTTTCATCACCTTTGCAAAGCTGCCGCTCTCTCCGGCTCCCGGAGACGAAGAAGCTGCTTCTTCGCGCAAAGACGATTCTGCCGCTCACAGTGCTCTGCGGTGTGCCGCTTCTGCCAAAAGAGGCCCGGGAGCTGTGCTTAGCTCTGCAGAGAACCGTACCTGCGTCTTTAGCCTCTCTTCTCGTCTACATCTTAGCAAAAAGCTTTTCCACTCTGTCTGGCAAGGAGAAACTGTGCCAGCACAGAAAACATCTCCCATCGTGTTCTAGAGGCTGCACGGAGGTCTGCCAAGTGATTTGCAAGAGGAGAAAGAAAGATGTCCAAAACAGCCTTCAATCGAAGTTTCATGTGATTAGAAAAGGCAGGAGAGTGGTCAGGTACTGTTTTCTCTCAGTTGGCAAGCTGCGCACACAATCGCAGTGTTGTACAGCTTGTTTCATCACCTTTGCCAAGTTCCCGCTCTCTCCGGCACCCGGAGACGAAGAAGCTGCTTCTTCGCGCAAAGACGTTTCTGCCTATTACAGTGCTCTGTGGTGTGCGTCTTCTGCCGAAAGCGGCCCGGGAGCGGTGCTTAGCTCTGCAGAGCACCGTACCTTCGTCTTTAGCCTCTCTTCTCGTCTACATCTTAGCAAAAAGCTTTTCCACTCTGTCTGGCAAGGAGAAACTGTGCCAGCACAGAAACCATCTCCCATCGTGTTCTAGAGGCTGCACGGAGGTCTGCCGAGTGTTTTGCAAGAAGAGAAAGAAAGTTGTCCAAAACAGCTTGCAATCGAATGTTCATGTGAATAGAAAAGGCAGGAGAGTGCTCAGGTACTGTTTTCTCTCAGTTGGCAAGCTGCGCACACAATCGCAGTGTTGTACAGCTTGTTTCATCACCTTTGCCAAGTTGCCGCTCTCTCCGGCTCCCGGAGACGAAGAAGCTGCTTCTTTGCGCAAAGACGATTCTGCCGCTCACAGTGCTCTGCAGTGTGTGTCTTCTGCCGAAAGAGGCCCGGGAGCTGTGCTTAGCTCTGCAGAGCACCGTACCTTCGTCTTTAGCCTCTCTTCTCGTCTACATCTCAGTAAAAAGCTTTTCCACTCTGTCTGGCAAGGAGAAACTGTGCCAGCACAGAAAACATCTCCCATCGTGTTCTAGAAGCTGCACGGAGGTCTGCCGAGTGTTTTGCAAGAAGAGAAAGAAAGTTGTCCAAAACAGCTTGCAATCGAATGTTCATGTGAATAGAAAAGGCAGGAGAGTGGTCAGGTACTGTTTTCTCTCAGTTGGCAAGCTGCGCACACAATCGCAGTGTTGTACAGCTTGTTTCATCACGTTTGCCAAGTTGCCGCTCTCTCCGGCTCCCGGAGACGAAGAAGCTGCTTCTTCGCGCAAAGACGATTCTGCCGCTCACAGTGCTCTGCGGTGTGCAGCTTCTGCCGAAAGAGGCCCGGGAGCGGTGCTTAGCACTGCAGAGCACCGTACTTTCGTCTTTAGCCTCTCTTCTCGTCTACATCTTAGCAAAAAGCTTTTCTATTCTGTCTGGCAAGGAGAAACTGTGCCAGCACAGAAAACATCTCCCATCGTGTTCTAGAGGCTGCACGGAGGTCTGCCGAGTGTTTTGCAAGAAGAGAAAGAAAGTTGTCCAAAAGAGATTGCAATCGAATGTTCATGTGATTAGAAAAGGCAGGAGAGTGGTCAGGTACTCTTTTCTCTGAGTTGGCAAGCAGCGCACACAATCGCAGTGTTGTAAAGCTTCTTTCATCACCTTTGCGAAGTTGCCGCTCTCTCCGGCTCCCGGAGACGAAGAAGCTGCTTCTTCGCGCCAAGACGATTCTGCCGCTCACAGTGCTCTGCAGTGTGCGTCTTCTGCTGAAAGAGGCCCGGGAGCTGTGCTTAGCTCTGCAGAGCACCGTACCTTCGTCTTTAGCCTCTCTTCTCGACTACATCTTAGCATAAAGCTTTTCCACTCTGTCTGGCAAGGAGAAACTCTGCCAGCACAAAAAACATCTCCCATCGTGTTCTAGAGGCTGCACGGAGGTCTGCCGAGTGTTTTGCAAGAAGAGAAAGAAAGTTGTCCAAAACAGCTTGCAATCGAATGTTCATGTGAATAGAAAAGGCAGGAGAGTGGTCAGGTACTGTTTTCTCTCAGTTGGCAAGCTGGGCACACAATCGCAGTGTTGTACAGCTTGTTTCATCACCTTTGCCAAGTTGCCGCTCTCTCCGGCTCCCGGAGACGAAGAAGCGGCTTCTTCGCGCAAAGACGATTCTGCCGCTCAGAGTGCTCTGCAGTGTGTGTCTTCTGCCGAAAGAGGCCCGGGAGCTGTGCTTAGCTATGCAGCGCACCGTACCTTCGTCTTTAGCCTCTCTTCTCGTCTACATCTTAGCAAAAAGCTTTTCCACTCTGTCTGGCAAGGAGAAACTGTGCCAGTACAAAAAACATCTCCCATCGTGTTCTAGAGGCTGCACGGAGGTCTGCCGAGTGTTTTGCAAGAAGAGAAAGAAAGTTGTCCAAAACAGCTTGCAATCGAATGTTCATGTGAATAGAAAAGGCAGGAGAGTGCTCAGGTACTGTTTTCTCTCAGTTGGCAAGCTGCGCACACAATCGCAGTGTTGTACAGCTTGTTTCATCACCTTTGCCAAGTTGCCGCTCTCTCCGGCTCCCGGAGACGAAGAAGCTGCTTCTTCTTCGCGCAAAGACGATTCTGCCGCTCACACTGCTCTGCAGTGTGTGTCTTCTGCTGAAAGAGGCCCGGGAGCTGTGCTTAGCTCTGCAGAGCACCGTACCTTCGTCTTTAGCCTCTCTTCTCGTCTACATTTAGCAAAAAGCTTTTCCACTCTGTCTGGCAAGGAGAAACTGTGCCCGCACAACAAACATCTCCCATCGTGTTCTAGGGGCTGCACCCAGGTGTGCCGAGTGTTTTGCAAGAAGAGAAAGAAAGTTGTCCAAAACAGCTTGCAATCGAATGTTCATGTGAATAGAAAAGGCAGGAGAGTGGTCAGGTACTGTTTTCTCTGAGTTGGCAAGCGGCGCACACAATCGCAGTGTTGTACAGCTTGTTTCATCACCTTTGCGAAGCTGCCGCTCTCTCCGGCTCCCGGAGACGAAGAAGGTGCTTCTTCGCGCAAAGACGATTCTGCCGCTCACAGTGCTCTGCGGTGTGCGCCTTCTGCCGAAAGAGGTCAGGGAGCTGTGCTTAGCTCTGCAGAGAACCGTACCTGCGTCTTTAGACTCTCTTCTCGTCTACATCTTAGCAAAAAGCTTTTCCACTCTGTCTGGCAAGGAGAAACTGTGCCCGCACAAAAAACATCTCCCATCGTGTTCTAGAGGCTGCACGCAGGTGTGCCGAGTGTTTTGCAAGAAGAGAAAGAAAGTTGTCCAAAACAGCTTGCAATCGAATGTTCATGTGAATAGAAAAGGCAGGAGAGTGGTCAGGTACTGTTTTCTCTCAGTTGGCAAGCGGCGCACACAATCGCAGTGTTGTACAGCTTGTTTCATCACCTTTGCCAAGTTGCCGCTCTCTCCGGCTCCCGGAGACGAAGAAGCTGCTTCTTCGCGCAAAGACGTTTCTGCGTATTACAGTGCTCTGCGGTGTGCGTCTTCTGCCGAAAGCGGCCCGGGAGCCGTGCTTAGCTCTGCAGTGCACCGTACCTTCGTCTTTAGCCTCTCTTCTCGTCTACATCTTAGCAAAAACCTTTTCCACTCTGTCTGGCAAGGAGAAACTGTGCCAGCACAAAAAACATCTCCCATCGTGTTCTAGAGGCTGCACGGAGGTCTGCCGAGTGTTTTGCAAGAAGAGAAAGAAAGTTGTCCAAAACAGCTTGCAATCGAATGTTCATGTGAATAGAAAAGGCAGGAGAGTGCTCAGGTACTGTTTTCTCTCAGTTGGCAAGCTGCGCACACAATCGCAGTGTTGTACAGCTTGTTTCATCACCTTTGCCAAGTTGCCGCTCTCTCCGGCTCCCGGAGACGAAGAAGCTGCTTCTTCTTCGCGCAAAGACGATTCTGCCGCTCACACTGCTCTGCAGTGTGTGTCTTCTGCTGAAAGAGGCCCGGGAGCTGTGCTTAGCTCTGCAGAGCACCGTACCTTCGTCTTTAGCCTCTCTTCTCGTCTACATTTAGCAAAAAGCTTTTCCACTCTGTCTGGCAAGGAGAAACTGTGCCCGCACAACAAACATCTCCCATCGTGTTCTAGGGGCTGCACCCAGGTGTGCCGAGTGTTTTGCAAGAAGAGAAAGAAAGTTGTCCAAAACAGCTTGCAATCGAATGTTCATGTGAATAGAAAAGGCAGGAGAGTGGTCAGGTACTGTTTTCTCTGAGTTGGCAAGCGGCGCACACAATCGCAGTGTTGTACAGCTTGTTTCATCACCTTTGCGAAGCTGCCGCTCTCTCCGGCTCCCGGAGACGAAGAAGGTGCTTCTTCGCGCAAAGACGATTCTGCCGCTCACAGTGCTCTGCGGTGTGCGCCTTCTGCCGAAAGAGGTCAGGGAGCTGTGCTTAGCTCTGCAGAGAACCGTACCTGCGTCTTTAGACTCTCTTCTCGTCTACATCTTAGCAAAAAGCTTTTCCACTCTGTCTGGCAAGGAGAAACTGTGCCCGCACAAAAAACATCTCCCATCGTGTTCTAGAGGCTGCACGCAGGTGTGCCGAGTGTTTTGCAAGAAGAGAAAGAAAGTTGTCCAAAACAGCTTGCAATCGAATGTTCATGTGAATAGAAAAGGCAGGAGAGTGGTCAGGTACTGTTTTCTCTCAGTTGGCAAGCGGCGCACACAATCGCAGTGTTGTACAGCTTGTTTCATCACCTTTGCCAAGTTGCCGCTCTCTCCGGCTCCCGGAGACGAAGAAGCTGCTTCTTCGCGCAAAGACGTTTCTGCGTATTACAGTGCTCTGCGGTGTGCGTCTTCTGCCGAAAGCGGCCCGGGAGCCGTGCTTAGCTCTGCAGTGCACCGTACCTTCGTCTTTAGCCTCTCTTCTCGTCTACATCTTAGCAAAAACCTTTTCCACTCTGTCTGGCAAGGAGAAACTGTGCCAGCACAAAAAACATCTCCCATCGTGTTCTAGAGGCTGCACGGAGGTCTGCCGAGTGTTTTGCAAGAAGAGAAAGAAAGTTGTCCAAAACAGCTTGCAATCGAATGTTCATGTGAATAGAAAAGGCAGGAGAGTGGTCAGGTACTGTTTTCTCTCAGTTGGCAAGCTGCGCACACAATCGCAGTGTTGTACAGCTTGTTTCATCACCTTTGCGAAGTTGCCGCTCTCTCCGGCTCCCGGAGACGAAGAAGCTGCTTCTTCTTCGCGCAAAGACGATTCTGCCGCTCACAGTGCTCTGCAGTGTGTGTCTTCTGCCGAAAGAGGCCCGGGAGCGGTGCTTAGCTCTGCAGAGCACCGTACCTTCGTCTTTAGCCTCTCTTCTCGTCTACATCTTAGCAAAAAGCTTTTCCACTCTGTCTGGCAAGGAGAAACTGTGCCAGCACAGAAAACATCTCCCATCGTGTTCTAGAAGCTGCACGTAGTTCTGCCGAGTGTTTTGCAAGAAGAGAAAGAAAGTTGTCCAAAAGAGCCTTCAATCGAAGGTTCATGTGATTAGAAAAGGCAGGAGAGTGGTCAGGTACTGTTTTCTCTCAGTTGGCAAGCTGGGCACACAATCGCAGTGTTGTACAGCTTGTTTCATCACCTTTGCGAAGTTGCCGCTCTCTCCGGCTCCCGGAGACGAAGAAGCTGCTTCTTCGCGCAAAGACGATTCTGCCGCTCACAGTGCTCTGCGGTGTGCGCCTTCTGCCGAAAGAGGCCCGGGAGCGGTGCTTAGCTCTGCAGAGCACCGTACCTTCGTCTTTAGCCTCTCTTCTCGTCTACATCTTAGCAAAAAGCTTTTCCACTCTGTCTGGCAAGGAGAAACTGTGCCAGCACAGAAAACATATCCCATCGTGTTCTAGAAGCTGCACGGAGGTCTGCCGAGTGTTTTGCAAGAAGAGAAAGAAAGTTGTCCAAAACAGCTTGCAATCGAATGTTCATGTGATTAGAAAAGGCAGGAGAGTGGTCAGGTACTGTTTTCTCTGAGTTGGCAAGCTGCGCACACAATCGCAGTGTTGTACAGCTTGTTTCATCACCTTTGCGAAGTTGCCGCTCTCTCCGGCTCCCGGAGACGAAGAAGCTGCTTCTTCGCGCAAAGACGATTCTGCCGCTCACAGTGCTCTGCAGTGTGTGTCTTCTGCCGAAAGAGGCCCGGGAGCTGTGCTTAGTTCTGCAGAGCACCGTACCTTCCTCTTTAGCCTCTCTTCTCGTCTACATCTTAGCAAAAATCTTTTCCATTCTGTCTGGCAAGGACAAACTGTGCCAGCACAAAAAACATCTCCCATCGTGTTCTAGAGGCTGCACGGATGTCTGCCGTGTGTTTTGCAAGAAGAGAAAGAAAGTTGTCCATAACAGCTTGCAATCGAATGGTTATGTGAATAGAAAAGGCAGGAGAGTGGTCAGGTACTGTTTTCTCTCAGTTGGCAAGCTGCGCACACAATCGCAGTGTTGTACAGCTTGTTTCATCACCTTTGCGAAGTTGCCGCTCTCTCCGGCTCCCGGAGACGAAGAAGCTGCTTCTTCTTTGCGCAAAGACGATTCTTCCGCTCACACTGCTCTGCAGTGTGTGTCTTCTGCCGAAAGAGGCCCGCGAGCTGTGCTTAGCTCTGCAGAGCACCGTACCTTCGTCTTTAGCCTCTCTTCTCGTCTACATCTCAGCAAAAAGCTTTTCCACTCTGTCTGAAAAGGAGAAACTGTGACAGCGCAAAAAACATCTCCCATCGTGTTTTTGAGGCTGCACGCAGGTCTGCCGAGTGTTTTGCAAGAAGAGAAAGAAAGTTGTCCAAAACAGCTTGCAATCGAATGTTCATGTGAATAGAAAAGGCAGGAGAGTGGTCAGGTACTGTTTTCTCTCAGTTGGCAAGCTGCGCACACAATCGCAGTGTTGTACAGCTTGTTTCATCACCTTTGCCAAGTTGCCGCTCTCTCCGGCTCCCGGAGACGAAGAAGCTGCTTCTTCTTTGCGCAAAGAGGATTCTGCCGCTCACACTGCTCTGCAGTGTGTGTCTTCTGCCGAAAGAGGCCCGGGAGCTGTGCTTAGCTCTGCAGCTCACCGTACCTTCGTCTTTAGCCTCTCTTCTCGTCTACATCTTAGGAAAATTCTTTTCCAATCTGTCTGGCAAGGAGAAACTGTGCCAGCACAGAAAACATCTCCCATCGTGTTCTAGAGGCTGCACGGAGGTCTGCCGAGTGTTTTGCAAGAAGAGAAAGAAAGTTGTCCAAAACAGCTTCCAATCGAATGTTCATGTGAATAGAAAAGGCAGGAGAGTGGTCAGGTACTGTTTTCTCTCAGTTGGCAAGCTGCGCACACAATTGCAGTGTAGAACAGCTTGTTTCATCACCTTTGCGAAGTTGCCGCTCTCTCAGGCTCACGGAGACGAAGAAGCTGCTTCTTCGCGCAAAGACGATTCTGCCGCTCACAGTGCTCTGCAGTGTGTGTCTTCTGCCGAAAGAGGCCCGGGAGCTGTGCTTAGCTCTGCAGAGCACCGTACCTTCGTCTTTAGCCTATCTTCTCGTCTACATCTTAGCAAAAAGCTTTTCCACTCTGTCTGGCAAGGAGAAACTGTGCCAGCACAGAAAACATCTCCCATCGTGTTCTAGAGACTGCACGGAGGTCTGCCGTGTGTTTTGCAAGAAGAGAACGAAAGTTGTCCAAAACAGCTTGCAATCGAATGTTCATGTGAATAGAAAAGGCAGGAGAGTGGTCAGGTACTGTTTTCTCTCAGTTGGCAAGCTGCGCACACAATCGCAGTGTTGTACAGCTTGTTTCATCACCTTTGCCAAGTTGCCGCTCTCTCCGGCTCCCGGAGACGAAGAAGCTGCTTCTTCGCGCAAAGACGATTCTGCCGCTCACAGTGCTCTGCAGTGTGTGTCTTCTGCCGAAAGAGGCCCGGGAGCTGTGCTTAGTTCTGCTGAGCACCGTACCTTCGTCTTTAGCCTCTCTTCTCGTCTACATCTTAGCAAAAAGCTTTTCCACTCTGTCTGGCAAGGAGAAACTGTGCCAGCACAGAAAACATCTCCCATCGTGTTCTAGAGGCTGCACGGAGGTCTGCCGAGTGTTTTGCAAGAAGAGAAAGAAAGTTGTCCAAAACAGCTTGCAATCGAATGTTCATGTGAATAGAAAAGGCAGGAGAGTGGTCAGGTACTGTTTTCTCTCAGTTGGCAAGCTGCGCACACAATCGCAGTGTTGTACAGCTTGTTTCATCACCTTTGCGAAGTTGCCGCTCTCTCCGGCTCCCGGAGACGAAGAAGCTGCTTCTTCGCGCAAAGACGATTCTGCCGCTCACACTGCTCTGCAGTGTGGGTCTTCTGCCGAAAGACGCCCGGGAGCTGTGCTTAGTTCTGCAGAGCACCGTACCTTCGTCTTTAGCCTCTCTTCTCGTCTACATCTTAGCATAAAGCTTTTCCACTCTGTCTGGCAAGGAGAAACTGTGCCAGCACATAAAACATCTCCCATCGTGTTCTAGAGGCTGCACGGAGGTCTGCCGAGTGTTTTGCAAGAAGAGAAAGAAAGTTGTCCATAACAGCTTACAATCGAATGTTCATGTGAATAGAAAAGGCAGGAGAGTGGTCAGGTACTGTTTTCTCTCAGTTGCCAAGCTGCGCACACAATCGCAGTGTTGTACAGCTTGTTTCATCACCTTTGCGAAATTGCCGCTCTCTCCGGCTCCTGGAGACGAAGAAGCTGCTTCTTCGCGCAAAGACGATTCTGCCGCTCACAGTGTTCTGCAGTGTGTGTCTTCTGCCTAAAGCGGTCCGGGAGCGGTGCTTAGCTCTGCAGAGCACCGTACCTTCGTCTTTAGCCTCTCTTCCCGTCTACATCTCAGCAAAAAGCTTTTCCACTCTGTCTGGCAAGGAGAAACTGTGCCAGCACAGAAACCATCTCCCATCGTGTTCTAGAGGCTGCACGGAGGTCTGCCGTGTGTTTTGCAAGAAGAGAACGAAAGTTGTCCAAAAGAGCTTGCAATCGAATGTTCATGTGAATAGAAAAGGCAGGAGAGTGGTCAGGTACTGTTTTCTCTCAGTTGGCAAGCTGCGCACACAATCGCAGTGTTGTACAGCTTGTTTCATCACCTTTGCCAAGTTGCCGCTCTCTCCGGCTCCCGGAGACGAAGAAGCTGCTTCTTCTTCGCGCAAAGACGATTCTGCCGCTCACACTGCTCTGCAGTGTGTGTCTTCTGCCGAAAGAGGCCCGGGAGCTGTGCTTAGCTCTGCAGAGCACCGTACCTTCGTCTTTAGCCTCTCTTCTCGTCTACATCTTAGCAAAAAGCTTTTCCACTCTGTCTGGCGAGGAGAAACTGTGCCAGCACAAAAAACATCTCCCATCGTGTTCTAGAGGCTGCACGGAGGTCTGCCGTGTGTTTTGCAAGAAGAGAAAGAAAGTTGTCCAAAACAGCTTGCAATCGAATGTTCATGTGAATAGAAAAGGCAGGAGAGTTGTCAGGTACTGTTTTCTCTCAGTTGGCAAGCTGCGCACACAATCGCAGTGTTGTACAGCTTGTTTCATCACCATTGCGAAGTTGCCGCTTTCTCCGGCTCCCGGAGACGAAGAAGCTGCTTCTTCATTGCGCAAAGACGATTCTGCCGCTCACAGTGTTCTGCAGTGTGTGTCTTCTGCCGAAAGAGGTCCGGGAGCGGTGCTTAGCTCTGCAGAGCACCGTACCTTCGTCTTTAGCCTCTCTTCTCGTCTACATCTTAGCATAAAGCTTTTCCACTCTGTCTGGCAAGGAGAAACTGTGCCAGCACAAAAAACATCTCCCATCGTGTTCTAGAGGCTGCACGGAAGTCTGCCGAGTGTTTTGCAAGAAGAGAATGAAAGTTGTCCAAAACAGCTTGCAATCGAATGTTCATGTGAATAGAAAAGGCAGGAGAGTGGTCAGGTACTGTTTTCTCTCAGTTGGCAAGCTGCGCACACAATCGCAGTGTTGTACAGCTTGTTTCATCACCTTTGCGAAGTTGCCGCTCTCTCCGGCTCCCGGAGACGAAGAAGCTGCTTCTTCTTCGCGCAAAGACGATTCTGCCGCTCACACTGCTCTGCAGTGTGTGTCTTCTGCCGAAAGAGGCCCGGGAGCTGTGCTTAGCTCTGCAGAGCACCGTACCTTCGTCTTTAGCCTCTCTTCTCGTCTACATCTTAGCAAAAAGCTTTTCCACTCTGTCTGGCAAGGAGAAACTGTGCCAGCACAAAAAACATCTCCCATCGTGTTCTAGAGGCTGCACGGAGGTCTGCCGTGTGTTTTGCAAGAAGAGAAAGAAAGTTGTCCAAAACAGCTTGCAATCGAATGTTCATGTGAATAGAAAAGGCAGGAGAGTGGTCAGGTACTGTTTTCTCTCAGTTGGCAAGCTGCGCACACAATCGCAGTGTTGTACAGGTTGTTTCATCACCTCTGCCAAGTTGCCGCTCTCTCCGGCTCCCGGAGACGAAGAAGCTGCTACTTCGCGCAAAGACGATTCTGCCGCTAACAGTGCTCTGCAGTGTGTGTCTTCTGCCGGAAGAGGCCCGGGAGCTGTGCTTAGCTCTGCAGAGCACCGTACCTTCGTCTTTAGCCTCTCTTCTCGTCTACATCTTAGGAAAATGCTTTTCCACTCTCTCTGGCAAGGAGAAACTGTGCCAGCACAAAAAACAGATCCCATCGTATTCTAGAGGCTGCACGGAGGTCTGCCGAGTGTTTTGCAAGACGAGAAAAAAGTTGTCCAAAACAGCTTCCAATCGAATGTTCATGTCAATAGAAAAGGCAGGAGAGTGGTCAGGTTCTGTTTTCTCTCAGTTGGCAAGCTGCGCACACAATCGCAGTGTTGTACAGCATGTTTCATCACCTTTGCGAAGTTGCCGCTCTCTCCGGCTCCCGGAGACGAAGAAGCTGCTTCTTCGCGCAAAGACGATTCTGCCGCTCACACTGCTCTGCAGTGTCTGTCTTCTGGCGAAAGAGGCCCGGGAGCTGTGCTTAGCTCTGCAGAGCACCGTACCTTCGTCTTTAGCCTCTCTTCTCGTCTACATCTTCGGAAAATGCTTTTCCACTCTCTCTGGCAAGGAGAAACTGTGCCAGCACAAAAAACAGCTCCCATCGTGTTCTAGAGGCTGCACGGAGGTCTGCCGAGTGTTTTGCAAGAAGAGAAAGAAAGTTGTCCAAAACAGCTTCCAATCGAATATTCATGTGAATAGAAAAGGCAGGAGAGTGGTCAGGTACTGTTTTCTCTCAGTTGGCAAGCTGCGCACACAATCGCAGTGTTGTACAGCTTGTTTCATCACCTTTGCCAAGTTGCGGCTCTCTCCGGCTCCCGGAGACGAAGAAGCTGCTTCTTCGCGCAAAGACGATTCTGCCGCTCACACTGCTCTGCAGTGTGTGTCTTCTGCCGAAAGAGGCCCGGGAGCTGTGCTTAGCTCTGCAGAGCACCGTACCTTCGTCTTTAGCCTCTCTTCTCGTCTACATCTTAGCAAAAAGCTTTTCCACTCTGTCTGGCAAGGAGAAACTGTGCCAGCAGAGAAAACATCTCCCATCGTGTTCTAGAGGCTGCACGGAGGTCTGCCGAGTGTTTTGCAAGACGAGAACGTAAGTTGTCCAAAAGAGCTTGCAATCGAATGTTCATGTGAATAGAAAAGGCAGGGGAGTGGTCAGGTACTGTTTTCTCTCAGTTGGCAAGCTGCGCACACAATCGCAGTGTTGTACAGCTTGTTTCATCACCTTTGCGAAGTTGCCGCTCTCTCCGGCTCCCGGAGACGAAGAAGCTGCTTCTTCGCGCAAAGACGATTCTGCCGCTCACAGTGCTCTGCAGTGTGTGTCTTCTGCCGAAAGACGCCCGGGAGCTGTGCTTAGCTCTGCAGAGCACCGTACCTTCGTCTTTAGCCTCTCTTCTCGTCTACATCTTAGCAAAAAGCTTTTCCACTCTGTCTGGCAAGGAGAAACTGTGCCAGCACAAAAAACATCTCCCATCGTGTTCTAGAGGCTGCACGGAGGTCTGCCGAGTGTTTTGCAAGAAGAGAAAGAAAGTTGTCCATAACCGCTTCCAATCGAATGTTCATGTGAATAGAAAAGGCAGGAGAGTGGTCAGGTACTGTTTTCTCTCAGTTGGCAAGCTGCGCACACAATCGCAGTGTTGTACAGCTTGTTTCATCACCTTTGCCAAGTTGCCGCTCTCTCCGGCTCCCGGAGACGAAGAAGCTGCTTCTTCGCGCAAAGACGATTCTGCCGCTCACAGTGTTCTGCAGTGTGTGTCTTCTGCCGAAAGAGGTCCGGGAGCGGTGCTTAGCTCTTCAGAGCACCGTACCTTCGTCTTTAGCCTCTCTTCTCGTCTACATCTTAGCAAAAAGCTTTTCCAATCTGTCTGGCAAGGAGAAACTGTGCCAGCACAGAAAACATCTCCCATCGTGTTCTAGAGGCTGCACGGAGGTCTGCCGAGTGTTTTGCAAGAAGAGAAAGAAAGTTGTCCAAAACAGCTTGCAATCGAATGTTCATGTGAATAGAAAAGGCAGGAGAGTGGTCAGGTACTGTTTTCTCTCAGTTGGCAAGCTGCGCACACAATCGCACTGTTGTACAGCTTGTTTCATCACCTTTGCGAAGTTGCCGCTCTCTCCGGCTCCCGGAGAGGAAGAAGCTGCTTCTTCGCGCAAAGACGATTCTGCCGCTCACAGTGCTCTGCAGTGTGTGTCTTCTAGCGAAAGAGGCCCGGGAGCTGTGCTTAGCTCTGCAGAGCACCGTACCTTCGTCTTTAGCCTCTTTTCTCGTCTACATCTTAGGAAAATGCTTTTCCACTCTGTCTGGCAAGGAGAAACTGTGCCAGCACAAAAAACATCTCCCATCGTGTTCTAGAGGCTGCACGGAAGTCTGCTGAGTGTTTTGCAAGAAGAGAATGAAAGTTGTCCAAAACAGCTTGCAATCGAATGTTCATGTGAATAGAAAAGGCAGGAGAGTGGTCAGGTACTGTTTTCTCTCAGTTGGCAAGCTGCGCACACAATCGCAGTGTTGTACAGCTTGTTTCATCACCTTTGCCAAGTTGCCGCTCTCTCCGGCTCCCGGAGACGAAGAAGCTGCTTCTTCGCGCAAAGACGATTCTGCCGCTCACAGTGCTCTGCAGTGTGTGTCTTCTAGCGAAAGAGGCCCGGGAGCTGTGCTTAGCTCTGCAGAGCACCGTACCTTCGTCTTTAGACTCTTTTCTCGTCTATATCTTAGGAAAATACTTTTCCAATCTTTCTGGCAAGGAGAAACTGTGCCAGCACAGAAAACATCTCCCATCGTGTTCTAGAGGCTGCACGCAGGTCTGCGGAGTGTTTTGCAAGAAGAGAAAGAAAGTTGTCCAAAAGAGCTTGCAATCGAATGTTCATGTGAATAGAAAAGGCAGGAGAGTGGTCAGGTACTGTTTTCTGTCAGTTGGCAAGCTGCGCACACAATCGCAGTGTTGTACAGCTTGTTTCATCACCTTTGCCAAGTTGCCGCTCTCTCCGGCTCCCGGAGACGAAGAAGCTGCTACTTCGCGCAAAGACGATTCTGCCGCTAACAGTGCTCTGCAGTGTGTGTCTACTGCCGAAAGAGGCCCGGGAGCTGTGCTTAGCTCTGCAGAGCACCGTACCTTCGTCTTTAGCCTCTCTTCTCGTCTACATCTTAGGAAAATGCTTTTCTACTCTCTCTGGCAAGGAGAAACTGTGCCAGCACAAAAAACATCTCCCATCGTGTTCTAGAGGCTGCACGGTGGTCTGCCGAGTGTTTTGCAAGACGAGAAAGAAAGTTGTCCAAAACAGCTTCCAATCGAATGTTCATGTCAATAGAAAAGGCAGGAGAGTGGTCAGGTACTGTTTTCTCTCAGTTGGCAAGCTGCGCACACAATCGCAGTGTTGTACAGCTTGTTTCATCACCTTTGCGAAGTTGGCGCTCTCTCCGGCTCCCGGAGACGAAGAAGCTGCTTCTTCGCGCAAAGACGATTCTGCCGCTCACACTGCTCTGCAGTGTGTGTCTTCTGGCGAAAGAGGCCCGGGAGCTGTGCTTAGCTCTGCAGAGCACCGTACCTTCGTCTTTAGCCTCTCTTCTCGTCTACATCTTAGGAAAATGCTTTTCCACTCTCTCTGGCAAGGAGAAACTGTGCCAGCACAAAAAACAGCTCCCATCGTGTTCTAGAGGCTGCACGGAGGTCTGCCGAGTGTTTTGCAAGAAGAGAAAGAAAGTTGTCCAAAACAGCTTGCAATCGAATGTTCATGTGAATAGAAAAGGCAGGAGAGTGGTCAGGTACTGTTTTCTCTCCGTTGGCAAGCTGCGCACACAATCGCAGTGTTGTACAGCTTGTTTCATCACCTTTGCCAAGTTGCCGCTCTCTCCGGCTCCCAGAGACGAAGAAGCTGCTTCTTCGCGCAAAGACGATTCTGCCGCTCACACTGCTCTGCAGTGTGTGTCTTCTGCCGAAAGAGGCCCGGGAGCTGTGCTTAGCTCTGCAGAGCACCGTACCTTCGTCTTTAGCCTCTCTTCTCGTCTACATCTTAGCAAAAAGCTTTTCCACTCTGTCTGGCAAGGAGAAACTGTGCCAGCACAGAAAACATCTCCCATCGTGTTCTAGAGGCTGCACGGAGGTCTGCCGAGTGTTTTGCAAGACGAGAACGTAAGTTGTCCAAAAGAGCTTGCAATCGAATGTTCATGTGAATAGAAAAGGCAGGGGAGTGGTCAGGTACTGTTTTCTCTCAGTTGGCAAGCTGCGCACACAATCGCAGTGTTGTACAGCTTGTTTCATCACCTTTGCGAAGTTGCCGCTCTCTCCGGCTCCCGGAGACGAAGAAGCTGCTTCTTCGCGCAAAGACGATTCTGCCGCTCACAGTGCTCTGCAGTGTGTGTCTTCTGCCGAAAGACGCCCGGGAGCTGTGCTTAGTTCTGCAGAGCACCGTACCTTCGTCTTTAGCCTCTCTTCTCGTCTACATCTTAGCAAAAAGCTTTTCCACTCTGTCTGGCAAGGAGAAACTGTGCCAGCACAAAAAACATCTCCCATCGTGTTCTAGAGGCTGCACGGAGGTCTGCCGTGTGTTTTGCAAGAAGAGAAAGAAAGTTGTCCATAACCGCTTGCAATCGAATGTTCATGTGAATAGAAAAGGCAGGAGAGTGGTCAGGTACTGTTTTCTCTCAGTTGGCAAGCTGCGCACACAATCGCAGTGTTGTACAGCTTGTTTCATCACCTTTGCGAAGTTGCCGCTCTCTCCGGCTCCCGGAGACGAAGAAGCTGCTTCTTCGCGCAAAGACGATTCTGCCGCTCACAGTGATCTGCAGTGTGTGTCTTCTGCCGAAAGAGGTCCGGGAGCGGTGCTTAGCTCTGCAGAGCACCGTACCTTCGTCTTTAGCCTCTCTTCTCGTCTACATCTTAGCAAAAAGCTTTTCCACTCTGTCTGGCAAGGAGAAACTGTGCCAGCACAGAAAACATCTCCCATCGTGTTCTAGAGGCTGCACGGAGGTCTGCCGAGTGTTTTGCAAGAAGAGAAAGAAAGTTGTCCAAAACAGCTTGCAATCGAATGTTCATGTGAATAGAAAAGGCAGGAGAGTGGTCAGGTACTGTTTTCTCTCAGTTGGCAAGCTGCGCACACAATCGCACTGTTGTACAGCTTGTTTCATCACCTTTGCGAAGTTGCCGCTCTCTCCGGCTCCCGGAGACGAAGAAGCTGCTTCTTCGCGCAAAGACGATTCTGCCGCTCACAGTGCTCTGCAGTGTGTGTCTTCTGCCGAAAGAGGCCCGGGAGCTGTGCTTAGCTCTGCAGAGCACCGGACCTTCGTCTTTAGCCTCTCTTCTCGTCTACATCTTAGCAAAAACTTTTCCACTCTGTCTGGCAAGGAGAAACTGTGCCAGCACAAAAAACATCTCCCATCGTGTTCTAGAGGCTGCACGGAGGTCTGCCGAGTGTTTTGCAAGAAGAGAAAGAAAGTTGTCCAAAACAGCTTGCAATCGAATGTTCATGTGAATAGAAAAGGCAGGAGAGTGGTCAGGTACTGTTTTCTCTCAGTTGGCAAGCTGCGCACACAATCGCAGTGTTGTACAGCTTGTTTCATCACCTTTGCCAAGTTGCCGCTCTCTCCGGCTCCCGGAGACGAAGAAGCTGCTTCTTCGCGCAAAGACGATTCTGCCGCTCACAGTGCTCTGCAGTGTGTGTCTTCTGCCGAAAGAGGCCCGGGAGCTGTGCTTAGCTCTGCAGAGCACCGTACCTTCGTCTTTAGCCTCTCTTCTCGTCTACATCTTAGCAAAAAGCTTTTCCACTCTGTCTGGCAAGGAGAAACTGTGCCAGCATAGAAAACATCTCCCATCGTGTTCTAGAGGCTGCACGGAGGTCTGCCGTGTGTTTTGCAAGAAGAGAAAGAAAGTTGTCCAAAACAGCTTGCAAGCGAATGTTCATGTGAATAGAAAAGGCAGGAGAGTGGTCAGGTACTGTTTTCTCTCAGTTGGCAAGCTGCGCACACAATCGCAGTGTTGTACAGCTTGTTTCATCACCTTTGCCAAGTTTCCGCTCTCTCCGGCTCCCGGAGACGAAGAAGCTGCTTCTTCGCGCAAAGACGATTCTGCCGCTCACAGTGCTCTGCAGTGTGTGTCTTCTGCCGAAAGAGGTCCGGGAGCTGTGCTTAGTTCTGCAGAGCACCGTACCTTCGTCTTTAGCCTCTCTTCTCGTCTACATCTTAGCATAAAGCTTTTCCACTCTGTCTGGCAAGGAGAAACTGTGCCAGCACAAAAAACATCTCCCATCGTGTTCTAGAGGCTGCACGGAGGTCTGCCGAGTGTTTTGCAAGAAGAGAACGAAAGTTGTCCAAAACAGCTTGCAATCGAATGTTCATGTGAATAGAAAAGGCAGGAGAGTGGTCAGGTACTGTTTTCTCTCACTTGGCAAGCTGTGCACACAATCGCAGTGTTGTACAGCTTGTTTCATCACCTTTGCGAAGTTGCCGCTCTCTCCGGCTCCCGGAGACGAAGAAGCTGCTTCTTCATTGCGCAGAGACGATTCTGCCGCTCACAGTGCTCTGCAGTGTGTGTCTTCTAGCGAAAGAGGCCCGGGAGCTGTGCTTAGCTCTGCAGAGCACCGTACCTTCGTCTTTAGCCTCTTTTCTCGTCTACATCTTAGGAAAATGCTTTTCCAATCTGTCTGGCAAGGAGAAACTGTGCCAGCACAGAAAACATCTCCCATCGTGTTCTAGAGGCTGCACGCAGGTCTGCGGAGTGTTTTGCAAGAAGAGAAAGAAAGTTGTCCAAAACAGCTTGCAATCGAATGTTCATGTGAATAGAAAAGGCAGGAGAGTGGTCAGGTACTGTTTTCTCTCAGTTGGCAAGCTGCGCACACAATCGCAGTGTTGTACAGCTTGTTTCATCACCTTTGCCAAGTTGCCGCTCTCTCCGGCTCCCGGAGACGAAGAAGCTGCTACTTCGCGCAAAGACGATTCTGCCGCTCACAGTGCTCTGCAGTGTGTGTCTTCTGCCGAAAGAGGCCCGGGAGCAGTGCTTATCTCTGCAGAGCACCGAACCTTCGTCTTTAGCCTCTCTTCTCGTCTACATCTTAGGGAAATGCTTTTCCACTCTCTCTGGCAAGGAGAAACTGTGCCAGCACAAAAAACAGCTCCCATCGTGTTCTAGAGGCTGCACGGAGGTCTGCCGAGTGTTTTGCAAGAAGAGAAAGAAAGTTGTCCAAAACAGCTTGCAATCGAATGTTCATGTGAATAGAAAAGGCAGGAGAGTGGTCAGGTACTGTTTTCTCTCAGTTGGCAAGCTGCGCACACAATCGCAGTGTTGTACAGCTTGTTTCATCACCTTTGCCAAGTTGCCGCTCTCTCCGGCTCCCGGAGACGAAGAAGCTGCTTCTTCGCGCAAAGACGATTCTGCCGCTCACACTGCTCTGCAGTGTGTGTCTTCTGGCGAAAGAGGCCCGGGAGCTGTGCTTAGCTCTGCAGAGCACCGTACCTTCGTCTTTAGCCTCTCTTCTCGTCTACATCTTAGCATAAAGCTTTTCCACTCTGTCTGGCAAGGAGAAACTGTGCCAGCACAAAAAACATCTCCCATCGTGTTCTAGAGGCTGCACGGAAGTCTGCCGAGTGTTTTGCAAGAAGAGAATGAAAGTTGTCCAAAACAGCTTGCAATCGAATGTTCATGTGAATAGAAAAGGCAGGAGAGTGGTCAGGTACTGTTTTCTCTCAGTTGGCAAGCTGCGCACACAATCGCAGTGTTGTACAGCTTGTTTCATCACCTTTGCGAAGTTGCCGCTCTCTCCGGCTCCCGGAGACGAAGAAGCTGCTTTTTCGCGCAAAGACGATTCTGCCGCTCACAGTGCTCTGCAGTGTGTGTCTTCTAGCGAAAGAGGCCCGGGAGCTGTGCTTAGCTCTGCAGAGCACCGTACCTTCGTCTTTAGACTCTTTTCTCGTCTATATCTTAGGAAAATACTTTTCCAATCTTTCTGGCAAGGAGAAACTGTGCCAGCACAGAAAACATCTCCCATCGTGTTCTAGAGGCTGCACGCAGGTCTGCGGAGTGTTTTGCAAGAAGAGAAAGAAAGTTGTCCAAAAGAGCTTGCAATCGAATGTTCATGTGAATAGAAAAGGCAGGAGAGTGGTCAGGTACTGTTTTCTCTCACTTGGCAAGCTGCGCACACAATCGCAGTGTTGTACAGCTTGTTTCATCACCTTTGCCAAGTTGCCGCTCTCTCCGGCTCCCGGAGACGAAGAAGCTGCTACTTCGCGCAAAGACGATTCTGCCGCTAACAGTGCTCTGCAGTGTGTGTCTTCTGCCGAAAGAGGCCCGGGAGCTGTGCTTAGCTCTGCAGAGCACCGTACCTTCGTCTTTAGCCTCTCTTCTCGTCTACATCTTAGGAAAATGCTTTTCCACTCTCTCTGGCAAGGAGAAACTGTGCCAGCACAAAAAACATCTCCCATCGTGTTCTAGAGGCTGCACGGAAGTCTGCCGAGTGTTTTGCAAGACGAGAAAGAAAGTTGTCCAAAACAGCTTGCAATCGAATGTTCATGTCAATAGAAAAGGCAGGAGAGTGGTCAGGTACTGTTTTCTCTCAGTTGGCAAGCTGCGCACACAATCGCAGTGTTGTACAGCTTGTTTCATCACCTTTGCCAAGTTGCCGCTCTCTCCGGCTCCCGGAGACGAAGAAGCTGCTTCTTCGCGCAAAGACGATTCTGCCGCTCACAGTGCTCTGCAGTGTGTGTCTTCTGGCGAAAGAGGCCCGGGAGCTGTGCTTAGCTCTGCAGAGCACCGTACCTTCGTCTTTAGCCTCTCTTCTCGTCTACATCTTAGGAAAATGCTTTTCCACACTCTCTGGCAAGGAGAAACTGTGCCAGCACAAAAAACAGCTCCCATCGTGTTCTAGAGGCTGCACGGAGGTCTGCCGAGTGTTTTGCAAGAAGAGAAAGAAAGTTGTCCAAAACAGCTTCCAATCGAATGTTCATGTGAATAGAAAAGGCAGGAGAGTGGTCAGGTACTGTTTTCTCTCAGTTGGCAAGCTGCGCACACAATCGCAGTGTTGTACAGCTTGCTTCATCACCTTTGCCAAGTTGCCGCTCTCTCCGGCTCCCGGAGACGAAGAAGCTGCTTCTTCGCGCAAAGACGATTCTGCCGCTCACACTGCTCTGCAGTGTGTGTCTTCTGCCGAAAGAGGCCCGGGAGCTGTGCTTAGCTCTGCAGAGCACCGTACCTTCGTCTTTAGCCTCTCTTCTCGTCTACATCTTAGCAAAAAGCTTTTCCACTCTGTCTGGCAAGGAGAAACTGTGCCAGCACAGAAAACATCTCCCATCGTGTTCTAGAGGCTGCACGGAGGTCTGCCGAGTGTTTTGCAAGACGAGAACGTAAGTTGTCCAAAACAGCTTGCAATCGAATGTTCATGTGAATAGAAAAGGCAGCAGAGTGGTCAGGTACTGTTTTCTCTCAGTTGGCAAGCTGCGCACACAATCGCAGTGTTGTACAGCTTGTTTCATCACCTTTGCCAAGTTGCCGCTCTCTCCGGCTCCCGGAGACGAAGAAGCTGCTTCTTCGCGCAAAGACGATTCTGCCGCTCACAGTGCTCTGCAGTGTGTGTCTTCTGCCGAAAGACGCCCGGGAGCTGTGCTTAGTTCTGCAGAGCACCGTACCTTCGTCTTTAGCCTCTCTTCTCGTCTACATCTTAGCAAAAAGCTTTTCCACTCTGTCTGGCAAGGAGAAACTGTGCCAGCACAAAAAACATTTCCCATCGTGTTCTAGAGGCTGCACGGAGGTCTGCCGAGTGTTTTGCAAGAAGAGAAAGAAAGTTGTCCATAACCGCTTCCAATCGAATGTTCATGTGAATAGAAAAGGCAGGAGAGTGGTCAGGTACTGTTTTCTCTCAGTTGGCAAGCTGCGCACACAATCGCAGTGTTGTACAGCTTGTTTCATCACCTTTGCGAAGTTGCCGCTCTCTCCGGCTCCCGGAGACGAAGAAGCTGCTTCTTCGCGCAAAGACGATTCTGCCGCTCACAGTGTTCTGCAGTGTGTGTCTTCTGCCGAAAGAGGTCCGGGAGCGGTGCTTAGCTCTGCAGAGCACCGTACCTTCGTCTTTAGCCTCTCTTCTCGTCTACATCTTAGCAAAAAGCTTTTCCAATCTGTCTGGCAAGGAGAAACTGTGCCAGGACAGAAAACATCTCCCATCGTGTTCTAGAGGCTGCACGGAGGTCTGCCGAGTGTTTTGCAAGAAGAGAAAGAAAGTTGTCCAAAACAGCTTGCAATCGAATGTTCATGTGAATAGAAAAGGCAGGAGAGTGGTCAGGTACTGTTTTCTCTCAGTTGGCAAGCTGCGCACACAATCGCAGTGTTGTACAGCTTGTTTCATCACCTTTGCGAAGTTGCCGCTCTCTCCGGCTCCCGGAGACGAAGAAGCTGCTTCTTCGCGCAAAGACGATTCTGCCGCTCACAGTGCTCTGCAGTGTGTGTCTTCTGCCGAAAGAGGCCCGGGATCTGTGCTTAGTTCTGCAGAGCACCGTACCTTCGTCTTTAGCCTCTCTTCTCGTCTACATCTTAGCAAAAAGCTTTTCCACTCTGTCTGGCAAGGAGAAACTGTGCCAGCACAAAAAACAGTTCCCATCGTGTTCTAGAGGCTGCACGGAGGTCTGCCGAGTGTTTTGCAAGAAGAGAAAGAAAGTTGTCCAAAACAGCTTGCAATCGAATGTTCATGTGAATAGAAAAGGCAGGAGAGTGGTCAGGTACTGTTTTCTCTGAGTTGGCAAGCTGCGCACACAATCGCAGTGTTGTACAGCTTGTTTCATCACCTTTGCCAAGTTGCCGCTCTCTCCGGCTCCCGGAGACGAAGAAGCTGCTTCTTCGCGCAAAGACGATTCTGCCGCTCACAGTGCTCTGCAGTGTGTGTCTTCTGCCGAAAGAGGCCCGGGAGCTGTGCTTAGCTCTGCAGAGCACCGTACCTTCGTCTTTAGCCTCTCTTCTCGTCTACATCTTAGCAAAAAGCTTTTCCACTCTGTCTGGCAAGGAGAAACTGTGCGAGCATAGAAAACATCTCCCATCGTGTTCTAGAGGCTGCACGGAGGTCTGCCGTGTGTTTTGCAAGAAGAGAAAGAGAGTTGTCCAAAACAGCTTCCAATCGAATGTTCATGTGAATAGAAAAGGCAGGAGAGTGGTCAGGTACTGTTTTCTCTCAGTTGGCAAGCTGCGCACACAATCGCAGTGTTGTACAGCTTGTTTCATCACCTTTGCCAAGTTGCCGCTCTCTCCGGCTCCCGGAGACGAAGAAGCTGCTTCTTCGCGCAAAGACGATTCTGCCGCTCACACTGCTCTGCAGTGTGTGTCTTCTGCCGAAAGAGGCCCGGGAGCTGTGCTTAGTTCTGCAGAGCACCGTACCTTCGTCTTTAGCCTCTCTTCTCGTCTACATCTTAGCATAAAGCTTTTCCACTCTGTCTGGCAAGGAGAAACTGTGCCAGCACAAAAAACATCTCCCATCGTGTTCTAGAGGCTGCACGGAGGTCTGCCGAGTGTTTTGCAAGAAGAGAAAGAAAGTTGTCCAAAACAGCTTCCAATCGAATCTTCATGTGAATAGAAAAGGCAGGAGAGTGGTCAGGTACTGTTTTCTCTCAGTTGGCAAGCTGTGCACACAATCGCAGTGTTGTACAGCTTGTTTCATCACCTTTGCGAAGTTGCCGCTCTCTCCGGCTCCCGGAGACGAAGAAGCTGCTACTTCGCGCAAAGACGATTCTGCCGCTAACAGTGCTCTGCAGTGTGTGTCTTCTGCCGAAAGAGGCCCGGGAGCTGTGCTTAGCTCTGCAGAGCACCGTACCTTCGTCTTTAGGCTCTCTTCTCGTCTACATCTTAGGAAAATGCTTTTCCACTCTCTCTGGCAAGGAGAAACTGTGCCAGCACAAAAAACATCTCCCATCGTGTTCTAGAGGCTGCACGGAGGTCTGCCGAGTGTTTTGCAAGAAGAGAAAGAAAGTTGTCCAAAACAGCTTCCAATCGAATGTTCATGTCAATAGAAAAGGCAGGAGAGTGGTCAGGTACTGTTTTCTCTCACTTGGCAAGCTGCGCACACAATCGCAGTGTTGTACAGCTTGTTTCATCACCTTTGCCAAGTTGCCGCTCTCTCCGGCTCCCGGAGACGAAGAAGCTGCTTCTTCGCGCAAAGACGATTCTGCCGCTCACAGTGTTCTGCAGTGTGTGTCTTCTGCCGAAAGAGGCCCGGGAGCTGTGCTTAGCTCTGCAGAGCACCGTACCCTCGTCTTTAGCCTCTCTTCTCGTCTACATCTTAGCAAAAATCTTTTCCACTCTGTCTGGCAAGGAGAAACTGTGCCAGCACAGAAAACATCTCCCATCGTGTTCTAGAGGCTGCGCGGAGGTCTGCCGTGTGTTTTGCAAGAAGAGAACGAAAGTTGTCCAAAACAGCTTGCAATCGAATGTTCATCTGAATAGAAAAGGCAGGAGAGTGGTCAGGTACTGTTTTCTCTCAGTTGGCAAGCTGCGCACACAATCGCAGTGTTGTACAGCTTGTTTCATCACCTTTGCGAAGTTGCCGCTCTCTCCGGCTCCCGGAGACGAAGAAGCTGCTTCTTCGCGCAAAGACGATTCTGCCGCTCACAGTGCTCTGCAGTGTGTGTCTTCTGCCGAAAGAGGCCCGGGAGCTGTGCTTAGTTCTGCAGAGCACCGTACCTTCGTCTTTAGCCTCTCTTCTCGTCTACATCTTAGCATAAAGCTTTTCCACTCTGTCTGGCAAGGAGAAACTGTGCCAGCACAAAAAACATCTCCCATCGTGTTCTAGAGGCTGCACGGAAGTCTGCCGAGTGTTTTGCAAGAAGAGAAAGAAAGTTGTCCAAAACAGCTTGCAATCGAATGTTCATGTGAATAGAAAAGGCAGAAGAGTGGTCAGGTACTGTTTTCTCTCAGTTGGCAAGCTGCGCACACAATCGCAGTGTTGTACAGCTTGTTTCATCACCTTTGCGAAGTTGCCGCTCTCTCCGGCTCCCGGAGACGAAGAAGCTGCTTCTTCGCGCAAAGACGATTCTGCCGCTCACACTGCTCTGCAATGTGTGTCTTCTGCCGAAAGAGGCCCGGGAGCTGTGCTTAGCTCTGCAGAGCACCGTACCTTCGTCTTTAGCCTCTCTTCTCGTCTACATCTTAGCAAAAATCTTTTCCACTCTGTCTGGCAAGGAGAAACTGTGCCAGCACAGAAAACATCTCCCATCGTGTTCTAGAGGCTGCACGCAGGTCTGCCGAGTGTTTTGCAAGAAGAGAAAGAAAGTTGTCCAAAACAGCTTCCAATCGAATGTTCATGTGAATAGAAAAGGCAGGAGAGTGGTCAGGTACTGTTTTCCCTCACTTGGCAAGCTGCGCACACAATCGCAGTGTTGTACAGCTTGTTTCATCACCTTTGCGAAGTTGCCGCTCTCTGCGGCTCCCGGAGACGAAGAAGCTGCTTCTTCGCGCAAAGACGATTCTGCCGCTCACAGTGCTCTGCAGTGTGTGTCTTCTGCCGAAAGAGGCCCGAGAGCTGTGCTTAGTTCTGCAGAGCACCGTACCTTCGTCTTTAGCCTCTCTTCTCGTCTACATCTTAGCAAAAAGCTTTTCCACTCTGTCTGGCAAGGAGAAACTGTGCCAGCACAAAAAACATCTCCCATCGTGTTCTAGACGCTGCACGGAGGTCTGCCGAGTGTTTTGCAAGAAGAGAAAGAAAGTTGTCTAAAACAGCTTCCAATCGAATGTTCATGTCAATAAAAAAGGCAGGAGAGTGGTCAGGTACTGTTTTCTCTCAGTTGGCAAGCTGCGCACACAATCGCAGTGTTGTAAAGCTTGTTTCATCACCTTTGCCAAGTTGCCGTTCTCTCCGGCTCCCGGAGACGAAGAAGCTGCTTCTTCGCGCAAAGACGATTCTGCCGCTCACAGTGCTCTGCAGTGTGTGTCTTCTGCCGAAACAGGCCCGGGAGCTGTGCTTAGTTCTGCAGAGCACCGTACCTTCGTCTTTAGCCTCTCTTCTGGTCTACATCTTTGCAAAAAGCTTTTCCACTCTGTCTGGCAAGGAGAAACTGTGCCAGCAGAGAAAACAGCTCCCATCGAGTTCTAGAGGCTGCACGGAGGTCTGCCGTGTGTTTTGCAAGAAGAGAAAGAAAGTTGTCCAAAACAGCTTGCAATCGAATGTTCATGTGAATAGAAAAGGCAGGAGAGTGGTCAGGTACTGTTTTCTCTCAGTTGGCAAGCTGCGCACACAATCGCAGTGTTGTACAGCTTGTTTCATCACCTTTGCGAAGTTGCCGCTCTCTCCGGCTCCCGGAGACGAAGAAGCTGCTTCTTCGCGCAAAGACGATTCTGCCGCTCACAGTGCTCTGCAGTGTGTGTCTTCTGCCGAAAGAGGCCTGGGAGCTGTGCTTAGTTCTGCAGAGCACCGTACCTTCGTCTTTAGCCTCTCTTCTCGTCTACATCTTAGCAAAAAGCTTTTCCACTCTGTCTGGCAAGGAGAAACTGTGCCAGCACAAAAAACATCTCCCATCGTGTTCTAGAGGCTGCACGGAGGTCTGCCGAGTGTTTTGCAAGAAGAGAAAGAAAGTTGTCCAAAACAGCTTCCAATCGAATGTTCATGTCAATAAAAAAGGCAGGAGAGTGGTCAGGTACTGTTTTCTCTCACTTGGCAAGCTGCGCACACAATCGCAGTGTTGTACAGCTTGTTTCATCACCTTTGCCAAGTTTCCGCTCTCTCCGGCTCCCGGAGACGAAGAAGCTGCTTCTTCGCGCAAAGACGATTCTGCCGCTCACAGTGCTCTGCAGTGTGTGTCTTCTGCCGAAAGAGGCCCGGGAGCTGTGCTTAGCTCTGCAGAGCACCGGACCTTCGTCTTTAGCCTCTCTTCTCGTCTACATCTTAGCAAAATCTTTTCCACTCTGTCTGGCAAGGAGAAACTGTGCCAGGACAGAAAACATCTCCCATCGTGTTCTAGATTCTGCACGGTGGTCTGCCGTGTGTTTTGCAAGAAGAGAACGAAAGTTGTCCAAAACAGCTTGCAATCGAATGTTCATGTCAATAGAAAAGGCAGGAGAGTGGTCAGGTACTGTTTTCTCTCAGTTGGCAAGCTGCGCACACAATGGCAGTGTTGTAAAGCTTGTTTCATCACCTTTGCCAAGTTGCCGCTCTCTCCGGCTCCCGGAGACGAAGAAGCTGCTTCTTCGCGCAAAGACGATTCTGCCGCTCACAGTGCTCTGCAGTGTGTGTCTTCTGCCGAAAGAGGCCCGGGAGAGGTGCTTAGTTCTGCAGAGCACCGTACCTTCGTCTTTAGCCTCTCTTCCGGTCTACATCTTTGCAAAAAGCTTTTCCACTCTGTCTGGCAAGGAGAAACTGTGCCAGCACAAAAAACATCTCCCATCGTGTTCTAGAGGCTGCACGGAGGTCTGACGAGTGTTTTGCAAGAAGAGAAAGAAAGTTGTCCAAAACAGCTTCCAATCGAATGTTCATGTGAATAGAAAAGGCAGGAGAGTGGTCAGGTACTGTTTTCTCTCACTTGGCAAACTGCGCACACAATCGCAGTGTTGTACAGCTTGTTTCATCACCTTTGCGAAGTTGCCGCTCTCTCCGGCTCCCGGAGACGAAGAAGCTGCTTCTTCGCGCAAAGACGATTCTGCCGCTCACAGTGCTCTGCAGTGTGTGTCTTCTGCCAAAAGAGGCCCGGGAGCTGTGCTTAGCTCTGCAGAGCACCGTACCTTCGTCTTTAGCCTCTCTTCTCGTCTACATCTTAGCAAAAAGCTTTTCCACTCTGTCTGGCAAGGAGAAACTGTGCCAGCACAGAAAACATCTCCCATCGTGTTCTAGAGGCTGCACGGAGGTCTGCCGTGTGTTTTGCAAGAAGAGAACGAAAGTTGTCCAAAACAGCTTGCAATCGAATGTTCATCTGAATAGAAAAGGCAGGAGAGTGGTCAGGTACTGTTTTCTCTCAGTTGGCAAGCTGCGCACACAATCGCAGTGTTGTACAGCTTGTTTCATCACCTTTGCGAAGTTGCCGCTCTCTCCGGCTCCCGGAGACGAAGAAGCTGCTTCCTCTTTGCGCAAAGACGATTCTGCCGCTCACAGTGCTCTGCGGTGTGCAGCTTCTGCCGAAAGAGGCCCGGGAGCTGTGCTTAGCTCTGCAGAGCACCGTACCTTCGTCTTTAGCCTCTCTTCTCGTCTACATCTTAGCAAAAAGCTTTTCCACTCTGTCTGGCAAGGAGAAACTGTGCCAGCACAGAAAACATCTCCCATCGTGTTCTAGAGGCTGCACGGAGGTCTGCCGAGTGTTTTGCAAGAAGAGAAAGAAAGTTGTCCAAAACAGCTTGCAATCGAATGTTCATGTGAATAGAAAAGGCAGGAGAGTGGTCAGGTACTGTTTTCTCTCAGTTGGCAAGCTGCGCACACAATCGCAGTGTTGTACAGCTTGTTTCATCACCTTTGCGAAGTTGCCGCTCTCTCCGGCTCCCGGAGACGAAGAAGCTGCTTCTTCGCGCAAAGACGATTCTGCCGCTCACACTGCTCTGCAATGTGTGTCTTCTGCCGAAAGAGGCCCGGGAGCTGTGCTTAGCTCTGCAGAGCACCGTACCTTCGTCTTTAGCCTCTCTTCTCGTCTACATCTTAGCAAAAAGCTTTTCCACTCTGTCTGGCAAGGAGAAACTGTGCCAGCACAGAAAACATCTCCCATCGTGTTCTAGAGGCTGCACGGAGGTCTGCCGAGTGTTTTGCAAGAAGAGAAAGAAAGTTGTCCAAAACAGCTTCCAATCGAATGTTCATGTGAATAGAAAAGGCAGGAGAGTGGTCAGGTACTGTTTTCCCTCCCTTGGCAAGCTGCGCACACAATCGCAGTGTTGTACAGCTTGTTTCATCACCTTTGCGAAGTTGCCGCTCTCTGCGGCTCCCGGAGACGAAGAAGCTGCTTCTTCGCGCAAAGACGATTCTGCCGCTCACAGTGTTCTGCAGTGTGTGTCTTCTGCCGAAAGAGGCCCGGGAGCTGTGCTTAGTTCTGCAGAGCACCGTACCTTCGTCTTTAGCCTCTCTTCTCGTCTACATCTTAGCAAAAAGCTTTTCCACTCTGTCTGGCAAGGAGAAACTGTGCCAGCACAAAAAACATCTCCCATCGTGTTCTAGAGGCTGCACGGAGGTCTGCCGAGTGTTTTGCAAGAAGAGAAACAAAGTTGTCCAAAACAGCTTGCAATTGAATGTTCATGTGAATAGAAAAGGCAGGAGAGTGGTCAGGTACTGTTTTCTCTCAGTTGGCAAGCTGCGCACACAATCGCAGTGTTGTACAGCTTGTTTCATCACCTTTGCGAAGTTGCCGCTCTCTCCGGCTCCCGGAGACGAAGAAGCTGCTTCTTCGCGCAAAGACGATTCTGCCGCTCACACTGCTCTGCAGTGTGTGTCTTCTTCCGAAAGAGGCCCGGGAGCTGTGCTTAGTTCTGCAGAGCACCGTACCTTCGTCTTTAGCCTCTCTTCTCGTCTACATCTTAGCATAAACTTTTCCACTCTGTCTGGCAAGGAGAAACTGTGCCAGCACAAAAAACATCTCCCATCGTGTTCTAGAGGCTGCACGGAGGTCTGCCGACTGTTTTGCAAGAAGAGAATGAAAGTTGTCCAAAACAGCTTCCAATCGAATGTTCATGTGAATAGAAAAGGCAGGAGAGTGGTCAGGTACTGTTTTCTCTCACTTGGCAAGCTGCGCACACAATCGCAGTGTTGTACAGCTTGTTTCATCACCTTTGCGAAGTTGCCGCTCTCTCCGGCTCCCGGAGACGAAGAAGCGGCTTCTTCGCGCAAAGATGATTCTGCCGCTCACAGTGCTCTGCAGTGTGTGTCTTCTGCCGAAAGAGGCCCGGGAGCTGTGCTTAGCTCTGCAGAGCACCGTACCTTCGTCTTTAGCCTCTCTTCTGGTCTACATATTAGCAAAAAGCTTTTCCACTCTGTCTGGCAAGGAGAAACTGTGCCAGCACAGAAAACATCTCCCATCGTGTTCTAGAGGCTGCACGGAGGTCTGCCGAGTGTTTTGCAAGAAGAGAAAGAAAGTTGTCCAAAACAGCTTGCAATCGAATGTTCATGTGAATAGAAAAGGCAGGAGAGTGGTCAGGTACTGTTTTCTCTCAGTTGGCAAGCTGCGCACACAATCACAGTGTTGTACAGCTTGTTTCATCACCTTTGCGAAGTTGCCGCTCTCTCCGGCTCCCGGAGACGAAGAAGCGGCTTCTTCGCGCAAAGACGATTCTGCCGCTCACAGTGCTCTGCACTGTGTGTCTTCTGCCGAAAGAGGCCCGGGATCTGTGCTTAGTTCTGCAGAGCACCGTACCTTCGTCTTTAGCCTCTCTTCTGGTCTACATCTTTGCAAAAAGCTTTTCCACTCTGTCTGGCAAGGAGAAACTGTGCCAGCACAAAAAATATCTCCCATCGTGTTCTAGAGGCTGCACGGAGGTCTGCCGAGTGTTTTGCAAGAAGAGAAAGAAAGTTGTCCAAAACAGCTTCCAATCGAATGTTCATGTCAATAGAAAAGGCAGGAGAGTGGTCAGGTACTGTTTTCTCTCACTTGGCAAGCTGCGCACACAATCGCAGTGTTGTACAGCTTGTTTCATCACCTTTGCCAAGTTGCCGCTCTCTCCGGCTCCCGGAGACGAAGAAGCTGCTTCTTCGCGCAAAGACGATTCTGCCGCTCACAGTGCTCTGCAGTGTGTGTCTTCTGCCGAAAGAGGCCCGGGAGCTGTGCTTAGCTCTGCAGAGCACCGTACCTTCGTCTTTAGCCTCTCTTCTCGTCTACATCTTAGCAAAAATCTTTTCGACTCTGTCTGGCAAGGAGAAACTGTGCCAGCACAGAAAACATCTCCCATCGTGTTCTAGAGGCTGCACGGAGGTCTGCCGTGTGTTTTGCAAGAAGAGAACGAAAGTTGTCCAAAACAGCTTGCAATCGAATGTTCATCTGAATAGAAAAGGCAGGAGAGTGGTCAGGTACTGTTTTCTCTCAGTTGGCAAGCTGCGCACACAATCGCAGTGTTGTACAGCTTGTTTCATCACCTTTGCCAAGTTGCCGCTCTCTCCGGCTCCCGGAGACGAAGAAGCTGCTTCTTCGCGCAAAGACGATTCTGCCGCTCACAGTGCTCTGCAGTGTGTGTCTTCTGCCGAAAGACGCCCGGGAGCTGTTCTTAGTTCTGCAGAGCACCGTACCTTCGTCTTTAGCCTCTCTTCTCGTCTACATATTAGCATAAAGCTTTTCCACTCTGTCTGGCAAGGAGAAACTGTGCCAGCACAAAAAACATCTCCCATCGTGTTCTAGAGGCTGCACGGAATTCTGCCGAGTGTTTTGCAAGAAGAGAAAGAAAGTTGTCCAAAACAGCTTGCAATCGAATGTTCATGTGAATAGAAAAGGCAGCAGAGTGGTCAGGTACTGTTTTCTCTCAGTTGGCAAGCTGCGCACACAATCGCAGTGTTGTACAGCTTGTTTCATCACCTTTGCGAAGTTGCCGCTCTCTCCGGCTCCCGGAGACGAAGAAGCTGCTTCCTCTTTGCGCAAAGACGATTCTGCCGCTCACAGTGCTCTGCGGTGTGCAGCTTCTGCCGAAAGAGGCCCGGGAGCTGTGCTTAGCTCTGCAGAGCACCGTACCTTCGTCTTTAGCCTCTCTTCTCGTCTACATCTTAGCAAAAAGCTTTTCCACTCTGTCTGGCAAGGAGAAACTGTGCCAGCACAGAAAACATCTCCCATCGTGTTCTAGAGGCTGCACGCAGGTCTGCCGAGTGTTTTGCAAGAAGAGAAAGAAAGTTGTCCAAAACAGCTTCCAATCGAATGTTCATGTGAATAGAAAAGGCAGGAGAGTGGTCAGGTACTGTTTTCCCTCACTTGGCAAGCTGCGCACACAATCGCAGTGTTGTACAGCTTGTTTCATCACCTTTGCCAAGTTGCCGCTCTCTCCGGCTCCCGGAGACGAAGAAGCTGCTTCTTCGCGCAAAGACGATTCTGCCGCTCACACTGCTCTGCAGTGTGTGTCTTCTGCCGAAAGAGGCCCGGGAGCTGTGCTTAGTTCTGCAGAGCACCGTACCTTCGTCTTTAGCATCTCTTCTCGTCTACATCTTAGCAAAAAGCTTTTCCACTCTGTCTGGCAAGGAGAAACTGTGCCAGCACAAAAAACATCTCCCATCGTGTTCTAGAGGCTGCACGGAGGTCTGCCGAGTGTTTTGCAAGAAGAGAAACAAAGTTGTCCAAAACAGCTTGCAATTGAATGTTCATGTGAATAGAAAAGGCAGGAGAGTGGTCAGGTACTGTTTTCTCTCAGTTGGCAAGCTGCGCACACAATCGCAGTGTTGTACAGCTTGTTTCATCACCTTTGCGAAGTTGCCGCTCTCTCCGGCTCCCGGAGACGAAGAAGCTGCTTCATCGCGCAAAGACGATTCTGCCGCTCACAGTGCTCTGCGGTGTGCAGATTCTGCCGAAAGAGGCCCGGGAGCGGTGCTTAGCACTGCAGAGCACCGTACCTTCGTCTTTAGCCTCTCTTGTCGTCTACATCTTAGCAAAAAGCTTTTCCACTCTGTCTGGCAAGGAGAAACTGTGCCAGCACAGAAAACATCTCCCATCGTGTTCTAGAGGCTGCACGGAGGTCTGCCGAGTGTTTTGCAAGAAGAGAAAAAAAGTTGCCCAAAACAGCTTGCAATCGAATGTTCATGTGAATAGAAAAGGCAGGAGAGTGGTCAGGTACTGTTTTCTCTCAGTTGGCAAGCTGCGCACACAATCGCAGTGTTGTAAAACTTGCTTCTTCACCTTTGCGAAGTTGCCGCTCTCTCCGGCTCCCGGAGACGAAGAAGCTGCTACTTCGCGCAAAGACGATTCTGCCGCTAACAGTGCTCTGCAGTGTGTGTCTTCTGCCGAAAGAGGCCCGGGAGCTGTGCTTAGCTCTGCAGAGCACCGTACCTTCGTCTTTAGACTCTTTTCTTGTCTACATCTTAGCAAAATGCTTTTCCACTCTGTCTGGCAAGGAGAAACTGTGCCAGCACAGAAAACATCTCCCATCGTTTTCTAGAGGCTGCACGGAGGTCTGCCGAGTGTTTTGCAAGAAGAGAAAGAAAGTTGTCCATAACAGCTTGCAATCGAATGTTCATGTGAATAGAAAAGGCAGCAGAGTGGTCGGGTACTGTTTTCTCTCACTTGGCAAGCTGCGCACACAATCGCAGTGTTGTACTGCTTGTTTCATCACCTTTGCGAAATTGCCGCTCTCTCCGGCTCCCGGAGACGAAGAAGCTGCTTCCTCTTTGCGCAAAGACGATTCTGCCGCTCACAGTGCTCTGCGGTGTGCAGCTTCTGCCGAAAGAGGCCCGGGAGCTGTGCTTAGCTCTGCAGAGCACCGTACCTTCGTCTTTAGCCTCTCTTCTCGTCTACATCTTAGCAAAAAGCTTTTCCACTCTGTCTGGCAAGGAGAAACTGTGCCAGCACAAAAAACATCTCCCATCGTGTTCTAGAGGCTGCACGGAGGTCTGCCGAGTGTTTTGCAAGAAGAGAAAAAAAGTTGCCCAAAACAGCTTGCAATCGAATGTTCATGTGAATAGAAAAGGCAGGAGAGTGGTCAGGTGCTGTTTTCTCTGAGTTGGCAAGCGGCGCACACAATCGCAGTGTTGTGCAGCTTGTTTCATCACCTTTGCGAAGTTGCCGCTCTCTCCGGCTCCCGGAGACGAAGAAGCTGCTTCTTCGCGCAAAGACGATTCTGCCGCTCACACTGCTCTGCAGTGTGTGTCTTCTTCCGAAAGAGGCCCGGGAGCTGTGCTTAGTTCTGCAGAGCACCGTACCTTCGTCTTTAGCCTCTCTTCTCGTCTACATCTTAGCATAAACTTTTCCACTCTGTCTGGCAAGGAGAAACTGTGCCAGCACAAAAAACATCTCCCATCGTGTTCTAGAGGCTGCACGGAAGTCTGCCGATTGTTTTGCAAGAAGAGAATGAAAGTTGTCCAAAACAGCTTGCAATCGAATGTTCATGTGAATAGAAAAGGCAGGAGAGTGGTCAGGTACTGTTTTCTCTCAGTTGGCAAGCTGCGCACACAATCGCAGTGTTGTACAGCTTGTTTCATCACCTTTGCCAAGTTGCCGCTCTCTCCGGCTCCCGGAGACGAAGAAGCGGCTTCTTCGCGCAAAGATGATTCTGCCGCTCACAGTGCTCTGCAGTGTGTGTCTTCTGCCGAAAGAGGCCCGGGAGCTGTGCTTAGCTCTGCAGAGCACCGTACCTTCGTCTTTAGCCTCTCTTCTGGTCTACATCTTAGCAAAAAGCTTTTCCACTCTGTCTGGCAAGGAGAAACTGTGCCAGCACAGAAAACATCTCCCATCGTGTTCTAGAGGCTGCACGGAGGTCTGCCGAGTGTTTTGCAAGAAGAGAAAGAAAGTTGTCCAAAACAGCTTGCAATCGAATGTTCATGTGAATAGAAAAGGCAGGAGAGTGGTCAGGTACTGTTTTCTCTCAGTTGGCAAGCTGCGCACACAATCGCAGTGTTGTACAGCTTGTTTCATCACCTTTGCCAAGTTGCCGCTCTCTCCGGCTCCCGGAGACGAAGAAGCTGCTTCTTCGCGCAAAGACGATTCCGCCGCTCACACTGCTCTGCAATGTGTGTCTTCTGCCGAAAGAGGCCCGGGAGCTGTGCTTAGCTCTGCAGAGCACCGTACCTTCGTCTTTAGCCTCTCTTCTCGTCTACATCTTCGGAAAATGCTTTTCCAATCTGTCTGGCAAGGAGAAACTGTGCCAGCACAGAAAACATCTCCCATCGTGTTCTAGAGGCTGCACGGAGGTCTGCCGAGTGTTTTGCAAGAAGAGAAAGAAAGTTGTCCAAAACAGCTTCCAATCGAATGTTCATGTGAATAGAAAAGGCAGGAGAGTGGTCAGGTACTGTTTTCTCTCAGTTGGCAAGCTGCGCACACAATCGCAGTGTTGTACAGCTTGTTTCATCACCTTTGCCAAGTTGCCGCTCTCTCCGGCTCCCGGAGACGAAGAAGCTGCTTCTTCGCGCAAAGACGATTCTGCCGCTCACAGTGCTCTGCAGTGTGTGTCTTCTGCCGAAAGAGGCCCGGGAGCTGTGCTTAGTTCTGCAGAGCACCGTACCATCGTCTTTAGCCTCTCTTCTCGTCTACATCTTAGCAAAAAGCTTTTCCACTCTGTCTGGCAAGGAGAAACTGTGCCAGCACAAAAAACATCTCCCATCGTGTTCTAGAGGCTGCACGCAGGTCTGCCGACTGTTTTGCAAGAAGAGAAAGAAAGTTGTCCAAAACAGCTTGCAATCGAATGTTCATGTGAATAGAAAAGGCAGGAGAGTGGTCAGGTACTGTTTTCTCTCAGTTGGCAAGCTGCGCACACAATCGCAGTGTTGTACAGCTTGTTTC
Organism: Melozone crissalis; assembly: GCF_028551555.1. Classification (NCBI taxonomy): domain Eukaryota; kingdom Metazoa; phylum Chordata; class Aves; order Passeriformes; family Passerellidae; genus Melozone; species Melozone crissalis. Next base: position 21,421,865 of record NW_026535787.1, read on the forward strand.
ATCACCTTTGCCAAGTTGCCGCTCTCTCCGGCTCCCGGAGACGAAGAAGCTGCTTCTTCGCGCAAAGACGATTCTGCCGCTCACACTGCTCTGCGGTGTGTGTCTTCTGCCGAAAGATGCCCGGGAGCTGTGCTTAGCTCTGCAGAGTACCGTACCTTCGTCTTTAGCCTCTCTTCTCGTCTACATCTTAGCAAAAAGCTTTTCCACTCTGTCTGGCAAGGAGAAACTGTGCCAGCACAGAAAACATCTCCCATCGTGTTCTAGAGGCTGCACGCAGGTCTGCCGAGTGTTTTGCAAGAAGAGAAAGAAAGTTGTCCAAAACAGCTTGCAATCGAATGTTCATGTGAATAGAAAAGGCAGGAGAGTGGTCAGGTACTGTTTTCTCTCAGTTGGCAAGCTGCGCACACAATCGCAGTGTTGTACAGCTTGTTTCATCACCTTTGCCAAGTTGCCGCTCTCTCCGGCTCCCGGAGACGAAGAAGCTGCTTCTTCGCGCAAAGACGATTCTGCCGCTCACACTGCTCTGCAGTGTGTGTCTTCTGCCGAAAGAGGCCCGGGAGCTGTGCTTAGTTCTGCAGAGCACCGTACCTTCGTCTTTAGCCTCTCTTCTCGTCTACATCTTAGCAAAAATCTTTTCCACTCTGTCTGGCAAGGAGAAACTGTGCCAGCACAAAATCATCTCCCATCGTGTTCTAGAGGCTGCACGCAGGTCTGCCGAGTGTTTTGCAAGAAGAGAAGGAAAGTTGTCCAAAACAGCTTGCAATCGAATGTTCATGTGAATAGAAAAGGCAGGAGAGTGCTCAGGTACTGTTTTCTCTCAGTTGGCAAGCTGCGCACACAATCGCAGTGTTGTACAGCTTGTTTCATCACCTTTGCGAAGTTGCCGCTCTCTCCGGCTCCCGGAGACGAAGAAGCTGCTTCTTCGTGCAAAGACGATTCTGCCGCTCACAGTGCTCTGCGGTGTGCGCCTTCTGCCGAAAGAGGCCCGGGAGGTGTGCTTAGCTCTGCAGAGCACCGTACCTTCGTCTTTAGCCTCTCTTCTCGTCTACATCTTAGCAAAAAGCTTTTCCACTCTGTCTGGCAAGGAGAAACTGTGCCAGCACAAAAGACATCTCCCATCGTGTTCTAGAGGCTGCACGAAGGTCTGCCGATTTTTTTGCAAGAAAAGAAAGAAAGTTGTCCAAAACAGCTTGCAATCGAATGTTCATGTGAATAGAAAAGGCAGGAGAGTGGTCAGGTACTGTTTTCTCTCAGTTGGCAAGCTGCGCACACAATCGCAGTGTTGTACAGCTTGTTTCATCACCTTTGCGAAGTTGCCGCTCTCTCCGGCTCCCGGAGACGAAGAAGCTGCTTCTTCGCGCAAAGACGATTCTGCCGCTCACAGTGCTCTGCGGTGTGCGCCTTCTGCCGATTGAGGTCCGGGAGGTGTGCTTAGCTCTGCAGAGCACCGTACCTTCGTCTTTAGCCTCTCTTCTCGTCTACATCTTAGCAAAAAGCTTTTCCACTCTGTCTGGCAAGGAGAAACTGTGCCAGCACAAAACACATCTCCCATCGTGTTCTAGAGGCTGCACGGAGGTCTGCCGAGTGTTTTGCAAGAAGAGAAAGAAAGTTGTCCAAAACAGCTTGCAATCGAATGTTCATGTGAATAGAAAAGGCAGGAGAGTGGTCAGGTACTGTTTTCTCTCAGTTGGCAAGCTGCGCACACAATCGCAGTGTTGTACAGCTTGTTTCATCACCTTTGCGAAGTTGCCGCTCTCTCCGGCTCCCGGAGACGAAGAAGCTGCTTCTTCGCGCAAAGACGATTCTGCCGCTCACACTGCTCTGCAGTGTGTGTCTTCTGCCGAAAGAGGCCCGGGAGCTGTGCTTAGCTCTGCAGAGCACCGTACCTTCGTCTTTAGCCTCTCTTCTCGTCTACATCTTAGCAAAAAGCTTTTCCACTCTGTCTGGGAAGGAGAAACTGTGCCAGCACAGAAAACATCTCCCATCGTGTTCTAGAGGCTGCACGGAGGTCTGCCGAGTGTTTTGCAAGAAGAGAACGAAAGTTGTCCAAAACAGCTTCCAATCGAATGTTCATGTGAATAGAAAAGGCAGGAGAGTGGTCAGGTACTGTTTTCTCTCAGTTGGCAAGCTGCGCACACAATCGCAGTGTTGTACAGCTTGTTTCATCACCTTTGCCAAGTTGCCGCTCTCTCCGGCTCCCGGAGACGAAGAAGCTGCTTCTTCGCGCAAAGACGATTCTGCCGCTCACAGTGCTCTGCAGTGTGCGTCTTCTGCCGAAAGAGGCCCGGGAGCTGTGCTTGGTTCTACAGAGTACCGTACCTTCGTCTTTAGCCTCTCTTCTCGTCTACATCTTAGCATAAAGATTTTCCATTCCTTCTGGGAAGGAGAAACTGTGCCAGCACAAAAAACATCTCCCATCGTGTTCTAGAGGCTGCACGCAGGTCTGCCGACTGTTTTGCAAGAAGAGAAAGAAAGTTGTCCAAAACAGCTTGCAATCGAATGTTCATGTGAATAGAAAAGGCAGGAGAGTGGTCAGGTACTGTTTTCTCTCAGTTGGCAAGCTGCGCACACAATCGCAGTGTTGTACAGCTTGTTTCATCACCTTTGCCAAGTTGCCGCTCTCTCCGGCTCCCGGAGACGAAGAAGCTGCTTCTTCGCGCAAAGACGATTCTGCCGCTCACAGTGCTCTGCGGTGTGTGTCTTCTGCCGAAAGATGCCCGGGAGCTGTGCTTAGCTCTGCAGAGTACCGTACCTTCGTCTTTAGCCTCTCTTCTCGTCTACATCTTAGCAAAAAGCTTTTCCACTCTGTCTGGCAAGGAGAAACTGTGCCAGCACAGAAAACATCTCCCATCGTGTTCTAGAGGCTGCACGCAGGTCTGCCGAGTGTTTTGCAAGAAGAGAAAGAAAGTTGTCCAAAACAGCTTGCAATCGAATGTTCATGTGAATAGAAAAGGCAGGAGAGTGGTCAGGTACTGTTTTCTCTCAGTTGGCAAGCTGCGCACACAATCGCAGTGTTGTACAGCTTGTTTCATCACCTTTGCCAAGTTGCCGCTCTCTCCGGCTCCCGGAGACGAAGAAGCTGCTTCTTCGCGCAAAGACGATTCTGCCGCTCACACTGCTCTGCAGAGTGTGTCTTCTGCCGAAAGAGGCCCGGGAGCTGTGCTTAGTTCTGCAGAGCACCGTACCTTCGTTTTTAGCCTCTCTTCTCGTCTACATCTTAGCAAAAATCTTTTCCACTCTGTCTGGCAAGGAGAAACTGTGCCATCACAAAATCATCTCCCATCGTGTTCTAGAGGCTGCACGCAGGTCTGCCGAGTGTTTTGCAAGAAGAGAAGGAAAGTTGTCCAAAACAGCTTGCAATCGAATGTTCATGTGAATAGAAAAGGCAGGAGAGTGCTCAGGTACTGTTTTCTCTCAGTTGGCAAGCTGCGCACACAATCGCAGTGTTGTACAGCTTGTTTCATCACCTTTGCCAAGTTGCCGCTCTCTCCGGCTCCCGGAGACGAAGAAGCTGCTTCTTCGTGCAAAGACGATTCTGCCGCTCACAGTGCTCTGCGGTGTGCGCCTTCTGCCGAAAGAGGCCCGGGAGGTGTGCTTAGCTCTGCAGAGCACCGTACCTTCGTCTTTAGCCTCTCTTCTCGTCTACATCTTAGCAAAAAGCTTTTCCACTCTGTCTGGCAAGGAGAAACTGTGCCAGCACAAAAGACATCTCCCATTGTGTTCTAGAGGCTGCACGAAGGTCTGCCGATTTTTTTGCAAGAAAAGAAAGAAAGTTGTCCAAAACAGCTTGCAATCGAATGTTCATGTGAATAGAAAAGGCAGGAGAGTGGTCAGGTACTGTTTTCTCTCAGTTGGCAAGCTGCGCACACAATCGCAGTGTTGTACAGCTTGTTTCATCACCTTTGCGAAGTTGCCGCTCTCTCCGGCTCCCGGAGACGAAGAAGCTGCTTCTTCGCGCAAAGACGATTCTGCCGCTCACAGTGCTCTGCGGTGTGCGCCTTCTGCCGATTGAGGTCCGGGAGGTGTGCTTAGCTCTGCAGAGCACCGTACCTTCGTCTTTAGCCTCTCTTCTCGTCTACATCTTAGCAAAAAGCTTTTCCACTCTGTCTGGCAAGGAGAAACTGTGCCAGCACAAAACACATCTCCCATCGTGTTCTAGAGGCTGCACGGAGGTCTGCCGAGTGTTTTGCAAGAAGAGAAAGAAAGTTGTCCAAAACAGCTTGCAATCGAATGTTCATGTGAATAGAAAAGGCAGGAGAGTGGTCAGGTACTGTTTTCTCTCAGTTGGCAAGCTGCGCACACAATCGCAGTGTTGTACAGCTTGTTTCATCACCTTTGCGAAGTTGCCGCTCTCTCCGGCTCCCGGAGACGAAGAAGCTGCTTCTTCGCGCAAAGACGATTCTGCCGCTCACACTGCTCTGCAGTGTGTGTCTTCTGCCGAAAGAGGCCCGGGAGCTGTGCTTAGCTCTGCAGAGCACCGTACCTTCGTCTTTAGCCTCTCTTCTCGTCTACATCTTAGCAAAAAGCTTTTCCACTCTGTCTGGGAAGGAGAAACTGTGCCAGCACAGAAAACATCTCCCATCGTGTTCTAGAGGCTGCACGGAGGTCTGCCGAGTGTTTTGCAAGAAGAGAACGAAAGTTGTCCAAAACAGCTTCCAATCGAATGTTCATGTGAATAGAAAAGGCAGGAGAGTGGTCAGGTACTGTTTTCTCTCAGTTGGCAAGCTGCGCACACAATCGCAGTGTTGTACAGCTTGTTTCATCACCTTTGCCAAGTTGCCGCTCTCTCCGGCTCCCGGAGACGAAGAAGCTGCTTCTTCGCGCAAAGACGATTCTGCCGCTCACAGTGCTCTGCAGTGTGCGTCTTCTGCCGAAAGAGGCCCGGGAGCTGTGCTTGGTTCTACAGAGTACCGTACCTTCGTCTTTAGCCTCTCTTCTCGTCTACATCTTAGCATAAAGATTTTCCATTCCTTCTGGGAAGGAGAAACTGTGCCAGCACAAAAAACATCTCCCATCGTGTTCTAGAGGCTGCACGGAGGTCTGCCTAGGGTTTTGCAAGTAGAGAAAGAAAGTTTTCCAAAACAGCTTGCAATCGAATATTCATGTGAATAGAAAAGGCAGGAGTGTGGTCAGGTACTGTTTTCTCTCAGTTGGCAAGCTGCGCACACAATCGCAGTGTTGTACAGCTTGTTTCATCACCTTTGCGAAGTTGCCGCTCTCTCCGGCTCCCGGAGACGAAGAAGCTGCTTCTTCGCGCAAAGACGATTCTGCCGCTCACACTGCTCTGCAGTGTGTGTCTTCTGCCGAAAGAGGCCCGGGAGCTGTGCTTAGTTCTGCAGAGCACCGTACCTTCGTCTTTAGCCTCTCTTCTCGTCTACATCTTAGCAAAAAGCTTTTCCACTCTGTCTGGGAAGGAGAAACTGTGCCAGCACAGAAAACATCTCCCATCGTGTTCTAGAGGCTGCACGGAGGTCTGCCGAGTGTTTTGCAAGAAGAGAACGAAAGTTGTCCAAAACAGCTTCCAATCGAATGTTCATGTGAATAGAAAAGGCAGGAGAGTGGTCAGGTACTGTTTTCTCTCAGTTGGCAAGCTGCGCACACAATCGCAGTGTTGTACAGCTTGTTTCATCACCTTTGCCAAGTTGCCGCTCTCTCCGGCTCCCGGAGACGAAGAAGCTGCTTCTTCGCGCAAAGACGATTCTGCCGCTCACAGTGCTCTGCAGTGTGCGTCTTCTGCCGAAAGAGGCCCGGGAGCTGTGCTTGGTTCTACAGAGTACCGTACCTTCGTCTTTAGCCTCTCTTCTCGTCTACATCTTAGCATAAAGATTTTCCATTCCTTCTGGGAAGGAGAAACTGTGCCAGCACAAAAAACATCTCCCATCGTGTTCTAGAGGCTGCACGGAGGTCTGCCTAGGGTTTTGCAAGTAGAGAAAGAAAGTTTTCCAAAACAGCTTGCAATCGAATATTCATGTGAATAGAAAAGGCAGGAGTGTGGTCAGGTACTGTTTTCTCTCAGTTGGCAAGCTGCGCACACAATCGCAGTGTTGTACAGCTTGTTTCATCACCTTTGCGAAGTTGCCGCTCTCTCCGGCTCCCGGAGACGAAGAAGCTGCTTCTTCGTGCAAAGACGATTCTGCCGCTCACACTGCTCTGCAGTGTGTGTCTTCTGCCGAAAGAGGCCCGGGAGCTGTGCTTAGTTCTGCAGAGCACCGTACCTTCGTCTTTAGCCTCTCTTCTGGTCTACATCTTAGCAAAAAGCTTTTCCACTCTCTCTGGCAAGGAGAAACTGTGCCAGCACAGAAAACATCTCCCATCGTGTTCTAGAGGCTGCACGGAGGTCTGCCGAGTGTTTTGCAAGAAGAGAAAGAAAGTTGTCCAAAACAGCTTGCAATCGAATGTTCATGTGAATAGAAAAGGCAGGAGAGTGGTCAGGTACTGTTTTCTCTCAGTTGGCAAGCTGCGCACACAATCGCAGTGTTGTACAGCTTGTTTCATCACCTTTGCCAAGTTGCCGCTCTCTCCGGCTCCCGGAGACGAAGAAGCTGCTTCTTCGCGCAAAGACGATTCTGCCGCTCACACTGCTCTGCAATGTGTGTCTTCTGCCGAAAGAGGCCCGGGAGCTGTGCTTAGCTCTGCAGAGCACCGTACCTTCGTCTTTAGCCTCTCTTCTCGTCTACATCTTCGGAAAATGCTTTTCCAATCTGTCTGGCAAGGAGAAACTGTGCCAGCACAGAAAACATCTCCCATCGTGTTCTAGAGGCTGCACGCAGGTCTGCCGAGTGTTTTGCAAGAAGAGAAAGAAAGTTGTCCAAAACAGCTTGCAATCGAATGTTCATGTCAATAGAAAAGGCAGGAGAGTGGTCAGGTACTGTTTTCTCTCAGTTGGCAAGCTGCGCACACAATCGCAGTGTTGTACAGCTTGTTTCATCACCTTTGCCAAGTTGCCGCTCTCTCCGGCTCCCGGAGACGAAGAAGCTGCTTCTTCGCGCAAAGACGATTCTGCCGCTCACAGTGCTCTGCAGTGTGTGTCTTCTGCCGAAAGAGGCCCGGGAGCTGTGCTTAGTTCTGCAGAGCACCGTACCTTCGTCTTTAGCCTCTCTTCTCGTCTACATCTTAGCAAAAAGCTTTTCCACTCTGTCTGGCAAGGAGAAACTGTGCCAGCACAGAAAACATCTCCCATCGTGTTCTAGAGGCTGCACGGAGGTCTGCCGAGTGTTTTGCAAGAAGAGAAAGAAAGTTGTCCAAAACAGCTTGCAATCGAATGTTCATGTGAATAGAAAAGGCAGGAGAGTGGTCAGGTACTGTTTTCTCTCAGTTGGCAAGCTGCGCACACAATCGCAGTGTTGTACAGCTTGTTTCATCACCTTTGCCAAGTTGCCGCTCTCTCCGGCTCCCGGAGACGAAGAAGCTGCTTCTTCGCGCAAAGACGATTCTGCCGCTCACAGTGCTCTGCAGTGTGTGTCTTCTGCCGAAAGAGGCCCGGGAGCTGTGCTTAGTTCTGCAGAGCACCGTACCTTCGTCTTTAGCCTCTCTTCTCGTCTACATCTTAGCAAAAAGCTTTTCCACCCTGTCTGGCAAGGAGAAACTGTGCCAGCACAAAAAACATCTCCCATCGTGTTCTAGAGGCTGCACGGACGTCTGCCGAGTGTTTTGCAAGAAGAGAAAGAAAGTTGTCCAAAACAGCTTGCAATCGAATCTTCATGTGAATAGAAAAGGCAGGAGAGTGGTCAGGTACTGTTTTCTCTCAGTTGGCAAGCTGCGCACACAATCGCAGTGTTGTACAGCTTGTTTCATCACCTTTGCGAAGTTGCCGCTCTCTCCGGCTCCCGGAGACGAAGAAGCTGCTTCTTCGCGCAAAGACGATTCTGCCGCTCACAGTGCTCTGCAGTGTGTGTCTTCTGCCGAAAGAGGCCCGGGAGCTGTGCTTAGTTCTGCAGAGCACCGTACCTTCGTCTTTAGCCTCTCTTCTCCTCTACATCTTAGCAAAAAGCTTTTCCACTCTGTCTGGCAAGGAGAAACTGTGCCAGCACAAAATCATCTCCCATCGTGTTCTAGAGGCTGCACGGAGGTCTGCCGAGTGTTTTGCAAGAAGAGAAACAAAGTTGTCCAAAACAGCTTGCAATCGAATGTTCATGTCAATAGAAAAGGCAGGAGAGTGGTCAGGTACTGTTTTCTCTCAGTTGGCAAGCTGCGCACACAATCGCAGTGTTGTACAGCTTGTTTCATCACCTTTGCGAAGTTGCCGCTCTCTCCGACTCCTGGAGACGAAGAAGCTGCTTCTTCGCGCAAAGACGATTCTGCCGCTCACAGTGCTCTGCGGTGTTCGCCTTCTGCCGAAAGAGGCCCGGGAGCTGTGCTTAGCTCTGCAGAGCACCGTACCTTCGTCTTTAGCCTCTCTTCTCGTCTACATCTTAGCAAAAAGCTTTTCCACTCCTTCTGGGAAGGAGAAACTGTGCCAGCACAGAAAACATCGCCCATCGTGTTCTAGAGGCTGCACGGAGGTCTGCCGAGTGTTTTGCAAGAAGAGAACGAAAGTTGTCCAAAACAGCTTGCAATCGAATGTTCATGTGAATAGAAAAGGCAGGAGAGTGGTCAGGTACTGTTTTCTCTCAGTTGGCAAGCTGCGCACACAATCGCAGTGTTGTACAGCTTGTTTCATCACCTTTGCGAAGTTGCCGCTCTCTCCGGCTCCCGGAGACGAAGAAGCTGCTTCTTCGCGCAAAGACGATTCTGCCACTCACGCTGCTCTGCAGTGTGTGTCTGCGGCCGAAAGAGGCCCGGGAGCTGTGCTTAGTTCTGCAGAGCACCGTGCCTTCGTCTTTAGCCTCTCTTCTCGTCTACATCTTAGCAAAAAGCTTTTCCACTCTGTCTGGCAAGGAGAAACTGTGCCAGCACAGAAAACATCTCCCATCGTGTTCTAGAGGCTGCACGGAGGTCTGCCGAGTGTTTTGCAAGAAGAGAAAAAAGTTGTCCAAAACAGCTTGCAATCGAATGTTCATGTGAATAGAAAAGGCAGGAGAGTGGTCAGGTACTGTTTTCTCTCACTTGGCAAGCTACGCACACAATCGCAGTGTTGTACAGCTTGTTTCATCACCTTTGCCAAGTTGCCGCTCTCTCCGGCTCCCGGAGACGAAGAAGCTGCTTCTTCGCGCAAAGAATATTCTGCCGCTCACAGTGCTCTGCGGTGTTCGCCTTCTGCCGAAAGACGCCCGGGAGCGGTGCTTAGCTCTGCAGAGCACCGTACCTTCGTCTTTAGCCTCTCTTCTCGTCTACATCTTAGCAAAAAGCTTTTCCACTCTGTCTGGCAAGGAGAAACTGTGCCAGCACAGAAAACATATCCCATTGTGTTCTAGAGGCTGCACGCAGGTCTGCCGAGTGTTTTGCAAGAAGAGAAAGAAAGTTGTCCAAAACAGCTTGCAATCGAATGTTCATGTGAATAGAAAAGGCAGGAGAGTGGTCAGGTACTGTTTTCTCTCAGTTGGCAAGCTGCGCACACAATCGCAGTGTTGTACAGCTTGTTTCATCACCTTTGCGAAGTTGCCGCTCTCTCCGGCTCCCGGAGACAAAGAAGCTGCTTCTTCGCGCAAAGACGATTCTGCCGCTCACAGTGCTCTGCAGTGTGTGTCTTCTGCCGAAAGAGGCCCGGGAGCTGTGCTTAGTTCTGCAGAGCACCGTACCTTCGTCTTTAGCCTCTCTTCTCGTCTACATCTTAGCAAAAAGCTTTTCCACTCTGTCTGGGAAGGAGAAACTCTGCCAGCACAAAACATCTCCCATCGTGTTCTAGAGGCTGCACGGAGGTCTGCCGAGTGTTTTGCAAGAAGAGAAAGAAAGTTGTCCAAAACAGCTTGCAATCGAATGTTCATGTGAATAGAAAAGGCAGGAGAGTGGTCAGGTACTGTTTTCTCTCAGTTGGCAAGCTGCGCACACAATCGCAGTGTTGTACAGCTTGTTTCATCACCTTTGCGAAGTTGCCGCTCTCTCCGGCTCCCGGAGACGAAGAAGCTGCTTCTTCGTGCAAAGACGATTCTGCCGCTCACAGTGCTCTGCGGTGTTCGCCTTCTGCCGAAAGAGGCCCGGGAGCTGTGCTTAGCTCTGCAGAGCACCGTACCTTCGTCTTTAGCCTCTCTTCTCGTCTACATCTTAGCAAAAAGCTTTCCCACTCTGTCTGGCAAGGAGAAACTGTGCCAGCACAGAAAACATCTCCCATTGTGTTCTGGAGGCTGCACGCAGGTCTGCCGAGTGTTTTGCAAGAAGAGAAAGAAAGTTGTCCAAAACAGCTTGCAATCGAATGTTCATGTGAAAAGAAAAGGCAGGAGAGTGGTCAGGTACTGTTTTCTCTCAGTTGGCAAGCTGCGCACACAATCGCAGTGTTGTACAGCTTGTTTCATCACCTTTGCCAAGTTGCCGCTCTCTCCGGCTCCCGGAGACAAAGAAGCTGCTTCTTCGCGCAAAGACGATTCTGCCGCTCACACTGCTCTGCAGTGTGTGTCTTCTGCCGAAAGAGGCCCGGGAGCTGTGCTTAGTTCTGCAGAGCACCGTACCTTCGTCTTTAGCCTCTCTTCTCGTCTACATCTTAGCAAAAAGCTTTTCCACTCTGTCTGGGAAGGAGAAACTCTGCCAGCACAAAACATCTCCCATCGTGTTCTAGAGGCTGCACGCAGGTCTGCCGAGTGTTTTGCAAGAAGAGAAAGAAAGTTGTCCAAAACAGCTTGCAATCGAATGTTCATGTGAATAGAAAAGGCAGGAGAGTGGTCAGGTACTGTTTTCTCTCAGTTGGCAAGCTGCGCACACAATCGCAGTGTTGTACAGCTGATTTCAACATCTTTGAGAAGTTGCCGCTCTCTCCGGCTCCCGGAGACGAAGAAGCTGCTTCTTCGCGCAAAGACGATTCTGCCGCTCACACTGCTCTGCGGTGTGCGCCTACTGCCGAAACAGGCCCGGGAGCTGTGCTTAGCTCTGCAGAGCACCGTACCTTCGTCTTTAGCCTCTCTTCTCGTCTACATCTTAGCAAAATGCTTTTCCACTCTGTCTGGCAAGGAGAAACTGTGCCAGCACTAAAAACATCTCCCATCGTGTTCTAGAGGCTGCACGGAGGTCTGCCGAGTGTTTTGCAAGAAGAGAATGAAAGTTGTCCAAAACAGCTTGCAATCGAATATTCATGTGAATAGAAAAGGCAGGAGAGTGGTCAGGTACTGTTTTCTTTCAGTTGGCAAGCTGCGCACACAATCGCAGTATTGTACATCTTGTTTCATCACCTTTGCGAAGTTGCCGCTCTCTCCGGCTCCCGGAGACGAAGAAGCTGCTTCTTCGCGCAAAGACGATTCTGCCGCTCACAGTGCTCTGCAGTGTGTGTCTTCTGCCGAAAGAGGCCCGGGAGCTGTGCTTAGCTCTGCAGAGCACCGTACCTTCGTCTTTAGCCTCTCTTCTCGTCTACATCTTAGCAAAAAGCTTTTCCACTCCTTCTGGGAAGGAGAAACTCTGCCAGCACAGAAAACATCTCCGATCGTGTTCTAGAGGCTGCACGCAGGTCTGCCGAGTGTTTTGCAAGAAGAGAAAGAAAGTTGTCCAAAACAGCTTGCAATCGAATGTTCATGTGAATAGAAAAGGCAGGAGAGTGGTCAGGTACTGTTTTCTCTCAGTTGGCAAGCTGCGCACACAATCGCAGTGTTGTACAGCTTGTTTCATCACCTTTGCCAAGTTGCCGCTCTCTCCGGCTCCCGGAGACGAAGAAGCTGCTTCTTCGCGCAAAGAATATTCTGCCGCTCACAGTGCTCTGCGGTGTTCGCCTTCTGCCGAAAGAGGTCAGGGAGCGGTGCTTAGCTCTGCAGAGCACCGAACCTTCGTCTTTAGCCTCTCTTCTCGTCTACATCTTAGCAAAAAGCTTTTCCACTCTGTCTGGCAAGGAGAAACTGTGCCAGCACAGAAAACATCTCCCATTGTGTTCTAGAGGCTGCACGCAGGTCTGCCGAGTGTTTTGCAAGAAGAGAAAGAAAGTTGTCCAAAACAGCTTGCAATCGAATGTTCATGTGATTAGAAAAGGCAGGAGAGTGGTCAGGTACTGTTTTCTCTCAGTTGGCAAGCTGCGCACACAATCGCAGTGTTGTACAGCTTGTTTCATCACCTTTGCGAAGTTGCCGCTCTCTCCGGCTCCCGGAGACGAAGAAGCTGCTTCTTCGCGCAAAGACGATTCTGCCGCTCACAGTGCTCTGCAGTGTGTGTCTTCTGCCGAAAGAGGCCCGGGAGCTGTGCTTAGTTCTGCAGAGCACCGTACCTTCGTCTTTAGCCTCTCTTCTCGTCTACATCTTAGCAAAAAGCTTTTCCACTCTGTCTGGGAAGGAGAAACTCTGCCAGCACAAAACATATCCCATCGTGTTCTAGAGGCTGCACGGAGGTCTGCCGAGTGTTTTGCAAGAAGAGAAAGAAAGTTGTCCAAAACAGCTTGCAATCGAATGTTCATGTGAATAGAAAAGGCAGGAGAGTGGTCAGGTACTGTTTTCTCTCAGTTGGCAAGCTGCGCACACAATCGCAGTGTTGTACAGCTTGTTTCATCACCTTTGCGAAGTTGCCGCTCTCTCCGGCTCCCGGAGACGAAGAAGCTGCTTCTTCGCGCAAAGACGATTCTGCCGCTCACAGTGCTCTGCGGTGTTCGCCTTCTGCCGAAAGAGGCCCGGGAGCTGTGCTTAGCTCTGCAGAGCACCGTACCTTCGTCTTTAGCCTCTCTTCTCGTCTACATCTTAGCAAAAAGCTTTTCCACTCTGTCTGGCAAGGAGAAACTGTGCCAGCACAGAAAACATCTCCCATTGTGTTCTGGAGGCTGCACGCAGGTCTGCCGAGTGTTTTGCAAGAAGAGAAAGAAAGTTGTCCAAAACAGCTTGCAATCGAATGTTCATGTGAATAGAAAAGGCAGGAGAGTGGTCAGGTACTGTTTTCTCTCAGTTGGCAAGCTGCGCACACAATCGCAGTGTTGTACAGCTTGTTTCATCACCTTTGCCAAGTTGCCGCTCTCTCCGGCTCCCGGAGACAAAGAAGCTGCTTCTTCGCGCAAAGACGATTCTGCTGCTCACACTGCTCTGCAGTGTGTGTCTTCTGCCGAAAGAGGCCCGGGAGCTGTGCTTAGTTCTGCAGAGCACCGTACCTTCGTCTTTAGCCTCTCTTCTCGTCTACATCTTAGCAAAAAGCTTTTCCATTCTGTCTGGGAAGGAGAAACTCTGCCAGCACAGAAAACATCTCCCATCGTGTTCTAGAGGCTGCACGGAGGTCTGCCGAGTGTTTTGCAAGAAGAGAACGAAAGTTGTCCAAAACAGCTTGCAATCGAATGTTCATGTGAATAGAAAAGGCAGGAGAGTGGTCAGGTACTGTTTTCTCTCAGTTGGCAAGCTGCGCACACAATCGCAGTGTTGTACAGCTTGTTTCATCACCTTTGCGAAGGTGCCGCTCTCTTCGGCTCCCGGAGACGAAGAAGCTGCTTCTTCGCGCAAAGACGATTCTGCCACTCACGCTGCTCTGCAGTGTGCGCCTACTGCCGAAAGAGGCCCGGGAGCTGTGCTTAGCTCTGCAGAGCACCGTACCTTCGTCTTTAGCCTCTCTTCTCGTCTACATCTTAGCAAAAAGCTTTTCCACTCTGTCTGGCAAGGAGAAACTGTGCCAGCACAAAAAACATCTCCCATCGTGTTCTAGAGGCTGCACGGAGGTCTGCCGAGTGTTTTGCAAGAAGAGAAAGAAAGTTGTCCAAAACAGCTTGCAATCGAATGTTCATGTGAATAGAAAAGGCAGGAGAGTGGTCAGGTACTGTTTTCTCTCACTTGGCAAGCTACGCACACAATCGCAGTGTTGTACAGCTTGTTTCATCACCTTTGCCAAGTTGCCGCTCTCTCCGGCTCCCGGAGACGAAGAAGCTGCTTCTTCGCGCAAAGACGATTCTGCCGCTCACAGTGCTCTGCAGTGTGTGTCTTCTGCCGAAAGAGGCCCGGGAGCGGTGCTTAGCTCTGCAGAGCACCGTACCTTCGTCTTTAGCCTCTCTTCTCGTCTACATCTTAGCAAAAAGCTTTTCCACTCTGTCTGGCAAGGAGAAACTGTGCCAGCACAGAAAACATCTCCCATCGTGTTCTAGAGGCTGCACGGAGGTCTGCCGAGTGTTTTGCAAGAAGAGAAAGAAAGTTGTCCAAAACAGCTTGCAATCGAATGTTCATGTGAATAGAAAAGGCAGGAGAGTGGTCAGGTACTGTTTTCTCTCAGTTGGCAAGCTGCGCACACAATCGCAGTGTTGTACAGCTTGTTTCATCACCTTTGCCAAGTTGCCGCTCTCTCCGGCTCCCGGAGACGAAGAAGCTGCTTCTTCGCGCAAAGAATATTCTGCCGCTCACAGTGCTCTGCGGTGTTCGCCTTCTGCCGAAAGAGGTCAGGGAGCGGTGCTTAGCTCTGCAGAGCACCGAACCTTCGTCTTTAGCCTCTCTTCTCGTCTACATCTTAGCAAAAAGCTTTTCCACTCTGTCTGGCAAGGAGAAACTGTGCCAGCACAGAAAACATCTCCCATTGTGTTCTAGAGGCTGCACGCAGGTCTGCCGAGTGTTTTGCAAGAAGAGAAAGAAAGTTGTCCAAAACAGCTTGCAATCGAATGTTCATGTGAATAGAAAAGGCAGGAGAGTGGTCAGGTACTGTTTTCTCTCAGTTGGCAAGCTGCGCACACAATCGCAGTGTTGTACAGCTTGTTTCATCACCTTTGCGAAGTTGCCGCTCTCTCCGGCTCCCGGAGACGAAGAAGCTGCTTCTTCGCGTAAAGACGATTCTGCCGCTCACACTGCTCTGCAGTGTGTGTCTTCTGCCGAAAGAGGCCCGGGAGCTGTGCTTAGTTCTGCAGAGCACCGTACCTTCGTCTTTAGCCTCTCTTCTCGTCTACATCTTAGCAAAAAGCTTTTCCACTCTGTCTGGCAAGGAGAAACTCTGCCAGCACAAAACATCTCCCATCGTGTTCTAGAGGCTGCACGGAGGTCTGCCGAGTGTTTTGCAAGAAGAGAAAGAAAGTTGTCCAAAACAGCTTGCAATCGAATGTTCATGTGAATAGAAAAGGCAGGAGAGTGGTCAGGTACTGTTTTCTCTCAGTTGGCAAGCTGCGCACACAATCGCAGTGTTGTACAGCTGATTTCATCACCTTTGAGAAGTTGCCGCTCTCTCCGGCTCCCGGAGACGAAGAAGCTGCTTCTTCGCGCAAAGACGATTCTGCCGCTCACACTGCTCTGCGGTGTGCGCCTACTGCCGAAAGAGGCCCGGGAGCTGTGCTTAGCTCTGCAGAGCACCGTACCTTCGTCTTTAGCCTCTCTTCTCGTCTACATCTTAGCAAAAAGCTTTTCCACTCTGTCTGGCAAGGAGAAACTGTGCCAGCACAGAAAACATCTCCCATCGTGTTCTAGAGGCTGCACGGAGGTCTGCCGAGTGTTTTGCAAGAAGAGAAAGAAAGTTGTCCAAAACAGCTTGCAATCGAATGTTCATATGAATAGAAAAGGCAGGAGAGTGGTCAGGTACTGTTTTCTCTCAGTTGGCAAGCTGCGCACACAATCGCAGTGTTGTACAGCTTGTTTCATCACCTTTGCGAAGTTGCCGCTCTCTCCGGCTCCCGGAGACGAAGAAGCTGCTTCTTTGCGCAAAGACGATTCTGCCGCTCACAGTGCTCTGCGGTGTGCGCCTTCTGCCGAAAGAGGCCCGGGAGCGGTGCTTAGCTCTGCAGAGCACCGTACCTTCGTCTTTAGCCTCTCTTCTCGTCTACATCTTAGCAAAAAGCTTTTCCACTCCTTCTGGGAAGGAGAAACTGTGCCAGCACAGAAAACATCTCCCATCGTGTTCTAGAGGCTGCACGGAGGTCTGCCGAGTGTTTTGCAAGAAGAGAACGAAAGTTGTCCAAAACAGCTTGCAATCGAATTTTCATGTGAATAGAAAAGGCAGGAGAGTGGTCAGGTACTGTTTTCTCTCAGTTGGCAAGCTGCGCACACAATCGCAGTGTTGTACAGCTTGTTTCATCACCTTTGCGAAGTTGCCGCTCTCTTCGGCTCCCGGAGACGAAGAAGCTGCTTCTTCGCGCAAAGACGATTCTGCCACTCACGCTGCTCTGCAGTGTGTGTCTGCGGCCGAAAGAGGCCCGGGAGCTGTGCTTAGCTCTGCAGAGCACCGTACCTTCGTCTTTAGCCTCTCTTCTCGTCTACATCTTAGCAAAAAGCTTTTCCACTCTGTCTGGCAAGGAGAAACTGTGCCAGCACAAAAAACATCTCCCATCGTGTTCTAGAGGCTGCACGGAGGTCTGCCGAGTGTTTTGCAAGAAGAGAAAGAAAGTTGTCCAAAACAGCTTGCAATCGAATGTTCATGTGAATAGAAAAGGCAGGAGAGTGGTCAGGTACTGTTTTCTCTCACTTGGCAAGCTACGCACACAATCGCAGTGTTGTACAGCTTGTTTCATCACCTTTGCCAAGTTGCCGCTCTCTCCGGCTCCCGGAGACGAAGAAGCTGCTTCTTCGCTCAAAGAATATTCTGCCGCTCACAGTGCTCTGCGGTGTTCGCCTTCTGCCGAAAGAGGCCCGGGAGCGGTGCTTAGCTCTGCAGAGCACCGTACCTTCGTCTTTAGCCTCTCTTCTCGTCTACATCTTAGCAAAAAGCTTTTCCACTCTGTCTGGCAAGGAGAAACTGTGCCAGCACAGAAAACATCTCCCATCGTGTTCTAGAGGCTGCACGGAGGTCTGCCGAGTGTTTTGCAAGAAGAGAAAGAAAGTTGTCCAAAACAGCTTGCAATCGAATGTTCATGTGAATAGAAAAGGCAGGAGAGTGGTCAGGTACTGTTTTCTCTCACTTGGCAAGCTACGCACACAATCGCAGTGTTGTACAGCTTGTTTCATCACATTTGCGAAGTTGCCGCTCTCTCCGGCTCCCGGAGACGAAGAAGCTGCTTCTTCGCTCAAAGTATATTCTGCCGCTCACAGTGCTCTGCGGTGTTCGCCTTCTGCCGAAAGAGGCCCGGGAGCGGTGCTTAGCTCTGCAGAGCACCGTACCTTCGTCTTTAGCCTCTCTTCTCGTCTACATCTTAGCAAAAAGCTTTTCCACTCTGTCTGGCAAGGAGAAACTGTGCCAGCACAGAAAACATCTCCCATCGTGTTCTAGAGGCTGCACGGAGGTCTGCCGAGTGTTTTGCAAGAAGAGAACGAAAGTTGTCCAAAACAGCTTGCAATCGAATGTTCATGTGAATAGAAAAGGCAGGAGAGTGGTCAGGTACTGTTTTCTCTCAGTTGGCAAGCTGCGCACACAATCGCAGTGTTGTACAGCTGATTTCATCACCTTTGAGAAGTTGCCGCTCTCTCCGGCTCCCGGAGACGAAGAAGCTGCTTCTTCGCGCAAAGACGATTCTGCCGCTCACACTGCTCTGCGGTGTGCGCCTACTGCCGAAACAGGCCCGGGAGCTGTGCTTAGCTCTGCAGAGCACCGTACCTTCGTCTTTAGCCTCTCTTCTCGTCTACATCTTAGCAAAAAGCTTTTCCACTCTGTCTGGCAAGGAGAAACTCTGCCAGCACAGAAAACATCTCCGATCGTGTTCTAGAGGCTGCACGGAGGTCTGCCGAGTGTTTTGCAAGAAGAGAAACAAAGTTGTCCAAAACAGCTTGCAATCGAATGTTCATGTGAATAGAAAAGGCAGGAGAGTGCTCAGGTACTGTTTTCTCTCAGTTGGCAAGCTGCGCACACAATCGCAGTGTTGTACAGCTTGTTTCATCACCTTTGCGAAGTTGCCGCTCTCTCCGGCTCCCGGAGACGAAGAAGCTGCTTCTTTGCGCAAAGACGATTCTGCCGCTCACAGTGCTCTGCGGTGTTCGCCTTCTGCCGAAAGAGGCCCGGGAGCGGTGCTTAGCTCTGCAGAGCACCGTACCTTCGTCTTTAGCCTCTCTTCTCGTCTACATCTTAGCAAAAAGCTTTTCCACTCCTTCTGGGAAGGAGAAACTGTGCCAGCACAGAAAACATCTCCCATCGTGTTCTAGAGGCTGCACGGAGGTCTGCCGAGTGTTTTGCAAGAAGAGAACGAAAGTTGTCCAAAACAGCTTGCAATCGAATTTTCATGTGAATAGAAAAGGCAGGAGAGTGGTCAGGTACTGTTTTCTCTCAGTTGGCAAGCTGCGCACACAATCGCAGTGTTGTACAGCTTGTTTCATCACCTTTGCGAAGTTGCCGCTCTCTTCGGCTCCCGGAGACGAAGAAGCTGCTTCTTCGCGCAAAGACGATTCTGCCACTCACGCTGCTCTGCAGTGTGTGTCTGCGGCCGAAAGAGGCCCGGGAGCTGTACTTAGCTCTGCAGAGCACCGTACCTTCGTCTTTAGCCTCTCTTCTCGTCTACATCTTAGCAAAAAGCTTTTCCACTCTGTCTGGCAAGGAGAAACTGTGCCAGCACAAAAAACATCTCCCATCGTGTTCTAGAGGCTGCACGGAGGTCTGCCGAGTGTTTTGCAAGAAGAGAAAGAAAGTTGTCCAAAACAGCTTGCAATCGAATGTTCATGTGAATAGAAAAGGCAGGAGAGTGGTCAGGTACTGTTTTCTCTCACTTGGCAAGCTACGCACACAATCGCAGTGTTGTACAGCTTGTTTCATCACCTTTGCCAAGTTGCCGCTCTCTCCGGCTCCCGGAGACGAAGAAGCTGCTTCTTCGCTCAAAGAATATTCTGCCGCTCACAGTGCTCTGCGGTGTTCGCCTTCTGCCGAAAGAGGCCCGGGAGCGGTGCTTAGCTCTGCAGAGCACCGTACCTTCGTCTTTAGCCTCTCTTCTCGTCTACATCTTAGCAAAAAGCTTTTCCACTCTGTCTGGCAAGGAGAAACTGTGCCAGCACAGAAAACATCTCCCATCGTGTTCTAGAGGCTGCACGGAGGTCTGCCAAGTGTTTTGCAAGAAGAGAAAGAAAGTTGTCCAAAACAGCTTGCAATCGAATGTTCATGTGAATAGAAAAGGCAGGAGAGTGGTCAGGTACTGTTTTCTCTCAGTTGGCAAGCTGCGCACACAATCGCAGTGTTGTACAGCTTGTTTCATCACCTTTGCGAAGTTGCCGCTCTCTCCGGCTCCCGGAGACAAAGAAGCTGCTTCTTCGCGCAAAGACGATTCTGCCGCTCACACTGCTCTGCAGTGTGTGTCTTCTGCCGAAAGAGGCCCGGGAGCTGTGCTTAGTTCTGCAGAGCACCGTACCTTCGTCTTTAGCCTCTCTTCTCGTCTACATCTTAGCAAAAAGCTTTTCCACTCTGTCTGGGACGGAGAAACTCTGCCAGCACAAAACATCTCCCATCCTGTTCTAGAGGCTGCACGCAGGTCTGCCGAGTGTTTTGCAAGAAGAGAAAGAAAGTTGTCCAAAACAGCTTGCAATCGAATGTTCATATGAATAGAAAAGGCAGGAGAGTGGTCAGGTACTGTTTTCTCTCAGTTGGCAAGCTGCGCACACAATCGCAGTGTTGTACAGCTTGTTTCATCACCTTTGCGAAGTTGCCGCTCTCTCCGGCTCCCGGAGACGAAGAAGCTGCTTCTTCACGCAAAGACGATTCTGCCGCTCACAGTGCTCCGCGGTGTTCGCCTTCTGCCGAAAGAGGCCCGGGAGCGGTGCTTAGCTCTGCAGAGCACCGTACCTTCGTCTTTAGCCTCTCTTCTCGTCTACATCTTAGCAAAAAGCTTTTCCACTCCTTCTGGGAAGGAGAAACTGTGCCAGCACAGAAAACATCTCCCATCGTGTTCTAGAGGCTGCACGGAGGTCTGCCGAGTGTTTTGCAAGAAGAGAACGAAAGTTGTCCAAAACAGCTTGCAATCGAATGTTCATGTGAATAGAAAAGTCAGGAGAGTGGTCAGGTACTGTTTTCTCTCAGTTGGCAAGCTGCGCACACAATCGCAGTGTTGTACAGCTTGTTTCATCACCTTTGCCAAGTTGCCGCTCTCTCCGGCTCCCGGAGACGAAGAAGCTGCTTCTTCGCGCAAAGACGATTCTGCCACTCACGCTGCTCTGCAGTGTGTGTCTGCGGCCGAAAGAGGCCCGGGAGCTGTGCTTAGCTCTGCAGAGCACCGTACCTTCGTCTTTAGCCTCTCTTCTCGTCTACATCTTAGCAAAAAGCTTTTCCACTCTGTCTGGCAAGGAGAAACTGTGCCAGCACAGAAAACATCTCCCATCGTGTTCTAGAGGCTGCACGGAGGTCTGCCGACTGTTTTGCAAGAAGAGAAAGAAAGTTGTCCAAAACAGCTTGCAATCGAATGTTCATGTGAATAGAAAAGGCAGGAGAGTGGTCAGGTACTGTTTTCTCTCACTTGGCAAGCTACGCACACAATCGCAGTGTTGTACAGCTTGTTTCATCACCTTTGCCAAGTTGCCGCTCTCTCCGGCTCCCGGAGACGAAGAAGCTGCTTCTTCGCTCAAAGAATATTCTGCCGCTCACAGTGCTCTGCGGTGTTCGCCTTCTGCCGAAAGAGGCCCGGGAGCGGTGCTTAGCTCTGCAGAGCACCGTACCTTCGTCTTTAGCCTCTGTTCTCGTCTACATCTTTGCAAAAAGCTTTTCCACTCTGTCTGGCAAGGAGAAACTGTGCCAGCACAGAAAACATCTCCCATCGTGTTCTAGAGGCTGCACGGAGGTCTGCCGAGTGTTTTGCAAGAAGAGAACGAAAGTTGTCCAAAACAGCTTGCAATCGAATGTTCATGTGAATAGAAAAGGCAGGAGAGTGGTCAGGTACTGTTTTCTCTCAGTTGGCAAGCTGCGCACACAATCGCAGTGTTGTACATCTTGTTTCATCACCTTTGCGAAGTTGCCGCTCTCTCCGGCTCCCGGAGACGAAGAAGCTGCTTCTTCGCGCAAAGACGATTCTGCCGCTCACAGTGCTCTGCAGTGTGCGTCTTCTGCCGAAAGAGGCCCGGGAGCTGTGCTTGGTTCTACAGAGTACCGTACCTTCGTCTTTAGCCTCTCTTCTCGTCTACATCTTAGCATAAAGCTTTTCCATTCCTTCTGGGAAGGAGAAACTGTGCCAGCACAAAAAACATCTCCCATCGTGTTCTAGAGGCTGCACGGAGGTCTGCCGAGTGTTTTGCAAGAAGAGAAAGAAAGTTGTCCAAAAGAGCTTGCAATCGAATGTTCATGTGAATAGAAAAGGCAGGAGAGTGGTCAGGTACTGTTTTCTCTCACTTGGCAAGCTACGCACACAATCGCAGTGTTGTACAGCTTGTTTCATCACCTTTGCCAAGTTGCCGCTCTCTCCGGCTCCCGGAGACGAAGAAGCTGCTTCTTCGCTCAAAGAATATTCTGCCGCTCACAGTGCTCTGCGGTGTGCGCCTTCTGCCGAAAGAGGCCCGGGAGCGGTGCTTAGCTCTGCAGAGCACCGTACCTTCGTCTTTAGCCTCTCTTCTCGTCTACATCTTAGCAAAAAGCTTTTCCACTCTGTCTGGCAAGGAGAAACTGTGCCAGCACAGAAAACATCTCCCATCGTGTTCTAGAGGCTGCACGGAGGTCTGCCAAGTGTTTTGCAAGAAGAGAAAGAAAGTTGTCCAAAACAGCTTGCAATCGAATGTTCATGTGAATAGAAAAGGCAGGAGAGTGGTCAGGTACTGTTTTCTCTCAGTTGGCAAGCTGCGCACACAATCGCAGTGTTGTACAGCTTGTTTCATCACCTTTGCGAAGTTGCCGCTCTCTCCGGCTCCCGGAGACAAAGAAGCTGCTTCTTCGCGCAAAGACGATTCTGCCGCTCACACTGCTCTGCAGTGTGTGTCTTCTGCCGAAAGAGGCCCGGGAGCTGTGCTTAGTTCTGCAGAGCACCGTACCTTCGTCTTTAGCCTCTCTTCTCGTCTACATCTTAGCAAAAAGCTTTTCCACTCTGTCTGGGACGGAGAAACTCTGCCAGCACAAAACATCTCCCATCCTGTTCTAGAGGCTGCACGCAGGTCTGCCGAGTGTTTTGCAAGAAGAGAAAGAAAGTTGTCCAAAACAGCTTGCAATCGAATGTTCATATGAATAGAAAAGGCAGGAGAGTGGTCAGGTACTGTTTTCTCTCAGTTGGCAAGCTGCGCACACAATCGCAGTGTTGTACAGCTTGTTTCATCACCTTTGCGAAGTTGCCGCTCTCTCCGGCTCCCGGAGACGAAGAAGCTGCTTCTTCACGCAAAGACGATTCTGCCGCTCACAGTGCTCCGCGGTGTTCGCCTTCTGCCGAAAGAGGCCCGGGAGCGGTGCTTAGCTCTGCAGAGCACCGTACCTTCGTCTTTAGCCTCTCTTCTCGTCTACATCTTAGCAAAAAGCTTTTCCACTCCTTCTGGGAAGGAGAAACTGTGCCAGCACAGAAAACATCTCCCATCGTGTTCTAGAGGCTGCACGGAGGTCTGCCGAGTGTTTTGCAAGAAGAGAACGAAAGTTGTCCAAAACAGCTTGCAATCGAATGTTCATGTGAATGGAAAAGTCAGGAGAGTGGTCAGGTACTGTTTTCTCTCAGTTGGCAAGCTGCGCACACAATCGCAGTGTTGTACAGCTTGTTTCATCACCTTTGCCAAGTTGCCGCTCTCTCCGGCTCCCGGAGACGAAGAAGCTGCTTCTTCGCGCAAAGACGATTCTGCCACTCACGCTGCTCTGCAGTGTGTGTCTGCGGCCGAAAGAGGCCCGGGAGCTGTGCTTAGCTCTGCAGAGCACCGTACCTTCGTCTTTAGCCTCTCTTCTCGTCTACATCTTAGCAAAAAGCTTTTCCACTCTGTCTGGCAAGGAGAAACTGTGCCAGCACAGAAAACATCTCCCATCGTGTTCTAGAGGCTGCACGGAGGTCTGCCGACTGTTTTGCAAGAAGAGAAAGAAAGTTGTCCAAAACAGCTTGCAATCGAATGTTCATGTGAATAGAAAAGGCAGGAGAGTGGTCAGGTACTGTTTTCTCTCACTTGGCAAGCTACGCACACAATCGCAGTGTTGTACAGCTTGTTTCATCACCTTTGCCAAGTTGCCGCTCTCTCCGGCTCCCGGAGACGAAGAAGCTGCTTCTTCGCTCAAAGAATATTCTGCCGCTCACAGTGCTCTGCGGTGTTCGCCTTCTGCCGAAAGAGGCCCGGGAGCGGTGCTTAGCTCTGCAGAGCACCGTACCTTCGTCTTTAGCCTCTGTTCTCGTCTACATCTTAGCAAAAAGCTTTTCCACTCTGTCTGGCAAGGAGAAACTGTGCCAGCACAGAAAACATCTCCCATCGTGTTCTAGAGGCTGCACGGAGGTCTGCCGAGTGTTTTGCAAGAAGAGAACGAAAGTTGTCCAAAACAGCTTGCAATCGAATGTTCATGTGAATAGAAAAGGCAGGAGAGTGGTCAGGTACTGTTTTCTCTCAGTTGGCAAGCTGCGCACACAATCGCAGTGTTGTACATCTTGTTTCATCACCTTTGCGAAGTTGCCGCTCTCTCCGGCTCCCGGAGACGAAGAAGCTGCTTCTTCGCGCAAAGACGATTCTGCCGCTCACAGTGCTCTGCAGTGTGCGTCTTCTGCCGAAAGAGGCCCGGGAGCTGTGCTTGGTTCTACAGAGTACCGTACCTTCGTCTTTAGCCTCTCTTCTCGTCTACATCTTAGCATAAAGCTTTTCCATTCCTTCTGGGAAGGAGAAACTGTGCCAGCACAAAAAACATCTCCCATCGTGTTCTAGAGGCTGCACGGAGGTCTGCCGAGTGTTTTGCAAGAAGAGAAAGAAAGTTGTCCAAAAGAGCTTGCAATCGAATGTTCATGTGAATAGAAAAGGCAGGAGAGTGGTCAGGTACTGTTTTCTCTCAGTTGTCAAGCTGCGCACACAATCGCAGTGTTTTACAGCTTGTTTCATCACCTTTGCGAAGTTGCCGCTCTCTCCGGCTCCCGGAGACGAAGAAGCTGCTTCTTCTTCGCGCAAAGACGATTCTGCCGCTCACGCTGCTCTGCAGTGTGTGTCTTCTGCCGAAAGAGACCCGGGAGCTGTGCCTAGTTCTGCAGAGCACCGTACATTCGTCTTTAGCCTCTCTTCTCGTCTACATCTTAGCAAAAAGCTTTTCCACTTTGTCTGGCAAGGAGAAACTGTGCCAGCACAAAAAACATCTCCCATTTTCTTCTAGAGGTTGCACGGAGGTCTGCCGAGTGTTTTGCAAGAAGAGAAAGAAAGTTGTCCAAAACAGCTTGCAATCGAATGTTCATGTGAATAGAAAAGGCAGGAGAGTGGTCAGTTACTGTTTTCTCTCAGTTGGCAAGCTGCGCACACAATCGCAGTGTTGTACAGCTTGTTTCATCACCTTTGCGAAGTTGCCGCTCTCTCCGGCTCCCGGAGACGAAGAAGCTGCTTCTTCTTCGCGCAAAGAGGATTCTGCCGCTCACAGTGCTCTGCAGTGTGTGTCTTCTGCCGAAAGAGGCCCGGGAGCTGTGCTTAGCTCTGCAGAGCACCGTACCTTCGTCTTTAGCCTCTCTTCTCGTCTACATCTTAGCAAAAAGCTTTTCCACTCTGTCTGGCAAGGAGAAACTGTGCCAGCACAGAAAACATCTCCCATTGTGTTCTAGAGGCTGCACGGAGGTCTGCCGACTGTTTTGCAAGAAGAGAAAGAAAGTTGTCCAAAACAGCTTGCAATCGAATGTTCATGTGAATAGAAAAGGCAGGAGAGTGGTCAGGTAATGTTTTCTCTCACTTGGCAAGCTACGCACACAATCGCAGTGTTGTACAGCTTGTTTCATCACCTTTGCCAAGTTGCCGCTCTCTCCGGCTCCCGGAGACGAAGAAGCTGCTTCTTCGCGCAAAGAATATTCTGCCGCTCACAGTGCTCTGCGGTGTTCGCCTTCTGCCGAAAGACGCCCGGGAGCGGTGCTTAGCTCTGCAGAGCACCGTACCTTCGTCTTTAGCCTCTCTTCTCGTCTACATCTTAGCAAAAAGCTTTTCCACTCTGTCTGGCAAGGAGAAACTGTGCCAGCACAGAAAACATCTCCCTTCGTGTTCTAGAGGCTGCACGCATGTCTGCCGAGTGTTTTGCAAGAAGAGAAAGAAAGTTGTCCAAAACAGCTTGCAATCGAATGTTCATGTGAATAGAAAAGGCAGGAGAGTGGTCAGGTACTGTTTTCTCTCAGTTGGCAAGCTGCGCACACAATCGCAGTGTTGTACAGCTTGTTTCATCACCTTTGCCAAGTTGCCGCTCTCTCCGGCTCCCGGAGACAAAGAAGCTGCTTCTTCGCGCAAAGACGATTCTGCCGCTCACACTGCTCTGCAGTGTGTGTCTTCTGCCGAAAGAGGCCCGGGAGCTGTGCTTAGTTCTGCAGAGCACCGTACCTTCGTCTTTAGCCTCTCTTCTCGTCTACATCTTAGCAAAAAGCTTTTCCACTCTGTCTGGGAAGGAGAAACTCTGCCAGCACAAAACATCTCCCATCGTGTTCTAGAGGCTGCACGCAGGTCTGCCGAGTGTTTTGCAAGAAGAGAAAGAAAGTTGTCCAAAACAGCTTGCAATCGAATGTTCATATGAATAGAAAAGGCAGGAGAGTGGTCAGGTACTGTTTTCTCTCAGTTGGCAAGCTGCGCACACAATCGCAGTGTTGTACAGCTTGTTTCATCACCTTTGCGAAGTTGCCGCTCTCTCCGGCTCCCGGAGACGAAGAAGCTGCTTCTTCACGCAAAGACGATTCTGCCGCTCACAGTGCTCCGCGGTGTTCGCCTTCTGCCGAAAGAGGCCCGGGAGCGGTGCTTAGCTCTGCAGAGCACCGTACCTTCGTCTTTAGCCTCTCTTCTCGTCTACATCTTAGCAAAAAGCTTTTCCACTCCTTCTGGGAAGGAGAAACTGTGCCAGCACAGAAAACATCTCCCATCGTGTTCTAGAGGCTGCACGGAGGTCTGCCGAGTGTTTTGCAAGAAGAGAACGAAAGTTGTCCAAAACAGCTTGCAATCGAATGTTCATGTGAATAGAAAAGTCAGGAGAGTGGTCAGGTACTGTTTTCTCTCAGTTGGCAAGCTGCGCACACAATCGCAGTGTTGTACAGCTTGTTTCATCACCTTTGCCAAGTTGCCGCTCTCTCCGGCTCCCGGAGACGAAGAAGCTGCTTCTTCGCGCAAAGACGATTCTGCCACTCACGCTGCTCTGCAGTGTGTGTCTGCGGCCGAAAGAGGCCCGGGAGCTGTGCTTAGCTCTGCAGAGCACCGTACCTTCGTCTTTAGCCTCTCTTCTCGTCTACATCTTAGCAAAAAGCTTTTCCACTCTGTCTGGCAAGGAGAAACTGTGCCAGCACAGAAAACATCTCCCATCGTGTTCTAGAGGCTGCACGGAGGTCTGCCGACTGTTTTGCAAGAAGAGAAAGAAAGTTGTCCAAAACAGCTTGCAATCGAATGTTCATGTGAATAGAAAAGGCAGGAGAGTGGTCAGGTACTGTTTTCTCTCACTTGGCAAGCTACGCACACAATCGCAGTGTTGTACAGCTTGTTTCATCACCTTTGCCAAGTTGCCGCTCTCTCCGGCTCCCGGAGACGAAGAAGCTGCTTCTTCGCTCAAAGAATATTCTGCCGCTCACAGTGCTCTGCGGTGTTCGCCTTCTGCCGAAAGAGGCCCGGGAGCGGTGCTTAGCTCTGCAGAGCACCGTACCTTCGTCTTTAGCCTCTGTTCTCGTCTACATCTTAGCAAAAAGCTTTTCCACTCTGTCTGGCAAGGAGAAACTGTGCCAGCACAGAAAACATCTCCCATCGTGTTCTAGAGGCTGCACGGAGGTCTGCCGAGTGTTTTGCAAGAAGAGAACGAAAGTTGTCCAAAACAGCTTGCAATCGAATGTTCATGTGAATAGAAAAGGCAGGAGAGTGGTCAGGTACTGTTTTCTCTCAGTTGGCAAGCTGCGCACACAATCGCAGTGTTGTACATCTTGTTTCATCACCTTTGCGAAGTTTCCGCTCTCTCCGGCTCCCGGAGACGAAGAAGCTGCTTCTTCGCGCAAAGACGATTCTGCCGCTCACAGTGCTCTGCAGTGTGCGTCTTCTGCCGAAAGAGGCCCGGGAGCTGTGCTTGGTTCTACAGAGTACCGTACCTTCGTCTTTAGCCTCTCTTCTCGTCTACATCTTAGCATAAAGCTTTTCCATTCCTTCTGGGAAGGAGAAACTGTGCCAGCACAAAAAACATCTCCCATCGTGTTCTAGAGGCTGCACGGAGGTCTGCCGAGTGTTTTGCAAGAAGAGAAAGAAAGTTGTCCAAAAGAGCTTGCAATCGAATGTTCATGTGAATAGAAAAGGCAGGAGAGTGGTCAGGTACTGTTTTCTCTCAGTTGTCAAGCTGCGCACACAATCGCAGTGTTTTACAGCTTGTTTCATCACCTTTGCGAAGTTGCCGCTCTCTCCGGCTCCCGGAGACGAAGAAGCTGCTTCTTCTTCGCGCAAAGACGATTCTGCCGCTCACGCTGATCTGCAGTGTGTGTCTTCTGCCGAAAGAGACCCGGGAGCTGTGCCTAGTTCTGCAGAGCACCGTACATTCGTCTTTAGCCTCTCTTCTCGTCTACATCTTAGCAAAAAGCTTTTCCACTTTGTCTGGCAAGGAGAAACTGTGCCAGCACAAAAAACATCTCCCATTTTCTTCTAGAGGTTGCACGGAGGTCTGCCGAGTGTTTTGCAAGAAGAGAAAGAAAGTTGTCCAAAACAGCTTGCAATCGAATGTTCATGTGAATAGAAAAGGCAGGAGAGTGGTCAGTTACTGTTTTCTCTCAGTTGGCAAGCTGCGCACACAATCGCAGTGTTGTACAGCTTGTTTCATCACCTTTGCGAAGTTGCCGCTCTCTCCGGCTCCCGGAGACGAAGAAGCTGCTTCTTCTTCGCGCAAAGAGGATTCTGCCGCTCACAGTGCTCTGCAGTGTGTGTCTTCTGCCGAAAGAGGCCCGGGAGCTGTGCTTAGCTCTGCAGAGCACCGTACCTTCGTCTTTAGCCTCTCTTCTCGTCTACATCTTAGCAAAAAGCTTTTCCACTCTGTCTGGCAAGGAGAAACTGTGCCAGCACAGAAAACATCTCCCATTGTGTTCTAGAGGCTGCACGGAGGTCTGCCGACTGTTTTGCAAGAAGAGAAAGAAAGTTGTCCAAAACAGCTTGCAATCGAATGTTCATGTGAATAGAAAAGGCAGGAGAGTGGTCAGGTAATGTTTTCTCTCACTTGGCAAGCTACGCACACAATCGCAGTGTTGTACAGCTTGTTTCATCACCTTTGCCAAGTTGCCGCTCTCTCCGGCTCCCGGAGACGAAGAAGCTGCTTCTTCGCGCAAAGAATATTCTGCCGCTCACAGTGCTCTGCGGTGTTCGCCTTCTGCCGAAAGACGCCCGGGAGCGGTGCTTAGCTCTGCAGAGCACCGTACCTTCGTCTTTAGCCTCTCTTCTCGTCTACATCTTAGCAAAAAGCTTTTCCACTCTGTCTGGCAAGGAGAAACTGTGCCAGCACAGAAAACATCTCCCTTCGTGTTCTAGAGGCTGCACGCATGTCTGCCGAGTGTTTTGCAAGAAGAGAAAGAAAGTTGTCCAAAACAGCTTGCAATCGAATGTTCATGTGAATAGAAAAGGCAGCAGAGTGGTCAGGTACTGTTTTCTCTCAGTTGGCAAGCTGCGCACACAATCGCAGTGTTGTACAGCTTGTTTCATCACCTTTGCCAAGTTGCCGCTCTCTCCGGCTCCCGGAGACAAAGAAGCTGCTTCTTCGCGCAAAGACGATTCTGCCGCTCACACTGCTCTGCAGTGTGTGTCTTCTGCCGAAAGAGGCCCGGGAGCTGTGCTTAGTTCTGCAGAGCACCGTACCTTCGTCTTTAGCCTCTCTTCTCGTCTACATCTTAGCAAAAAGCTTTTCCACTCTGTCTGGGAAGGAGAAACTCTGCCAGCACAAAACATCTCCCATCGTGTTCTAGAGGCTGCACGCAGGTCTGCCGAGTGTTTTGCAAGAAGAGAAAGAAAGTTGTCCAAAACAGCTTGCAATCGAATGTTCATGTCAATAGAAAAGGCAGGAGAGTGGTCAGGTACTGTTTTCTCTCAGTTGGCAAGCTGCGCACACAATCGCAGTGTTGTACAGCTGATTTCATCACCTTTGAGAAGTTGCCGCTCTCTCCGGCTCCCGGAGACGAAGAAGCTGCTTCTTCGCGCAAAGACGATTCTGCCGCTCACACTGCTCTGCGGTGTGCGCCTACTGCCGAAACAGGCCCGGGAGCTGTGCTTAGCTCTGCAGAGCACCGTACCTTCGTCTTTAGCCTCTCTTCTCGTCTACATCTTAGCAAAAAGCTTTTCCACTCTGTCTGGCAAGGAGAAACTGTGCCAGCACAGAAAACATCTCCCATCGTGTTCTAGAGGCTGCACGGAGGTCTACCGAGTGTTTTGCAAGAAGAGAAAGAAAGTTGTCCAAAACAGCTTGCAATCGAATGTTCATGTCAATAGAAAAGGCAGGAGAGTGGTCAGGTACTGTTTTCTCTCACTTGGCAAGCTACGCACACAATCGCAGTGTTGTACAGCTTGTTTCATCACCTTTGCCAAGTTGCCGCTCTCTCCGGCTCCCGAAGACAAAGAAGCTGCTTCTTCGCGCAAAGACGATTCTGCCGCTCACAGTGCTCTGCAGTGTGTGTCTTCTGCCGAAAGAGGCCCGGGAGCGGTGCTTAGCTCTGCAGAGCACCGTACCTTCGTCTTTAGCCTCTCTTCTCGTCTACATCTTAGCAAAAAGCTTTTCCACTCTGTCTGGCAAGGAGAAACTGTGCCAGCACATAAAACATCTCCCATTGTGTTCTGGAGGCTGCACGCAGGTCTGCCGACTGTTTTGCAAGAAGAGAAAGAAAGTTGTCCAAAACAGCTTGCAATCGAATGTTCATGTGAATAGAAAAGGCAGGAGAGTGGTCAGGTACTGTTTTCTCTCAGTTGGCAAGCTGCGCACACAATCGCAGTGTTGTACAGCTGATTTCATCACCTTTGAGAAGTTGCCGCTCTCTCCGGCTCCCGGAGACGAAGAAGCTGCTTCTTCGCGCAAAGACGATTCTGCCGCTCACACTGCTCTGCGGTGTGCGCCTACTGCCGAAACAGGCCCGGGAGCTGTGCTTAGCTCTGCAGAGCACCGTACCTTCGTCTTTAGCCTCTCTTCTCGTCTACATCTTAGCAAAAAGCTTTTCCACTCTGTCTGGCAAGGAGAAACTGTGCCAGCACAGAAAACATCTCCCATCGTGTTCTAGAGGCTGCACGGAGGTCTGCCGAGTGTTTTGCAAGAAGAGAAAGAAAGTTGTCCAAAACAGCTTGCAATCGAATGTTCATGTCAATAGAAAAGGCAGGAGAGTGGTCAGGTACTGTTTTCTCTCACTTGGCAAGCTACGCACACAATCGCAGTGTTGTACAGCTTGTTTCATCACCTTTGCCAAGTTACCGCTCTCTCCGGCTCCCGGAGACGAAGAAGCTGCTTCTTCGCGCAAAGAATATTCTGCCGCTCACAGTGCTCTGGAGTGTGTGTCTTCTGCCGAAAGAGGCCCGGGAGCTGTGCTTAGTTCTTCAGAGCACCGTACCTTCGTCTTTAGCCTCTCTTCTCGTCTACATCTTAGCAAAAAGCTTTTCCACCCTGTCTGGCAAGGAGAAACTGTGCCAGCACAGAAAACATCTCCCATCGTGTTCTAGAGGCTGCACGCAGGTCTGCCGAGTGTTTTGCAAGAAGAGAAAGAAAGTTGTCCAAAACAGCTTGCAATCGAATGTTCATATGAATAGAAAAGGCAGGAGAGTGGTCAGGTACTGTTTTCTCTCACTTGGCAAGCTGCGCACACAATCGCAGTGTTGTACAGCTGATTTCATCACCTTTGAGAAGTTGCCGCTCTCTCCGGCTCCCGGAGACGAAGAAGCTGCTTCTTCGCGCAAAGACGATTCTGCCGCTCACAGTGCTCTGCGGTGTTCGCTTTCTGCCGAAAGAGGCCCGGGAGCGGTGCTTAGCTCTGCAGAGCACCGTACCTTCGTCTTTAGCCTCTCTTCTCGTCTACATCTTAGCAAAAAGCTTTTCCACTCTGTCTGGCAAGGAGAAACTGTGCCAGCACAGAAAACATCTCCCATCGTGTTCTAGAGGCTGCACGCAGGTCTGCCGAGTGTTTTGCAAGAAGAGAACGAAAGTTGTCCAAAACAGCTTGCAATCGAATGTTCATGTGAATAGAAAAGGCAGGAGAGTGGTCAGGTACTGTTTTCTCTCAGTTGGCAAGCTGCGCACACAATGGCAGTGTTGTACAGCTGATTTCAACACCTTTGAGAAGTTGCCGCTCTCTCCGGCTCCCGGAGACGAAGAAGCTGCTTCTTCGCGCAAAGACGATTCTGCCACTCACACTGCTCTGCGGTGTGCGCCTACTGCCGAAACAGGCCCGGGAGTTGTGCTTAGCTCTGCAGAGCACCGTACCTTCGTCTTTAGCCTCTCTTCTCGTCTACATCTTTGCAAAAAGCTTTTCCACTCTGTCTGGCAAGGAGAAACTGTGCCAGCACTAAAAACATCTCCCATCGTGTTCTAGAGGCTGCACGGAGGTCTGCCGAGTGTTTTGCAAGAAGAGAAAGAAAGTTGTCCAAAACAGCTTGCAATCGAATATTCATGTGAATAGAAAAGGCAGGAGAGTGGTCAGGTACTGTTTTCTTTCAGTTGGCAAGCTGCGCACACAATCGCAGTATAGTACATCTTGTTTCATCACCTTTGCGAAGTTGCCGCTCTCTCCGGCTCCCGGAGACGAAGAAGCTGCTTCTTTGCGCAAAGACGATTCTGCCGCTCACAGTGCTCTGCAGTGTGTGTCTTCTGCCGAAAGAGGCCCGGGAGCTGTGCTTAGCTCTGCAGAGCACCGTACCTTCGTCTTTAGCCTCTCTTCTCGTCTACATCTTAGCAAAAAGCTTTTCCACTCTGTCTGGCAAGGAGAAACTGTGCCAGCACAGAAAACATCTCCCATCGTGTTCTAGAGGCTGCACGGAGGTCTGCCGTGTGTTTTGCAAGAAGAGAAAGAAAGTTGTCCAAAACAGCTTGCAATCGAATGTTCATGTGAATAGAAAAGGCAGGAGAGTGGTCAGGTACTGTTTTCTCTCAGTTGGCAAGCTGCGCACACAATCGCAGTGTTGTACAGCTTGTTTCATCACCTTTGCCAAGTTGCCGCTCTCTCCGGCTCCCGGAGACGAAGAAGCTGCTTCGTCGCGCAAAGACGATTCTGCCGCTCACAGTGCTCTGCGGTGTGTGTCTTCTGCCGAAAGAGGCCCGGGAGCGGTGCTTAGCTCTGCAGAGCACCGTACCTTCGTCTTTAGCCTCTCTTCTCGTCTAAATCTTAGCAAAAAGCTTTTCCACTCTGTCTGGCAAGGAGAAACTTTGCCAGCACAGAAAACATCTCCCATCGTGTTCTAGAGGCTGCACGGAGGTCTGCCGAGTGTTTTGCAAGAAGAGAAAGAAAGTTGTCCAAAACAGCTTGCAATCGAATGTTCATGTGAATAGAAAAGGCAGGAGAGTGGTCAGGTACTGTTTTCTCTCACTTGGCAAGCTGCGCACACAATCGCAGTGTTGTAAAACTTGCTTCTTCACCTTTGCGAAGTTGCCGCTCTCTCCGGCTCCCGGAGACGAAGAAGCTGCTTCTTCGCGCAAAGACGATTCTGCCGCTCACACTGCTCTGCAGTGTGTGTCTTCTGCCGAAAGAGCCCCGGGAGCTGTGCTTAGCTCTGCAGAGCACCGTACCTTCGTCTTTAGCCTCTCTTCTCGTCTACATCTTAGCAAAAAGCTTTTCCACTCTGTCTGGCAAGGAGAAACTGTGCCAGCACAAAAAACATCTCCCATCGTGTTCTAGAGGCTGCACGGTGGTCTGCCGAGTGTTTTGCAAGAAGAGAAAGAAAGTTGTCCAAAACAGCTTGCAATCGAATGTTCATGTGAATAGAAAAGGCAGGAGAGTGGTCAGGTACTGTTTTCTCTCAGTTGGCAAGCTGCGCACACAATCGCAGTGTTGTACAGCTTGTTTCATCACCTTTGCGAAGTTGCCGCTCTCTCCGGCTCCCGGAGACGAAGAAGCTGCTTCTTCGCGCAAAGACGATTCTGCCGCTCACAGTGCTCTGCAGTGTGTGTCTTCTGCCGAAAGAGGCCCGGGAGCTGTGCTTAGCTCTGCAGAGCACCGTACCTTCGTCTTTAGCCTCTCTTCTCGTCTACATCTTAGCAAAAAGCTTTTCCACTCTGTCTGGCAAGGAGAAACTGTGCCAGCACAGAAAACATCTCCCATCGTGTTCTAGAGGCTGCACGGAGGTCTGCCGTGTGTTTTGCAAGAAGAGAAAGAAAGTTGTCCAAAACAGCTTGCAATCGAATGTTCATGTGAATAGAAAAGGCAGGAGAGTGGTCAGGTACTGTTTTCTCTCAGTTGGCAAGCTGCGCACACAATCGCAGTGTTGTACAGCTTGTTTCATCACCTTTGCGAAGTTGCCGCTCTCTCCGGCTCCCGGAGACGAAGAAGCTGCTTCGTCGCGCAAAGACGATTCTGCCGCTCACAGTGCTCTGCGGTGTGTGTCTTCTGCCGAAAGAGGCCCGGGAGCTGTGCTTAGCTCTGCAGAGCACCGTACCTTCGTCTTTAGCCTCTCTTCTCGTCTAAATCTTAGCAAAAAGTTTTCCACTCTGTCTGGCAAGGAGAAACTGTGCCAGCACAGAAAACATCTCCCATCGTGTTCTAGAGGCTGCACGGAGGTCTGCCGAGTGTTTTGCAAGAAGAGAAAGAAAGTTGTCCAAAACAGCTTGCAATCGAATGTTCATGTGAATAGAAAAGGCAGGAGAGTGGTCAGGTACTGTTTTCTCTCACTTGGCAAGCTGCGCACACAATCGCAGTGTTGTAAAACTTGCTTCTTCACCTTTGCGAAGTTGCCGCTCTCTCCGGCTCCCGGAGACGAAGAAGCTGCTTCTTCGCGCAAAGACGATTCTGCCGCTCACACTGCTCTGCAGTGTGTGTCTTCTGCCGAAAGAGCCCCGGGAGCTGTGCTTAGCTCTGCAGAGCACCGTACCTTCGTCTTTAGCCTCTCTTGTCGTCTACATCTTAGCAAAAATCTTTTACACTCTGTCTGGCAAGGAGAAACTGTGCCAGCACAAAAAACATCTCCCATCGTGTTCTAGAGGCTGCACGGTGGTCTGCCGAGTGTTTTGCAAGAAGAGAAAGAAAGTTGTCCAAAACAGCTTGCAATCGAATGTTCATGTGAATAGAAAAGGCAGGAGAGTGGTCAGGTACTGTTTTCTCTCAGTTGGCAAGCTGCGCACACAATCGCAGTGTTGTACAGCTTGTTTCATCACCTTTGCGAAGTTGCCGCTCTCTCCGGCTCCCGGAGACAAAGAAGCTGCTTCTTCGCGCAAAGACGATTCTGCCGCTCACACTGCTCTGCAGTGTGTGTCTTCTGCCGAAAGAGGCCCGGGAGCTGTGCTTAGCTCTGCAGAGCACCGTACCTTCGTCTTTAGCCTCTCTTCTCGTCTAAATCTCAGCAAAAAGTTTTCCACTCTGTCTGGCAAGGAGAAACTGTGCCAGCACAGAAAACATCTCCCATCGTGTTCTAGAGGCTGCACGGAGGTCTGCCGAGTGTTTTGCAAGAAGAGAAAGAAAGTTGTCCAAAACAGCTTGCAATCGAATGTTCATGTGAATAGAAAAGGCAGGAGAGTGGTCAGGTACTGTTTTCTCTCACTTGGCAAGCTGCGCACACAATCGCAGTGTTGTAAAACTTGCTTCTTCACCTTTGCGAAGTTGCCGCTCTCTCCGGCTCCCGGAGACGAAGAAGCTGCTTCTTCGCGCAAAGACGATTCTGCCGCTCACACTGCTCTGCAGTGTGTGTCTTCTGCCGAAAGAGCCCCGGGAGCTGTGCTTAGCTCTGCAGAGCACCGTACCTTCGTCTTTAGCCTCTCTTGTCGTCTACATCTTAGCAAAAATCTTTTACACTCTGTCTGGCAAGGAGAAACTGTGCCAGCACAAAAAACATCTCCCATCGTGTTCTAGAGGCTGCACGGTGGTCTGCCGAGTGTTTTGGAAGAAGAGAAAGAAAGTTGTCCAAAACAGCTTGCAATCGAATGTTCATGTGAATAGAAAAGGCAGGAGAGTGGTCAGGTACTGTTTTCTCTCAGTTGGCAAGCTGCGCACACAATCGCAGTGTTGTACAGCTTGTTTCATCACCTTTGCGAAGTTGCCGCTCTCTCCGGCTCCCGGAGACAAAGAAGCTGCTTCTTCGCGCAAAGACGATTCTGCCGCTCACACTACTCTGCAGTGTGTGTCTTCTGCCGAAAGAGACCCGGGAGCTGTGCTTAGTTCTACAGAGCACCGTACCTTCGTCTTTAGCCTCTCTTGTCGTCTACATCTTAGCAAAAAGCTTTTCAACTTTGTCTGGCAAGGAGAAACTGTGCCAGTACAAAAATATCTCCCATCGTGTTCTAAAGGCTGCACGGAGGTCTGCCGAGTGTTTTGCAAGAAGAGAAAGAAAGTTGTCCAAAACAGCTTGCAATCGAATGTTCATGTGAATAGAAAAGGCAGGAGAGTGGTCAGGTAATGTTTTCTCTCAGTTGGCAAGCTGCGCACACAATCGCAGTGTTGTACAGCTTGTTTCATCACCTGTGCGAAGTTGCCGCTCTCTCCGGCTCCCGGAGACGAAAAAGCAGCTTCTTCGCGCAAAGACGATTCTGCCGCTCACAGTGTTCTGCGGTGTTCGCCTTCTGCCGAAAGAGGCCCGTGAGCGGTGCTTAGCTCTGCAGAGCACCGTACCTTCGTCTTTAGCCTCTCTTCTCGTCTACATCTTAGCAAAAAGCTTTTCCACTCCTTCTGGGAAGGAGAAACTGTGCCAGCACAAAAAACATCTCCCATCGTGTTCTAGAGGCTGCACGGAGGTCTGCCGAGTGTTTTGCAAGAAGAGAAAGAAAGTTGTCCAAAACAGCTTGCAATCGAATGTTCATGTGAATAGAAAAGGCAGGAGAGTGGTCAGGTACTGTTTTCTCTCAGTTGGCAAGCTGCGCACACAATCGCAGTGTTGTACAGCTGATTTCATCACCTTTGAGAAGTTGCCGCTTTCTCCGGCTCCCGGAGACGAAGAAGCTGCTTCTTCGTGCAAAGACGATTCTGCCGCTCACAGTGCTCTGCGGTGTGCGCCTTCTGCCGAAAGAGGCCCGGGAGCTGTGCTTAGCTCTGCAGAGCACCGTACCTTCGTCTTTAGCCTCTCTTCTCGTCTACATCTTAGCAAAAAGCTTTTCCACTCTGTCTGGCAAGGAGAAACTGTGCCAGCACAGAAAACATCTCCCATCGTGTTCTAGAGGCTGCACGGAGGTCTGCCGAGTGTTTTGCAAGAAGAGAAAGAAAGTTGTCTAAAACAGCTTGCAATCGAATGTTCATATGAATAGAAAAGGCAGGAGAGTGGTCAGGTACTGTTTTCTCTCACTTGGCAAGCTGCGCACACAATCGCAGTGTTGTACAGCTTGTTTCATCACCTTTGCCAAGTTGCCGCTCTCTTCGGCTCCCGGAGACGAAGAAGCTGCTTCTTCGCGCAAAGACGATTCTGCCACTCACAGTGCTCTGCGGTGTGCGCCTACTGCCGAAACAGGCCCGGGAGCTGTGCTTAGCTCTGCAGAGCACCGTACCTTCGTCTTTAGCCTCTCTTCTCGTCTACATCTTAGCAAAAAGCTTTTCCACTCTGTCTGGCAAGGAGAAACTGTGCCAGCACAGAAAACATCTCCCATCGTGTTCTAGAGGCTGCACGGAGGTCTACCGAGTGTTTTGCAAGAAGAGAAAGAAAGTTGTCCAAAACAGCTTGCAATCGAATGTTCATGTCAATAGAAAAGGCAGGAGAGTGGTCAGGTACTGTTTTCTCTCACTTGGCAAGCTACGCACACAATCGCAGTGTTGTACAGCTTGTTTCATCACCTTTGCCAAGTTGCCGCTCTCTCCGGCTCCTGGAGACGAAGAAGCTGCTTCTTCGCGCAAAGAATA
The DNA here is from genome assembly GCF_028551555.1 of Melozone crissalis. Taxonomy (NCBI): domain Eukaryota; kingdom Metazoa; phylum Chordata; class Aves; order Passeriformes; family Passerellidae; genus Melozone; species Melozone crissalis. Next base: position 21,458,730 of record NW_026535787.1, read on the forward strand.
TTCTGCCGCTCACAGTGCTCTGCGGTGTTCGCCTTCTGCCGAAAGAGGCCCGGGAGCGGTGCTTAGCTCTGCAGAGCACCGTACCTTCGTCTTTAGCCTCTCTTCTCGTCTACATCTTAGCAAAAAGCTTTTCCACTCTGTCTGGCAAGGAGAAACTGTGCCAGCACAGAAAACATCTCCCATTGTGTTCTGGAGGCTGCACGCAGGTCTGCCGAGTGTTTTGCAAGAAGAGAAAGAAAGTTGTCCAAAACAGCTTGCAATCGAATGTTCATGTGAATAGAAAAGGCAGGAGAGTGGTCAGGTACTGTTTTCTCTCAGTTGGCAAGCTGCGCACACAATCGCAGTGTTGTACAGCTTGTTTCATCACCTTTGCGTAGTTGCCGCTCTCTCCGGCTCCCGGAGACAAAGAAGCTGCTTCTTCGCGCAAAGACGATTCTGCCGCTCACAGTGCTCTGCAGTGTGTGTCTTCTGCCGAAAGAGGCCCGGGAGCGGTGCTTAGCTCTGCAGAGCACCGTACCTTCGTCTTTAGCCTCTCTTCTTCTCGTCTACATCTTAGCAAAAAGCTTTTCCACTCTGTCTGGCAAGGAGAAACTGTGCCAGCACATAAAACATCTCCCATTGTGTTCTGGAGGCTGCACGCAGGTCTGCCGACTGTTTTGCAAGAAGAGAAAGAAAGTTGTCCAAAACAGCTTGCAATCGAATGTTCATGTGAATAGAAAAGGCAGGAGAGTGGTCAGGTACTGTTTTCTCTCAGTTGGCAAGCTGCGCACACAATCGCAGTGTTGTACAGCTGATTTCATCACCTTTGAGAAGTTGCCGCTCTCTCCGGCTCCCGGAGACGAAGAAGCTGCTTCTTCGCGCAAAGACGATTCTGCCGCTCACACTGCTCTGCGGTGTGCGCCTACTGCCGAAACAGGCCCGGGAGCTGTGCTTAGCTCTGCAGAGCACCGTACCTTCGTCTTTAGCCTCTCTTCTCGTCTACATCTTAGCAAAAAGCTTTTCCACTCTGTCTGGCAAGGAGAAACTGTGCCAGCACAGAAAACATCTCCCATCGTGTTCTAGAGGCTGCACGGAGGTCTGCCGAGTGTTTTGCAAGAAGAGAAAGAAAGTTGTCCAAAACAGCTTGCAATCGAATGTTCATGTCAATAGAAAAGGCAGGAGAGTGGTCAGGTACTGTTTTCTCTCACTTGGCAAGCTACGCACACAATCGCAGTGTTGTACAGCTTGTTTCATCACCTTTGCCAAGTTACCGCTCTCTCCGGCTCCCGGAGACGAAGAAGCTGCTTCTTCGCGCAAAGAATATTCTGCCGCTCACAGTACTCTGGAGTGTGTGTCTTCTGCCGAAAGAGGCCCGGGAGCTGTGCTTAGTTCTTCAGAGCACCGTACCTTCGTCTTTAGCCTCTCTTCTCGTCTACATCTTAGCAAAAAGCTTTTCCACTCTGTCTGGCAAGGAGAAACTGTGCCAGCACAGAAAACATCTCCCATCGTGTTCTAGAGGCTGCACGCAGGTCTGCCGAGTGTTTTGCAAGAAGAGAAAGAAAGTTGTCCAAAACAGCTTGCAATCGAATGTTCATATGAATAGAAAAGGCAGGAGAGTGGTCAGGTACTGTTTTCTCTCAGTTGGCAAGCTGCGCACACAATCGCAGTGTTGTACAGCTGATTTCATCACCTTTGAGAAGTTGCCGCTCTCTCCGGCTCCCGGAGACGAAGAAGCTGCTTCTTCGCGCAAAGACGATTCTGCCGCTCACAGTGCTCTGCGGTGTTCGCTTTCTGCCGAAAGAGGCCCGGGAGCGGTGCTTAGCTCTGCAGAGCACCGTACCTTCGTCTTTAGCCTCTCTTCTCGTCTACATCTTAGCAAAAAGCTTTTCCACTCTGTCTGGCAAGGAGAAACTGTGCCAGCACAGAAAACATCTCCCATCGTGTTCTAGAGGCTGCACGCAGGTCTGCCGAGTGTTTTGCAAGAAGAGAACGAAAGTTGTCCAAAACAGCTTGCAATCGAATGTTCATGTGAATAGAAAAGGCAGGAGAGTGGTCAGGTACTGTTTTCTCTCAGTTGGCAAGCTGCGCACACAATGGCAGTGTTGTACAGCTGATTTCAACACCTTTGAGAAGTTGCCGCTCTCTCCGGCTCCCGGAGACGAAGAAGCTGCTTCTTCGCGCAAAGACGATTCTGCCACTCACACTGCTCTGCGGTGTGCGCCTACTGCCGAAACAGGCCCGGGAGTTGTGCTTAGCTCTGCAGAGCACCGTACCTTCGTCTTTAGCCTCTCTTCTCGTCTACATCTTAGCAAAAAGCTTTTCCACTCTGTCTGGCAAGGAGAAACTGTGCCAGCACTAAAAACATCTCCCATCGTGTTCTAGAGGCTGCACGGAGGTCTGCCGAGTGTTTTGCAAGAAGAGAAAGAAAGTTGTCCAAAACAGCTTGCAATCGAATATTCATGTGAATAGAAAAGGCAGGAGAGTGGTCAGGTACTGTTTTCTCTCAGTTGGCAAGCTGCGCACACAATCGCAGTGTTGTACAGCTTGTTTCATCACCTTTGCGAAGTTGCCGCTCTCTCCGGCTCCCGGAGACGAAGAAGCTGCTTCGTCGCGCAAAGACGATTCTGCCGCTCACAGTGTTCTGCGGTGTTCGCCTTCTGCCGAAAGAGGCCCGTGAGCGGTGCTTAGCTCTGCAGAGCACCGTACCTTCGTCTTTAGCCTCTCTTCTCGTCTACATCTTAGCAAAAAGCTTTTCCACTCCTTCTGGGAAGGAGAAACTGTGCCAGCACAAAAAACATCTCCCATCGTGTTCTAGAGGCTGCACGAAGGTCTGCCGAGTGTTTTGCAAGAAGAGAAAGAAAGTTGTCCAAAACAGCTTGCCATCGAATGTTCATGTGAATAGAAAAGGCAGGAGAGTGGTCAGGTACTGTTTTCTCTCAGTTGGCAAGCTGCGCACACAATCGCAGTGTTGTACAGCTGATTTCATCACCTTTGAGAAGTTGCCGCTTTCTCCGGCTCCCGGAGACGAAGAAGCTGCTTCTTCGTGCAAAGACGATTCTGCCGCTCACAGTGCTCTGCGGTGTGCGCCTTCTGCCGAAAGAGGCCCGGGAGCTGTGCTTAGCTCTGCAGAGCACCGTACCTTCGTCTTTAGCCTCTCTTCTCGTCTACATCTTAGCAAAAAGCTTTTCCACTCTGTCTGGCAAGGAGAAACTGTGCCAGCACAGAAAACATCTCCCATCGTGTTCTAGAGGCTGCACGGAGGTCTGCCGAGTGTTTTGCAAGAAGAGAAAGAAAGTTGTCCAAAACAGCTTGCAATCGAATGTTCATATGAATAGAAAAGGCAGGAGAGTGGTCAGGTACTGTTTTCTCTCACTTGGCAAGCTGCGCACACAATCGCAGTGTTGTACAGCTTGTTTCATCACCTTTGCCAAGTTGCCGCTCTCTTCGGCTCCCGGAGACGAAGAAGCTGCTTCTTCGCGCAAAGACGATTCTGCCACTCACAGTGCTCTGCGGTGTGTGTCTTCTGCCGAAAGAGGCCCGGGAGGTGTGCTTAGCTCTGCAGAGCACCGTACCTTCGTCTTTAGCCTCTCTTCTCGTCTACATCTTAGCAAAAATCTTTTCCACTCTGTCTGGCAAGGAGAAACTGTGCCAGCACAGAAAACATCTCCCATCGTGTTCTAGAGGCTGCACGGAGGTCTGCCGAGTGTTTTGCAAGAAGAGAAAGAAAGTTGTCCAAAACAGCTTGCAATCGAATGTTCATGTCAATAGAAAAGGCAGGAGAGTGGTCAGGTACTGTTTTCTCTCACTTGGCAAGCTGCGCACACAATCGCAGTGTTGTACAGCTTGTTTCATCACCTTTGCCAAGTTGCCGCTCTCTCCGGCTCCCGGAGACGAAGAAGCTGGTTTTCGCGCAAAGATGATTCTGCCGCTCACAGTGCTCTGCAGTGTGTGTCTTCTGCCGAAAGAGGCCCGGGAGCTGTGCTTAGTTCTGCAGAGCACCGTACCTTCGTCTTTAGCCTCTCTTCTCGTCTACATCTTAGCAAAAAGCTTTTCCACTCTGTCTGGCAAGGAGAAACTCTGCCAGCACAAAAAACAGCTCCCATCGTGTTCTAGAGGCTGCACGGAGGTCTGCAGAGTGTTTTGCAAGAAGAGAAAGAAAGTTGTCCAAAACAGCTTGCAATCGAATGTTCATGTGAATAGAAAAGGCAGGAGAGTGGTCAGGTACTGTTTTCTCTCAGTTGGCAAGCTGCGCACACAATCGCAGTGTTGTACAGCTTGTTTCATCACCTTTGCGAAGTTGCCGCTCTCTCCGGCTCCCGGAGACGAAGAAGCTGCTTCTTCGCGCAAAGACGATTCTGCCTCTCACAGTGCTCTGCGGTGTGCGGCTTCTGCCGAAAGAGCCCCGGGAGCTATGCTTAGCTCTGCAGAGCACCGTACCTTCGTCTTTAGCCTCTCTTCTCGTCTACATCTTTGCAAAAAGCTTTTCCACTCTGTCTGGCAAGGAGAAACTTTGCCAGCACAAAAAACATCTCCCATCGTGTTCTAGAGGCTGCACGGAGGTCTGCCGAGTGTTTTGCAAGAAGAGAAAGAAAGTTGTCCAAAACAGCTTGCAATCGAATGTTCATGTGATTAGAAAAGGCAGGAGAGTGGTCAGGTACTGTTTTCTCTCAGTTGGCAAGCTGCGCACACAATCGCAGTGTTGTACAGCTTGTTTCATCACCTTTGCCAAGTTGCCGCTCTCTCCGGCTCCCGGAGACGAAGAAGCTGCTTCTTCTTTGCGCAGAGACGATTCTGCCGCTCACAGTGCTCTGCAGTGTGTGTCTTCTGCCGAAAGAGGCCCGGGAGCTGTGCTTAGCTCTGCAGAGCACCGTACCTTCGTCTTTAGCCTCTCTTCTCGTCTACATCTTAGCAAAAAGCTTTTCCACTCTGTCTGGCAAGGAGAAACTGTGCCAGCACAAAAAACATCTCCCATCGTGTTCTAGAGGCTGCACGGAGGTCTGCCGAGTGTTTTGCAAGAAGAGAACGAAAGTTGTCCAAAACAGCTTGCAATCGAATGTTCATGTGAATAGAAAAGGCAGGAGAGTGGTCAGGTACTGTTTTCTCTCAGTTGGCAAGCTGCGCACACAATCGCAGTGTTGTACAGCTTGTTTAATCACCTTTGCGAAGTTGCCGCTCTCTCCGGCTCCCGGAGACGAAGAAGCTGCTTCTTCGCGCAAAGACGATTCTGCCACTCACGCTGCTCTGCAGTGTGTGTCTGCGGCCGAAAGAGGCCCGGGAGCTGTGCTTAGCTCTGCAGAGCACCGTACCTTCGTCTTTAGCCTCTCTTCTCGTCTACATCTTAGCAAAAAGCTTTTCCACTCTGTCTGGCAAGGAGAAACTGTGCCAGCACAGAAAACATCTCCCATCGTGTTCTAGAGGCTGCACGGAGGTCTGCCGACTGTTTTGCAAGAAGAGAAAGAAAGTTGTCCAAAACAGCTTCCAATCGAATGTTAATGTCAATAGAAAAGGCAGGAGAGTGGTCAGGTACTGTTTTCTCTCAGTTGGCAAGCTGCGCACACAATCGCAGTGTTGTACAGCTGATTTCATCACCTTTGAGAAGTTGCCGCTCTCTCCGGCTCCCGGAGACGAAGAAGCTGCTTCTTCGCGCAAAGACGATTCTGCCGCTCACACTGCTCTGCGGTGTGCGCCTACTGCCGAAACAGGCCCGGGAGCTGTGCTTAGCTCTGCAGAGCACCGTACCTTCGTCTTTAGCCTCTCTTCTCGTCTACATCTTAGCAAAAAGCTTTTCCACTCTGTCTGGCAAGGAGAAACTGTGCCAGCACAGAAAACATCTCCCATTGTGTTCTAGAGGCTGCACGCAGGTCTGCCGAGTGTTTTGCAAGAAGAGAAAGAAAGTTGTCCAAAACAGCTTGCAATCGAATGTTCATGTGAATAGAAAAGGCAGGAGAGTGGTCAGGTACTGTTTTCTCTCAGTTGGCAAGCTGCGCACACAATCGCAGTGTTGTACAGCTTGTTTCATCACCTTTGCGAAGTTGCCGCTCTCTCCGGCTCCCGGAGACAAAGAAGCTGCTTCTTCGCGCAAAGACGATTCTGCCGCTGACACTGCTCTGCAGTGTGTGTCTTCTGCCGAAAGAGGCCCGGGAGCTGTGCTTTGTTCTGCAGAGCACCGTACCTTCGTCTTTAGCCTCTCTTCTCGTCTACATCTTAGCAAAAAGCTTTTCCACTCTGTCTGGGAAGGAGAAACTGTGCCAGCACAGAAAACATCTCCCATCGTGTTCTAGAGGCTGCACGGAGGTCTGCCGAGTGTTTTGCAAGAAGAGAAAGAAAGTTGTCCAAAACAGCTTGCAATCGAATGTTCATGTGAATAGAAAAGGCAGGAGAGTGGTCAGGTACTGTTTTCTCTCCGTTGGCAAGCTGCGCACACAATCGCAGTGTTGTACAGCTTGTTTCATCACCTTTGCGAAGTTGCCGCTCTCTCCGGCTCCCGGAGACGAAGAAGCTGCTTCTTCGCGCAAAGACGATTCTGCCGCTCACACTGCTCTGCGGTGTGCGCCTACTGCCGAAAGGGGCCCGGGAGATGTGCTTAGCTCTGCAGAGCACCGTACCTTCGTCTTTAGCCTCTCTTCTCGTCTACATCTTAGCAAAAAGCTTTTCCACTCTGTCTGGCAAGGAGAAACTGTGCCAGCACAGAAAACATCTCCCATCGTCTTCTAGAGGCTGCACGGAGGTCTGCCGAGTGTTTTGCAAGAAGAGAAAGAAAGTTGTCCAAAACAGCTTGCAATCGAATCTTCATGTGAATAGAAAAGGCAGGAGAGTGGTCAGGTACTGTTTTCTCTCAGTTGGCAAGCTGCGCACACAATCGCAGTGTTGTACAGCTTGTTTCATCACCTTTGCCAAGTTGCCGCTCTCTCCGGCTCCCGGAGACGAAGAAGCTGCTTCTTCGCGCAAAGACGATTCTGCCGCTCACGCTGCTCTGCAGTGTGTGTCTGCGGCCGAAAGAGGCCCGGGAGCTGTGCTTAGCTCTGCAGAGCACCGTACCTTCGTCTTTAGCCTCTCTTCTCGTCTACATCTTAGCAAAAAGCTTTTCCACTCTGTCTGGCAAGGAGAAACTGTGCCAGCACAGAAAACATCTCCCATCGTGTTCTAGAGGCTGCACGGAGGTCTGCCGACTGTTTTGCAAGAAGAGAAAGAAAGTTGTCCAAAACAGCTTGCAATCGAATGTTCATGTGAATAGAAAAGGCAGGAGAGTGGTCAGGTACTGTTTTCTCTCACTTGGCAAGCTACGCACACAATCGCAGTGTTGTACAGCTTGTTTCATCACCTTTGCGAAGTTGCCGCTCTCTCCGGCTCCCGGAGACGAAGAAGCTGCTTCTTCACGCAAAGAATATTCTGCCGCTCACAGTGCTCTGCGGTGTTCGCCTTCTGCCGAAAGACGCCCGGGAGCGGTGCTTAGCTCTGCAGAGCACCGTACCTTCATCTTTAGCCTCTCTTCTCGTCTACATCTTAGCAAAAAGCTTTTCCACTCTGTCTGGCAAGGAGAAACTGTGCCAGCACAGAAAACATCTCCCATTGTGTTCTAGAGGCTGCACGCAGGTCTGCCGAGTGTTTTGCAAGAAGAGAAAGAAAGTTGTCCAAAACAGCTTGCAATCGAATGTTCATGTGAATAGAAAAGGCAGGAGAGTGGTCAGGTACTGTTTTCTCTCAGTTGGCAAGCTGCGCACACAATCGCAGTGTTGTACAGCTTGTTTCATCACCTTTGCGAAGTTGCCGCTCTCTCCGGCTCCCGGAGACAAAGAAGCTGCTTCTTCGCGCAAAGACGATTCTGCCGCTCACACTGCTCTGCAGTGTGTGTCTTCTGCCGAAAGAGGCCCGGGAGCTGTGCTTAGTTCTGCAGAGCACTGTACCTTCGTCTTTAGCCTCTCTTCTCGTCTACATCTTAGCAAAAAGCTTTTCCACTCTGTCTGGGAAGGAGAAACTCTGCCAGCACAAAACATCTCCCATCGTGTTCTAGAGGCTGCACGGAGGTCTGCCGAGTGTTTTTCAAGAAGAGAAAGAAAGTTGTCCAAAACAGCTTGCAATCGAATGTTCATGTGAATAGAAAAGGGAGGAGAGTGGTCAGGTACTGTTTTCTCTCACTTGGCAAGCTGCGCACACAATCGCAGTGTTGTACAGCTGATTTCATCACCTTTGCGAGGTTGCCGCTCTCTCCGGCTCCCGGAGACGAAGAAGCTGCTTCTTCGCGCAAAGACGATTCTGCCGCTCACAGTGCTCTGCAGTGTGTGTCTTCTGCCGAAAGAGGCCCGGGAGCTGTGCTTAGCTCTGCAGAGCACCGTACCTTCGTCTTTAGCCTCTCTTCTGGTCTACATCTTAGCAAAAAGCTTTTCCAATCTGTCTGGCAAGGAGAAACTGTGCCAGCACAGAAAACATCTCCCATCGTGTTCTAGAGGCTGCACGGAGGTCTGCCGAGTGTTTTGCAAGAAGAGAAAGAAAGTTGTCCAAAACAGCTTGCCATCGAATGTTCATGTGAATAGAAAAGGCAGGAGAGTGGTCAGGTACTGTTTTCTCTCAGTTGGCAAGCTGCGCACACAATCGCAGTGTTGTACAGCTTGTTTCATCACCTTTGCCAAGTTGCCGCTCTCTCCGGCTCCCGGAGACGAAGAAGCTGCTTCTTCGCGCAAAGACGATTCTGCCGCTCACAGTGCTCTGCGGTGTGTGTCTTCTGCCGAAAGAGGCCCGGGAGCGGTGCTTAGCTCTGCAGAGCACCGTACCTTCGTCTATAGCCTCTCTTCTCGTCTACATCTTAGCAAAAAGCTTTTCCACTCTGTCTGGCAAGGAGAAACTGTGCCAGCACAGAAAACATCTCCCATCGTGTTCTAGAGGCTGCACGGAGGTCTGCCGAGTGTTTTGCAAGAAGAGAAAGAAAGTTGTCCAAAACAGCTTGCAATCGAATGTTCATGTGAATAGAAAAGGCAGGAGAGTGGTCAGGTACTGTTTTCTCTCAGTTGGCAAGCTGCGCACACAATCGCAGTGTTGTAAAACTTGCTTCTTCACCTTTGCGAAGTTGCCGCTCTCTCCGGCTCCCGGAGACGAAGAAGCTGCTTCTTCGCGCAAAGGCGATTCTGCCGCTCACACTGCTCTGCAGTGTGTGTCTTCTGCCGAAAGAGCCCCGGGAGCTGTGCTTAGCTCTGCAGAGCACCGTACCTTCGTCTTTAGCCTCTCTTCTCGTCTACATCTTAGCAAAAAGCTTTTCCACTCTGTCTGGCAAGGAGAAACTGTGCCAGCACAAAAAACATCTCCCATCGTGTTCTAGAGGCTGCACGGTGGTCTGCCGAGTGTTTTGCAAGAAGAGAAAGAAAGTTGTCCAAAAGAGCTTGCAATCGAATGTTCATGTGAATAGAAAAGGCAGGAGAGTGGTCAGGTACTGTTTTCTCTCAGTTGGCAAGCTGCGCACACAATCGCAGTGTTGTACAGCTTGTTTCATCACCTTTGCCAAGTTGCCGCTCTCTCCGGCTCCCGGAGACGAAGAAGCTGCTTCTTCGCGCAAAGACGATTCTGCCGCTCACAGTGCTCTGCAGTGTGTGTCTTCTGCCGAAAGAGGCCCGGGAGCTGTGCTTAGCTCTGCAGAGCACCGTACCTTCGTCTTTAGCCTCTCTTCTCGTCTACATCTTCGCATGAAGCTTTTCCACTCTGTCTGGCAAGGAGAAACTGTGCCAGCACAGAAAACATCTCCCATCGTCTTCTAGAGGCTGCACGGAGGTCTGCCGAGTGTTTTGCAAGAAGAGAAAGAAAGTTGTCCAAAACAGCTTGCAATCGAATCTTCATGTGAATAGAAAAGGCAGGAGAGTGGTCAGGTACTGTTTTCTCTCAGTTGGCAAGCTGCGCACACAATCGCAGTGTTGTACAGCTTGTTTCATCACCTTTGCCAAGTTGCCGCTCTCTCCGGCTCCCGGAGACGAAGAAGCTGCTTCTTCGCGCAAAGACGATTCTGCCGCTCACGCTGCTCTGCAGTGTGTGTCTGCGGCCGAAAGAGGCCCGGGAGCTGTGCTTAGCTCTGCAGAGCACCGTACCTTCGTCTTTAGCCTCTCTTCTCGTCTACATCTTAGCAAAAAGCTTTTCCACTCTGTCTGGCAAGGAGAAACTGTGCCAGCACAGAAAACATCTCCCATCGTGTTCTAGAGGCTGCACGGAGGTCTGCCGACTGTTTTGCAAGAAGAGAAAGAAAGTTGTCCAAAACAGCTTGCAATCGAATGTTCATGTGAATAGAAAAGGCAGGAGAGTGGTCAGGTACTGTTTTCTCTCACTAGGCAAGCTACGCACACAATCGCAGTGTTGTACAGCTTGTTTCATCACCTTTGCGAAGTTGCCGCTCTCTCCGGCTCCCGGAGACGAAGAAGCTGCTTCTTCACGCAAAGAATATTCTGCCGCTCACAGTGCTCTGCGGTGTTCGCCTTCTGCCGAAAGACGCCCGGGAGCGGTGCTTAGCTCTGCAGAGCACCGTACCTTCATCTTTAGCCTCTCTTCTCGTCTACATCTTAGCAAAAAGCTTTTCCACTCTGTCTGGCAAGGAGAAACTGTGCCAGCACAGAAAACATCTCCCATTGTGTTCTAGAGGCTGCACGCAGGTCTGCCGAGTGTTTTGCAAGAAGAGAAAGAAAGTTGTCCAAAACAGCTTGCAATCGAATGTTCATGTGAATAGAAAAGGCAGGAGAGTGGTCAGGTACTGTTTTCTCTCAGTTGGCAAGCTGCGCACACAATCGCAGTGTTGTACAGCTTGTTTCATCACCTTTGCGAAGTTGCCGCTCTCTCCGGCTCCCGGAGACAAAGAAGCTGCTTCTTCGCGCAAAGACGATTCTGCCGCTCACACTGCTCTGCAGTGTGTGTCTTCTGCCGAAAGAGGCCCGGGAGCTGTGCTTAGTTCTGCAGAGCACTGTACCTTCGTCTTTAGCCTCTCTTCTCGTCTACATCTTAGCAAAAAGCTTTTCCACTCTGTCTGGGAAGGAGAAACTCTGCCAGCACAAAACATCTCCCATCGTGTTCTAGAGGCTGCACGGAGGTCTGCCGAGTGTTTTTCAAGAAGAGAAAGAAAGTTGTCCAAAACAGCTTGCAATCGAATGTTCATGTGAATAGAAAAGGGAGGAGAGTGGTCAGGTACTGTTTTCTCTCAGTTGGCAAGCTGCGCACACAATCGCAGTGTTGTACAGCTGATTTCATCACCTTTGCGAGGTTGCCGCTCTCTCCGGCTCCCGGAGACGAAGAAGCTGCTTCTTCGCGCAAAGACGATTCTGCCGCTCACAGTGCTCTGCAGTGTGTGTCTTCTGCCGAAAGAGGCCCGGGAGCTGTGCTTAGCTCTGCAGAGCACCGTACCTTCGTCTTTAGCCTCTCTTCTGGTCTACATCTTAGCAAAAAGCTTTTCCAATCTGTCTGGCAAGGAGAAACTGTGCCAGCACAGAAAACATCTCCCATCGTGTTCTAGAGGCTGCACGGAGGTCTGCCGAGTGTTTTGCAAGAAGAGAAAGAAAGTTGTCCAAAACAGCTTGCCATCGAATGTTCATGTGAATAGAAAAGGCAGGAGAGTGGTCAGGTACTGTTTTCTCTCAGTTGGCAAGCTGCGCACACAATCGCAGTGTTGTACAGCTTGTTTCATCACCTTTGCCAAGTTGCCGCTCTCTCCGGCTCCCGGAGACGAAGAAGCTGCTTCTTCGCGCAAAGACGATTCTGCCGCTCACAGTGCTCTGCGGTGTGTGTCTTCTGCCGAAAGAGGCCCGGGAGCGGTGCTTAGCTCTGCAGAGCACCGTACCTTCGTCTATAGCCTCTCTTCTCGTCTAAATCTTAGCAAAAAGCATTTCCACTCTGTCTGGCAAGGAGAAACTGTGCCAGCACAGAAAACATCTCCCATCGTGTTCTAGAGGCTGCACGGAGGTCTGCCGAGTGTTTTGCAAGAAGAGAAAGAAAGTTGTCCAAAACAGCTTGCAATCGAATGTTCATGTGAATAGAAAAGGCAGGAGAGTGGTCAGGTACTGTTTTCTCTCAGTTGGCAAGCTGCGCACACAATCGCAGTGTTGTAAAACTTGCTTCTTCACCTTTGCGAAGTTGCCGCTCTCTCCGGCTCCCGGAGACGAAGAAGCTGCTTCTTCGCGCAAAGGCGATTCTGCCGCTCACACTGCTCTGCAGTGTGTGTCTTCTGCCGAAAGAGCCCCGGGAGCTGTGCTTAGCTCTGCAGAGCACCGTACCTTCGTCTTTAGCCTCTCTTCTCGTCTACATCTTAGCAAAAAGCTTTTCCACTCTGTCTGGCAAGGAGAAACTGTGCCAGCACAAAAAACATCTCCCATCGTGTTCTAGAGGCTGCACGGTGGTCTGCCGAGTGTTTTGCAAGAAGAGAAAGAAAGTTGTCCAAAAGAGCTTGCAATCGAATGTTCATGTGAATAGAAAAGGCAGGAGAGTGGTCAGGTACTGTTTTCTCTCAGTTGGCAAGCTGCGCACACAATCGCAGTGTTGTACAGCTTGTTTCATCACCTTTGCCAAGTTGCCGCTCTCTCCGGCTCCCGGAGACGAAGAAGCTGCTTCTTCGCGCAAAGACGATTCTGCCGCTCACAGTGCTCTGCAGTGTGTGTCTTCTGCCGAAAGAGGCCCGGGAGCTGTGCTTAGCTCTGCAGAGCACCGTACCTTCGTCTTTAGCCTCTCTTCTCGTCTACATCTTAGCAAAAAGCTTTTCCACTCTGTCTGGCAAGGAGAAACTGTGCCAGCACAGAAAACATCTCCCATCGTGTTTTAGAGGCTGCACGGAGGTCTGCCGAGTGTTTTGCAAGAAGAGAAAGAAAGTTGTCCAAAACAGCTTGCAATCGAAAGTTCATGTCAATAGAAAGGCAGGAGAGTGGTCAGGTACTGTTTTCTCTCAGTTGGCAAGCTGCGCACACAATCGCAGTGTTGTACAGCTTGTTTCATCACCTTTGCGAAGTTGCCGCTCTCTCCGGCTCCCGGAGACGAAGAAGCTGCTTCTTCGCGCAAAGACGATTCTGCCGCTCACAGTGCTCTGCAGTGTGTGTCTTCTGCCAAAAGAGGCCCGGGAGCAGTGCTTAGCTCTGCAGAGCACCGTACCTTCGTCTTTAGCCTCTCTTCTCGTCTACACCTTAGCAAAAAGCTTTTCCACTCTGTCTGGCAAGGAGAAACTGTGCCAGCACAGAAAACATCTCCCATCGTGTTCTAGAGGCAGCACGGAAGTCTGCCGAGTGTTTTGCAAGAAGAGAAAGAAAGTTGTCCAAAACAGCTTGCAATCGAATGTTCATGTGAATAGAAAAGGCAGGAGAGTGGTCAGGTACTGTTTTCTCTCAGTTGGCAAGCTGCGCACACAATCGCAGTGTTGTACAGCTTGTTTCATCACCTTTGCGAAGTTGCCGCTCTCTCCGGCTCCCGGAGACGAAGAAGCTGCTTCTTCGCGCAAAGACGATTCTGCCTCTCACAGTGCTCTGCGGTGTGCGGCTTCTGCCGAAAGAGGCCCGGGAGCTGTGCTTAGCTCTGCAGAGCACCGTACCTTCGTCTTTAGCCTCTCTTCTGGTCTACATCTTTGCAAAAAGCTTTTCCACTCTGTCTGGCAAGGAGAAACTTTGCCAGCACAAAAAACATCTCCCATCGTGTTCTAGAGGCTGCACGGAGGTCTGCCGAGTGTTTTGCAAGAAGAGAAAGAAAGTTGTCCAAAACAGCTTGCAATCGAATGTTCATGTGATTAGAAAAGGCAGGAGAGTGGTCAGGTACTGTTTTCTCTCAGTTGGCAAGCTGCGCACACAATCGCAGTGTTGTACAGCTTGTTTCATCACCTTTGCGAAGCTGCCGCTCTCTCCGGCTCCCGGAGACGAAGAAGCTGCTTCTTCGCGCAAAGACGATTCTGCCGCTCACACTGCTCTGCGGTGTGCGCCTACTGCCGAAACAGGCCCGGGAGCTGTGCTTAGCTCTGCAGAGCACCGTACCTTCGTCTTTAGCCTCTCTTCTCGTCTACATCTTAGCAAAAAGCTTTTCCACTCTGTCTGGCAAGGAGAAACTGTGCCAGCAGAGAAAACATCTCCCATCGTGTTCTAGAGGCTGCACGGAGGTCTGCCGAGTGTTTTGCAAGAAGAGAAAGAAAGTTGTCCAAAACAGCTTGCAATCGAATCTTCATGTGAATAGAAAAGGCAGGAGAGTGGTCAGGTACTGTTTTCTCTCAGTTGGCAAGCTGCGCACACAATCGCAGTGTTGTACAGCTTGTTTCATCACCTTTGCGAAGTTGCCGCTCTCTCCGGCTCCCGGAGACGAAGAAGCTGCTTCTTCTTTGCGCAAAGACGATTCTGCCACTCACGCTGCTCTGCAGTGTGTGTCTGCGGCCGAAAGAGGCCCGGGAGCTGTGCTTAGCTCTGCAGAGCACCGTACCTTCGTCTTTAGCCTCTCTTCTCGTCTACATCTTAGCAAAAAGCTTTTCCACTCTATCTGGCAAGGAGACACTGTGCCAGCACAGAAAACATCTCCCATCGTGTTCTAGAGGCTGCACGGATGTCTGCCGAGTGTTTTGCAAGAAGAGAAAGAAAGTTGTCCAAAACAGCTTGCAATCGAATGTTCATGTGAATAGAAAAGGCAGGAGAGTGGTCAGGTACTGTTTTCTCTCACTAGGCAAGCTACGCACACAATCGCAGTGTTGTACAGCTTGTTTCATCACCTTTGCCAAGTTGCCGCTCTCTCCGGCTCCCGGAGACGAAGAAGCTGCTTCTTCGCGCAAAGAATATTCTGCCGCTCACAGTGCTCTGCGGTGTTCGCCTTCTGCCGAAAGAGGCCCGGGAGCGGTGCTTAGCTCTGTAGAGCACCGTACCTTCGTCTTTAGCCTCTCTTCTCGTCTACATCTTCGCATGAAGCTTTTCCACTCTGTCTGGCAAGGAGAAACTGTGCCAGCACAGAAAACATCTCCCATTGTGTTCTAGAGGCTGCACGCAGGTCTGCCGAGTGTTTTGCAAGAAGAGAAAGAAAGTTGTCCAAAACAGCTTGCAATCGAATGTTCATGTGAATAGAAAAGGCAGGAGAGTGGTCAGGTACTGTTTTCTCTCAGTTGGCAAGCTGCGCACACAATCGCAGTGTTGTACAGCTTGTTTCATCACCTTTGCGAAGTTGCCGCTCTCTCCGGCTCCCGGAGACAAAGAATCGGCTTCTTCGCGCAAAGACGATTCTGCCGCTCACACTGCTCTGCAGTGTGTGTCTTCTGCCGAAAGAGGCCCGGGAGCTGTGCTTAGTTCTGCAGAGCACCGTACCTTCGTCTTTAGCCTCTCTTCTCGTCTACATCTTAGCAAAAATCTTTTCCACTCTGTCTGGGAAGGAGAAACTGTGCCAGCACAAAACATCTCCCATCGTGTTCTAGAGGCTGCACGCAGGTCTGCCGAGTGTTTTGCAAGAAGAGAAAGAAAGTTGTCCAAAACAGCTTGCAATCGAAAGTTCATGTGAATAGAAAAGACAGGAGAGTGGTCAGGTACTGTTTTCTCTCAGTTGGCAAGCTGTGCACACAATCGCAGTGTTGTACAGCTTGTTTCATCGCCTTTGCGAAGTTGCCGCTCTCTCCGGCTCCCGGAGACGAAGAAGCTGCTTCTTCGCGCAAAGACGATTCTGCCGCTCACACTGCTCTGCAGTGTGTGTCTTCTGCCGAAAGAGGCCCGGGAGCTGTGCTTAGTTCTGCAGAGCACCGTACCTTCGTCTTTAGCCTCTCTTCTCGTCTACATCTTAGCAAAAAGCTTTTCCACTCTGTCTGGCAAGGAGAAACTGTGCCAGCACAGAAAACATCTCCCATCGTGTTCTAGAGGCAGCACGGAAGTCTGCCGAGTGTTTTGCAAGAAGAGAAAGAAAGTTGTCCAAAACAGCTTGCAATCGAATGTTCATGTGAATAGAAAAGGCAGGAGAGTGGTCAGGTAATGTTTTCTCTCAGTTGGCAAGCTGCGCACACAATCGCAGTGTTGTACAGCTTGTTTCATCACCTTTGCGAAGTTGCCGCTCTCTCCGGCTCCCGGAGATGAAGAACCTGCTTCTTCGCACAAAGACGATTCTGCCGCTCACAGTGCTCTGCAGTGTGTGTCTTCTGCCGAAAGAGGCCCGGGAGCTGTGCTTAGCTCTGCAGAGCACCGTACCTTCGTCTTTAGCCTCTCTTCTCGTCTACATCTTAGCAAAAAGCTTTTCCACTCTGTCTGGCAAGGAGAAACTGTGCCAGCACAGAAAACATCTCCCATCGTGTTCTAGAGGCTGCACGGAGGTCTGCCGACTGTTTTGCAAGAAGAGAAAGAAAGTTGTCCAAAACAGCTTGCAATCGAATGTTCATGTGAATAGAAAAGGCAGGAGAGTGGTCAGGTACTGTTTTCTCTCACTTGGCAAGCTGCACACACAATCGCAGTGTTGTACAGCTTGTTTCATCACCTTTGCACAGTTGCCGCTCTCTCCGGCTCCTGGAGACGAAGAAGCTGCTTCTTCGCGCAAAGACGATTCTGCCGCTCACAGTGTTCTGCGGTGTTCGCCTTCTGCCGAAAGAGGCCCGGGAGCGGTGCTTAGCTCTGCAGAGCACCGTACCTTCGTCTTTAGCCTCTCTTCTCGTCTACATCTTAGCAAAAAGCTTTTCCACTCCTTCTGGGATGGAGAAACTGTGCGAGCACAGAAAACATCTCCCATCGTGTTCTAGAGGCTGCACGCAGGTCTGCCGAGTGTTTTGCAAGGAGAGAACGAAAGTTGTCCAAAACAGCTTGCAATCGAATGTTCATGTGAATAGAAAAGGCAGGAGAGTGCTCAGGTACTGTTTTCTCTCAGTTGGCAAGCTGCGCACACAATCGCAGTGTTGTACAGCTTGTTTCATCACCTTTGCGAAGTTGCCGCTCTCTCCGGCTCCCGGAGACGAAGAAGCTGCTTCTTCGCGCAAAGACGATTCTGCCACTCACGCTGCTCTGCAGTGTGTGTCTGCGGCCGAAAGAGGCCCGGGAGCTGTGCTTAGCTCTGCAGAGCACCGTACCTTCGTCTTTAGCCTCTCTTCTCGTCTACATCTTAGCAAAAAGCTTTTCCACTCTGTCTGGCAAGGAGAAACTGTGCCAGCACAGAAAACATCTCCCATCGTGTTCTAGAGGCTCACGGAGGTCTGCCGAGTGTTTTGCAAGAAGAGAAAGAAAGTTGTCCAAAACAGCTTGCAATCGAATGTTCATGTGAATAGAAAAGGCAGGAGAGTGGTCAGGTACTGTTTTCTCTCACTTGGCAAGCTACGCACACAATCGCAGTGTTGTACAGCTTGTTTCATCACCTTTGCCAAGTTGCCGCTCTCTCCGGCTCCCGGAGACGAAGAAGCTGCTTCTTCGCGCAAAGACGATTCTGCCGCTCACAGTGCTCTGCGGTGTTCGCCTTCTGCCGAAAGAGCCCCGGGAGCGGTGCTTAGCTCTGCAGAGCACCGTACCTTCGTCTTTAGCCTCTCTTCTCGTCTACATCTTAGCAAAAAGCTTTTCCACTCTGTCTGGCAAGGAGAAACTGTGCCAGCACAGAAAACATCTCCCATTGTGTTCTAGAGGCTGAACGCAGGTCTGCCGAGTGTTTTGCAAGAAGAGAAAGAAAGTTGTCCAAAACAGCTTGCAATCGAATGTTCATGTGAATAGAAAAGGCAGGAGAGTGGTCAGGTACTGTTTTCTCTCAGTTGGCAAGCTGCGCACACAATCGCAGTGTTGTACAGCTTGTTTCATCACCTTTGCGATGTTGCCGCTCTCTCCGGCTCCCGGAGACAAAGAAGCTGCTTCTTCGCGCAAAGACGATTCTGCCGCTCACACTGCTCTGCAGTGTGTGTCTTCTGCCGAAAGAGGCCCGGGAGCTGTGCTTAGTTCTGCAGAGCACCGTACCTTCGTCTTTCGCCTCTCTTCTCGTCTACATCTTAGCAAAAAGCTTTTCCACTCTGTCTGGCAAGGAGAAACTCTGCCAGCACAAAACATCTCCCATCGTGTTCTAGAGGCTGCACGCAGGTCTGCCGAGTGTTTTGCAAGAAGAGAAAGAAAGTTGTCCAAAACAGCTTGCAATCGAATGTTCATGTGAATAGAAAAGGCAGGAGAGTGGTCAGGTACTGTTTTCTCTCAGTTGGCAAGCTGCGCACACAATCGCAGTGTTGTACAGCTGATTTCAACACCTTTGAGAAGTTGCCGCTCTCTCCGGCTCCCGGAGACGAAGAAGCTGCTTCTTCGCGCAAAGACGATTCTGCCACTCACACTGCTCTGCGGTGTGCGCCTACTGCCGAAACAGTCCCGGGAGCTGTGCTTAGTTCTGCAGAGCACCGTACCTTCGTCTTTAGCCTCTCTTCTCGTCTACATCTTAGCAAAAAGCTTTTCCACTCTGTCTGGCAATGAGAAACTGTGCCAGCACAAAAAACATCTCCCATCGTGTTCTAGAGGCTGCACGGAGGTCTGCCGAGTGTTTTGCTAGAAGAGAAAGAAAGTTGTCCAAAACAGCTTGCAATCGAATATTCATGTGAATAGAAAAGGCAGGAGAGTGGTCAGGTACTGTTTTCTTTCAGTTGGCAAGCTGCGCACACAATCGCAGTATAGTACATCTTGTTTCATCACCTTTGCGAGGTTGCCGCTCTCTCCGGCTCCCGGAGACGAAGAAGCTGCTTCTTCGCGCAAAGACGATTCTGCCGCTCACAGTGCTCTGCAGTGTGTGTCTTCTGCCGAAAGAGGCCCGGGAGCTGTGCTTAGCTCTGCAGAGCACCGTACCTTCGTCTTTAGCCTCTCTTCTCGTCTACATCTTAGCAAAAAGCTTTTCCACTCTGTCTGGCAAGGAGAAACTGTGCCAGCACAGAAAACATCTCCCATCGTGTTCTAGAGGCTGCACGGAGGTCTGCCGAGTGTTTTGCAAGAAGAGAAAGAAAGTTGTCCAAAACAGCTTGCAATCGAATGTTCATGTGAATAGAAAAGGCAGGAGAGTGCTCAGGTACTGTTTTCTCTTAGTTGGCAAGCTGCGCACACAATCGCAGTGTTGTACAGCTTGTTTCATCACCTTTGCGAAGTTGCCGCTCTCTCCGGCTCCCGGAGACGAAGAAGCTGCTTCTTCGCGCAAAGACGATTCTGCCGCTCACAGTGCTCTGCGGTGTGTGTCTTCTGCCGAAAGAGGCCCGGGAGCGGTGCTTAGCTCTGCAGAGCACGGTACCTTCGTCTTTAGCCTCTCTTCTCGTCTAAATCTTAGAAAAAGCTTTTCCACTCTGTCTGGCAAGGAGAAACTGTGCCAGCACAGAAAACATCTCCCATCGTGTCTAGAGGCTGCACGGAGGTCTGCCGAGTGTTTTGCAAGAAGAGAAAGAAAGTTGTCCAAAACAGCTTGCAATCGAATGTTCATGTGAATAGAAAAGGCAGGAGAGTGGTCAGGTACTGTTTTCTCTCAGTTGGCAAGCTGCGCACACAATCGCAGTGTTGTAAAACTTGCTTCTTCACCTTTGCGAAGTTGCCGCTCTCTCCGGCTCCCGGAGACGAAGAAGCTGCTTCTTCGCGCAAAGACGATTCTGCCGCTCACACTGCTCTGCAGTGTGTGTCTTCTGCCGAAAGAGCCCCGGGAGCTGTGCTTAGCTCTGCAGAGCACCGTACCTTCGTCTTTAGCCTCTCTTCTCGTCTACATCTTAGCAAAAAGCTTTTCCACTCTGTCTGGCAAGGAGAAACTGTGCCAGCACAAAAAACATCTCCCATCGTGTTCTAGAGGCTGCACGGTGGTCTGCCGAGTGTTTTGCAAGAAGAGAAACAAAGTTGTCCAAAACAGCTTGCAATCGAATGTTCATGTGAATAGAAAAGGCAGGAGAGTGGTCAGGTACTGTTTTCTCTTAGTTGGCAAGCTGCGCACACAATCGCAGTGTTGTACAGCTTGTTTCATCACCTTTGCGAAGTTGCCACTCTCTCCGGCTCCCGGAGAAGAAAAAGCTGCTTTTTCGCGCAAAGACGATTCTGCCGCTCACAGTGCTCTGCAGTGTGTGTCTTCTGCCGAAAGAGGCCCGGGAGCGGTGCTTAGCTCTGCAGAGCACGGTACCTTCGTCTTTAGCCTCTCTTCTCGTCTAAATCTTAGAAAAAGCTTTTCCACTCTGTCTGGCAAGGAGAAACTGTGCCAGCACAGAAAACATCTCCCATCGTGTCTAGAGGCTGCACGGAGGTCTGCCGAGTGTTTTGCAAGAAGAGAAAGAAAGTTGTCCAAAACAGCTTGCAATCGAATGTTCATGTGAATAGAAAAGGCAGGAGAGTGGTCAGGTACTGTTTTCTCTCAGTTGGCAAGCTGCGCACACAATCGCAGTGTTGTAAAACTTGCTTCTTCACCTTTGCGAAGTTGCCGCTCTCTCCGGCTCCCGGAGACGAAGAAGCTGCTTCTTCGCGCAAAGACGATTCTGCCGCTCACACTGCTCTGCAGTGTGTGTCTTCTGCCGAAAGAGCCCCGGGAGCTGTGCTTAGCTCTGCAGAGCACCGTACCTTCGTCTTTAGCCTCTCTTCTCGTCTACATCTTAGCAAAAAGCTTTTCCACTCTGTCTGGCAAGGAGAAACTGTGCCAGCACAAAAAACATCTCCCATCGTGTTCTAGAGGCTGCACGGTGGTCTGCCGAGTGTTTTGCAAGAAGAGAAACAAAGTTGTCCAAAACAGCTTGCAATCGAATGTTCATGTGAATAGAAAAGGCAGGAGAGTGGTCAGGTAGTGTTTTCTCTCAGTTGGCAAGCTGCGCACACAATCGCAGTGTTGTACAGCTTGTTTCATCACCTTTGCGAAGTTGCCACTCTCTCCGGCTCCCGGAGAAGAAAAAGCTGCTTTTTCGCGCAAAGACGATTCTGCCGCTCACAGTGCTCTGCAGTGTGTGTCTTCTGCCGAAAGAGGCCCGGGAGCTGTGCTTAGCTCTGCAGAGCACCGTACCTTCGTCTTTAGCCTCTCTTCTCGTCTACATCTTAGCAAAAAGCTTTTCCACTCTGTCTGGGAAGGAGAAACTGTGCCAGCACAGAAAACATCTCCCATCGTGTTCTAGAGGCTGCACGGAGGTCTGCCGAGTGTTTTGCAAGAAGAGAAAGAAAGTTGTCCAAAACAGCTTGCAATCGAATGTTCATGTCAATAGAAAAGGCAGGAGAGTGGTCAGGTACTGTTTTCTCTCAGTTGGCAAGCTGCGCACACAATCGCAGTGTTGTACAGTGTCGTGGTTTGACCGGAAATGGGACATCTGGGATATTTTGTTTTGCTGTGATTACCAATGGGTAATTGGAATTTAAGATGGGCACTTAGTTTGACCAGTGGGACATTTGGATCCGCCTCTTGAGACTACGAACTCAAGGGGTTAAAAGCAGGGCTCTTGGCCTTCGGAGCCCTCTTGGGATTTCCGGCGTGAAGAAGTCTCTCCCCCGGCCCAGTTGCTGGCTGGGCTGGGGGAGGGGAAAGCCACGTGGGCCATCTACGGTAGGCCCGGGTTCGGAGGAAGGGTGGCAGACCCTTGAGCGACCAGTTTATTCCCCCCCCCCCAGAGAATGCAGCCCGTGCTCGAACTGTATATCTTGAAACTTGATATCATGTGCCGGCAGGCAGCACGGCTGGGAGGAGAAAGGGGGGGGGGGGCAGCGGGCAGTCCGGCCGCCTGGGAGACCTTTTAACCCTTTGGGGAATGAAGGCTTCGCAGAACATTGCCTTTCCTGGGAAAGGGACAGGAGTGGAAGATGAAGGAAGAAAATTAGGCCAGTAAGGAGGGTCTGGCAAAGGGAGAAGAGAGATGTTGAAGGAATGGAGGAAGATGGAGTGGCAGTTTTTGCTGGACTCTTTTTTGTTGTATTTCCATGGACTGTTTCCTGGTGAGGCAGAGGCTGTATTGCAGGGGGAAGCGGAGGCTCGGCGTCAAGAGAGTTTGGTTTTGAGACCCCTCGGCCCCAGGGGGTATAGAAGACATGGGGGGGACAGAGGTCCCAGGATTGTGACTGTACTCTGCTTGGAACGAGACGAGGCATTCTTAAAAGGCCCTGAAGGCAGGCCCCTGCCCCATCCCATGCCAGGTGGTGAGAGCACCTCGGCATGGAAAGGAGATGTCACGAGGTAGCAAGATACCGGGCGGATTGCTGATTGTGACAAGAAGTCCGTGGCACAAGGAAGGACTCCGTCTATCCCTTATGAGCTGAAGATTTGATTTTTTTTTCCAAAGGGTGGTGCCAGACCGAGTGTGGATAATTTTTTGGGAAATGTAAATGTGTTTGGGAATTTGGTGGGAGGAGGATAAGGAAGTGTTTCTGTGTAGTTCTCATTCTCCTTGTTTTTTTCCCTGTGTGTGTGTAGGTTAGTAATTGTGTGTGTAGTTTAGTAATTGTGTGTGTAGTTTAGTTAATAAACTTCTCTTTATGTTTAAGTTGGAGCCTGCTTTGCTTATTTCCTGGCCACATCTCACAGCAGATATCAGGTTAAAGGTATATTTATGGGGGCCTTGGCTTTGCCAGGCCTAAACCATAACATTGTTTGGTTTCCCCTGACCGGGAATCGAATTTTAAGAGAGTGATGGGATGAAGCTGTGAGATGGGACCAAAGAGGAATAAGAACAAAGCATGTATTAAGTGGGTTTTTTTTTTTCTGTGTAGAAATGTTTTGTAATTTATTTAATAGTTTTAGTGTTTGTAGTCTCAAGAGGCGAAGGGTGGAATGTCGTGGTTTGACCGGAAATGGGACATCTGGGATATTTTGTTTTGCTGTGATTACCAATGGGTAATTGGAATTTAAGATGGGCACTTAGTTTGACCAGTGGGACATTTGGATCCGCCTCTTGAGACTACGAACTCAAGGGGTTAAAAGCAGGGCTCTTGGCCTTCGGAGCCCTCTTGGGATTTCCGGCGTGAAGAAGTCTCTCCCCCGGCCCAGTTGCTGGCTGGGCTGGGGGAGGGGAAAGCCACGTGGGCCATCTACGGTAGGCCCGGGTTCGGAGGAAGGGTGGCAGACCCTTGAGCGACCAGTTTATTCCCCCCCCCCCCAGAGAATGCAGCCCGTGCTCGAACTGTATATCTTGAAACTTGATATCATGTGCCGGCAGGCAGCACGGCTGGGAGGAGAAAGGGGGGGGGGGGCAGCGGGCAGTCCGGCCGCCTGGGAGACCTTTTAACCCTTTGGGGAATGAAGGCTTCGCAGAACATTGCCTTTCCTGGGAAAGGGACAGGAGTGGAAGATGAAGGAAGAAAATTAGGCCAGTAAGGAGGGTCTGGCAAAGGGAGAAGAGAGATGTTGAAGGAATGGAGGAAGATGGAGTGGCAGTTTTTGCTGGACTCTTTTTTGTTGTATTTCCATGGACTGTTTCCTGGTGAGGCAGAGGCTGTATTGCAGAGGGAAGCGGAGGCTCGGCGTCAAGAGAGTTTGGTTTTGAGACCCCTCGGCCCCAGGGGGTATAGAAGACATGGGGGGGACAGAGGTCCCAGGATTGTGACTGTACTCTGCTTGGAACGAGACGAGGCATTCTTAAAAGGCCCTGAAGGCAGGCCCCTGCCCCATCCCATGCCAGGTGGTGAGAGCACCTCGGCATGGAAAGGAGATGTCACGAGGTAGCAAGATACCGGGCGGATTGCTGATTGTGACAAGAAGTCCGTGGCACAAGGAAGGACTCCGTCTATCCCTTATGAGCTGAAGATTTGATTTTTTTTTCCAAAGGGTGGTGCCAGACCGAGTGTGGATAATTTTTTGGGAAATGTAAATGTGTTTGGGAATTTGGTGGGAGGAGGATAAGGAAGTGTTTCTGTGTAGTTCTCATTCTCCTTGTTTTTTTCCCAGTGTGTGTGTAGGTTAGTAATTGTGTGTGTAGTTTAGTAATTGTGTGTGTAGTTTAGTTAATAAACTTCTCTTTATGTTTAAGTTGGAGCCTGCTTTGCTTATTTCCTGGCCACATCTCACAGCAGATATCAGGTAAAAGGTATATTTATGGGGGCCTTGGCTTTGCCAGGCCTAAACCATAACATACAGCTTGTTTCATCACCTTTGCACAGTTGCCGCTCTCTCCGGCTCCTGGAGACGAAGAAGCTGCTTCTTCGCGCAAAGACGATTCTGCCGCTCACAGTGTTCTGCGGTGTTCGCCTTCTGCCGAAAGAGGCCCGGGAGCGGTGCTTAGCTCTGCAGAGCACCGTACCTTCGTCTTTAGCCTCTCTTCTCGTCTACATCTTAGCAAAAAGCTTTTCCACTCCTTCTGGGAAGGAGAAACTGTGCGAGCACAAAAAACATCTCCCATCGTGTTCTAGAGGCTGCACGCAGGTCTGCCGAGTGTTTTGCAAGAAGAGAACGAAAGTTGTCCAAAACAGCTTGCAATCGAATGTTCATGTGAATAGAAAAGGCAGGAGAGTGGTCAGGTAATGTTTTCTCTCAGTTGGCAAGCTGCGCACACAATCGCAGTGTTGTACAGCTTGTTTCATCACCTTTGCGAAGTTGCCGCTCTCTCCGGCTCCCGGAGACGAAGAAGCTGCTTCTTCGCGCAAAGACGATTCTGCCGCTCACACTGCTCTGCAGTGTGTGTCTTCTGCCGAAAGAGACCCGGGAGCTGTGCTTAGTTCTGCAGAGCACCGTACCTTCGTCTTTAGCCTCTCTTCTCGTCTACATCTTAGCAAAAAGCTTTTCCACTTTGTCTGGCAAGGAGAAACTGTGCCAGTACAAAAAACATCTCCCATCGTGTTCTAAAGGCTGCACGGAGGTCTGCCGAGTGTTTTGCAAGAAGAGAACGAAAGTTGTCCAAAACAGCTTGCAATCGAATGTTCATGTGAATAGAAAAGGCAGGAGAGTGGTCAGGTAATGTTTTCTCTCAGTTGGCAAGCTGCGCACACAATCGCAGTGTTGTACAGCTTGTTTCATCACCTTTGCGAAGTTGCCGCTCTCTCCGGCTCCCGGAGACGAAAAAGCAGCTTCTTCGCGCAAAGACGATTCTGCCGCTCACAGTGTTCTGCGGTGTTCGCCTTCTGCCGAAAGAGGCCCGGGAGCGGTGCTTAGCTCTGCAGAGCACCGTACCTTCGTCTTTAGCCTCTCTTCTCGTCTACATCTTAGCAAAAAGCTTTTCAACTCCTTCTGGGAAGGAGAAATTGTGCCAGCACAAAAAACATCTCCCATCGTGTTCTAGAGGCTGCACGGAGGTCTGCCGAGTGTTTTGCAAGAAGAGAAAGAAAGTTGTCCAAAACAGCTTGCAATCGAATGTTCATGTGAATAGAAAAGGCAGGAGAGTGGTCAGGTACTGTTTTCTCTCAGTTGGCAAGCTGCGCACACAATC
This sequence comes from Melozone crissalis, assembly GCF_028551555.1. NCBI lineage: Eukaryota > Metazoa > Chordata > Aves > Passeriformes > Passerellidae > Melozone > Melozone crissalis. The sequence goes on from NW_026535787.1 coordinate 21,483,928, forward strand.
GCAGTGTTGTACAGCTTCTTTCATCACCTTTGCGAAGTTGCCACTCTCTACGGCTCCCGGAGACGAAGAAGCTGCTTTTTCGCGCAAAGATGATTCTGCCGCTCACAGTGCTCTGCAGTGTGTGTCTTCTGCCGAAAGAGGCCCGGGAGCTGTGCTTAGTTCTGCAGAGCACCGTACCTTCGTCTTTAGCCTCTCTTCTCGTCTACATCTTAGCAAAAAGCTTTTCCAGTCTGTCTGGCAAGGAGAAACTTTGCCAGCACAAAAAACAGACCCCATCGTGTTCTAGAGGCTGCACGGAGGTCTGCAGAGTGTTTTGCAAGAAGAGAAAGAAAGTTGTCCAAAACAGCTTGCAATCGAATGTTCATGTGAATAGAAAAGGCAGGAGAGTGGTCAGGTACTGTTTTCTGTCAGTTGGCAAGCTGCGCACACAATCGCAGTGTTGTACAGCTTGTTTCATCACCTTTGCGAAGTTGCCGCTCTCTCCGGCTCCCGGAGACGAAGAAGCTGCTTCTTCGCGCAAAGACGATTCTGCCTCTCACAGTGCTCTGCGGTGTGCGGCTTCTGCCGAAAGAGGCCCGGGAGCTGTGCTTAGCTCTGCAGAGCACCGTACCTTCGTCTTTAGCCTCTCTTCTTGTCTACATCTTTGCAAAAAGCTTTTCCACTCTGTCTGGCAAGGAGAAACTTTGCCAGCACAAAAAACATCTCCCATCGTGTTCTAGAGGCTGCACGGAGGTCTGCCGAGTGTTTTGCAAGAAGAGAAAGAAAGTTGTCCAAAACAGCTTGCAATCGAATGTTCATGTGATTAGAAAAGGCAGGAGAGTGGTCAGGTACTGTTTTCTCTCAGTTGGCAAGCTGCGCACACAATCGCAGTGTTGTACAGCTTGTTTCATCACCTTTGCCAAGTTGCCGCTCTCTCCGGCTCCCGGAGACGAAGAAGCTGCTTCTTCTTTGCGCAGAGAAGATTCTGCCGATCACAGTGCTCTGCAGTGTGTGTCTTCTGCCGAAAGAGGCCCGGGAGCTGTGCTTAGCTCTGCAGAGCACCGTACCTTCGTCTTTAGCCTCTCTTCTCGTCTACATCTTAGCAAAAAGCTTTTCCACTCTGTCTGGCAAGGAGAAACTGTGCCAGCACAAAAAACATCTCCCATCGTGTTCTAGAGGCTGCACGGAGGTCAGCCGAGTGTTTTGCAAGAAGAGAAAGAAAGTTGTCCAAAACAGCTTGCAATCGAATATTCATGTGAATAGAAAAGGCAGGAGAGGGGTCAGGTACTGTTTTCTTTCAGTTGGCAAGCTGCGCACACAATCGCAGTATAGTACATCTTGTTTCATCACCTTTGCGAAGTTGCCGCTCTCTCCGGCTCCCGGAGACGAAGAAGCTGCTTCTTCGCGCAAAGACGATTCTGCCGCTCACAGTGCTCTGCAGTGTGTGTCTTCTGCCGAAAGAGGCCCGGGAGCTGTGCTTAGCTCTGCAGAGCACCGTACCTTCGTCTTTAGCCTCTCTTCTCGTCTACATCTTAGCAAAAAGCTTTTCCACTCTGTCTGGCAAGGAGAAACTGTGCCAGCACAGAAAACATCTCCCATCGTCTTCTAGAGGCTGCACGGAGGTCTGCCGAGTGTTTTGCAAGAAGAGAAAAAAGTTGTCCAAAACAGCTTGCAATCGAATGTTCATGTGAATAGAAAAGGCAGGAGAGTGGTCAGGTACTGTTTTCTCTCAGTTGGCAAGCTGCGCACACAATCGCAGTGTTGTACAGCTTGTTTCATCACCTTTGCGAAGTTGCCGCTCTCTCCGGCTCCCGGAGACGAAGAAGCTGCTTCTTCGCGCAAAGACGATTCTGCCGCTCACAGTGCTCTGCGGTGTGTGTCTTCTGCCGAAAGAGGCCCGGGAGCGGTGCTTAGCTCTGCAGAGCACCGTACCTTCGTCTTTAGCCTCTCTTCTCGTCTAAATCTTAGCAAAAAGCTTTTCCACTCTGTCTGGCAAGGAGAAACTGTGCCAGCACAGAAAACATCTCCCATCGTGTTCTAGAGGCTGCACGGAGGTCTGCCGAGTGTTTTGCAAGAAGAGAAAGAAAGTTGTCCAAAACAGCTTGCAATCGAATGTTCATGTGAATAGAAAAGGCAGGAGAGTGGTCAGGTACTGTTTTCTCTCACTTGGCAAGCTGCGCACACAATCGCAGTTTTGTAAAACTTGCTTCTTCACCTTTGCGAAGTTGCCGCTCTCTCCGGCTCCCGGAGACGAAGAAGCTGCTTCTTCGCGCAAAGACGATTCTGCCGCTCACAGTGCTCTGCAGTGTGTGTCTTCTGCCGAAAGAGGCCCGGGAGCTGTGCTTAGTTCTGCAGAGCACCGTACCTTCGTCTTTAGCCTCTCTTCTCGTCTACATCTTAGCAAAAAGCTTTTCCACTCTGTCTGGCAAGGAGAAACTGTGCCAGCACAAAAAACATCTCCCATCGTGTTCTAGAGGCTTCACGGTGGTCTGCCGAGTGTTTTGCAAGAAGAGAAAGAAAGTTGTCCAAAACAGCTTGCAATCGAATGTTCATGTCAATAGAAAAGGCAGGAGAGTGGTCAGGTACTGTTTTCTCTCAGTTGGCAAGCTGCGCACACAATCGCAGTGTTGTACAGCTTGTTTCATCACCTTTGCGAAGTTGCCGCTCTCTCCGGCTCCCGGAGATGAAGAAGCTGATTCTTCGCGCAAAGACGATTCTGCCGCTCACAGTGCTCTGCAGTGTGTGTCTTCTGCCGAAAGAGGCCCGGGAGCTGTGCTTAGCTCTGCAGAGCACCGTACCTTCGTCTTTAGCCTCTCTTCTCGTCTACATCTTCGCATAAAGCTTTTCCACTCTGTCTGGCAAGGAGAAACTGTGCCAGCACAGAAAACATCTCCCATCGTGTTTTAGAGGCTGCACGGAGGTCTGCCGAGTGTTTTGCAAGAAGAGAAAGAAAGTTGTCCAAAACAGCTTGCAATCGAATATTCATGTGAATAGAAAGGCAGGAGAGTGGTCAGGTACTGTTTTCTCTCAGTTGGCAAGCTGCGCCCACAATCGCAGTGATGTACAGCTTGTTTCATCACCTTTGCGAAGTTGCCGCTCTCTCCGGCTCCCGGAGACGAAGAAGCTGCTTCTTCGCGCAAAGACGATTCTGCCGCTCACAGTGCTCTGCGGTGTGTGTCTTCTGCCAAAAGAGGCCCGGGAGCTGTGCTTAGCTCTGCAGAGCACCGTACCTTCGTCTTTAGCCTCTCTTCTCGTCTACACCTTAGCAAAAAGCTTTTCCACTCTGTCTGGCAAGGAGAAACTGTGCCAGCACAGAAAACATCTCCCATCGTGTTCTAGAGGCTGCACGGCGGTCTGCCGAGTGTTTTGCAAGAAGAGAAAGAAAGTTGTCCAAAACAGCTTGCCATCGAATGTTCATGTGAATAGAAAAGACAGGAGAGTGGTCAGGTACTGTTTTCTCTCAGTTGGCAAGCTGTGCACACAATCGCAGTGTTGTACAGCTTGTTTCATCACCTTTGCCAAGTTGCCGCTCTCTCCGGCTCCCGGAGACGAAGAAGCTGCTTCTTCGCGCAAAGACGATTCTGCCGCTCACAGTGCTCTGCAGCGTGTGTCTTCTGCCGAAAGAGGCCCGGGAGCTGTGCTTAGTTCTGCAGAGCACCGTACCTTCGTCTTTAGCCTCTCTTCTCGTCTACATCTTAGCAAAAAGCTTTTCCACTCTGTCTGGCAAGGAGAAACTGTGCCAGCACAGAAAACATCTCCCATCGTGTTCTAGAGGCAGCACGGAAGTCTGCCGAGTGTTTTGCAAGAAGAGAAAGAAAGTTGTCCAAAACAGCTTGCAATCGAATGTTCATGTGAATAGAAAAGGCAGGAGAGTGGTCAGGTAATGTTTTCTCTCAGTTGGCAAGCTGCGCACACAATTGCAGTGTTGTACAGCTTGTTTCATCACCTTTGCGAAGTTGCCGCTCTCTCCGGCTCCCGGAGATGAAGAAGCTGCTTCTTCGCACAAAGACGATTCTGCCGCTCACACTGCTCTGCAGTGTGTGTCTTCTGCCGAAAGTAACCCGGGAGATGTGCTTTGTTCTGCAGAGCACCGTACCTTCGTCTTTAGCCTCTCTTCTCGTCTACATCTTAGCAAAAAGCTTTTCCACTTTGTCTTGCAAGGAGAAACTGTGCCAGTACAAAAAACATCTCCCATCGTGTTCTAGAGGCTGCGCGGAGGTCTGCCGAGTGTTTTGCAAGAAGAGAAAGAAAGTTGTCCAAAACAGCTTGCAATCGAATGTTCATGTGAATAGAAAAGGCAGGAGAGTGGTCAGGTACTGTTTTCTCTCAGTTGGCAAGCTGCGCACACAATCGCAGTGTTGTACAGCTTGTTTCATCACCTTTGCCAAGTTGCCACTCTCTCCGGCACCCGGAGAAGAAAAAGCTGCTTCTTCGCGCAAAGACGATTCTGCCGCTCACAGTGCTCTGCAGTGTGTGTCTTCTGCCGAAAGAGGCCCGGGAGCTGTGCTTAGCTCTGCAGAGCACCGTACCTTCGTCTTTAGCCTCTCTTCTCGTCTACATCTTAGCAAAAAGCTTTTCCACTCTGTCTGGAAAGGAGAAACTGTGCCAGCACAAAAAACATCTCCCATCGTGTTCTAGAGGCTGCACGGAGGTCTGCCGAGTGTTTTGCAAGAAGAGAAAGAAAGTTGTCCAAAACAGCTTGCAATCGAATGTTCATGTGAATAGAAAAGGCAGGAGAGTGTTCAGGTACTGTTTTCCCTCACTTGGCAAGCTGCGCACACAATCGCAGTGTTGTACAGCTTGTTTCATCACCTTTGCACAGTTGCCGCTCTCTCCGGCTCCTGGAGACGAAGAAGCTGCTTCTTCGCGCAAAGACGATTCTGCCGCTCACAGTGTTCTGCGGTGTTCGCCTTCTGCCGAAAGAGGCCCGGGAGCTGTGCGTAGCTCTGCAGAGCACCGTACCTTCGTCTTTAGCCTCTCTTCTCGTCTACATCTTAGCAAAAAGCTTTTCCACTCCTTCTGGGATGGAGAAACTGTGCCAGCACAAAAAACATCTCCCATCGTGTTCTAGAGGCTGCACGCAGGTCTGCCGAGTGTTTTGCAAGAAGAGAAAGAAAGTTGTCCAAAACAGCTTGCAATCGAATGTTCATGTGAATAGAAAAGGCAGGAGAGTGGTCAGGTACTGTTTTCTCTCAGTTGGCAAGCTGCGCACACAATCGCAGTGTTGTACAGCTTGTTTCATCACCTTTGCGAAGTTGCCGCTCTCTCCGGCTCCCGGAGACGAAGAAGCTGCTTCTTCGCGCAAAGACGATTCTGCCGCTCACAGTGCTCTGCAGTGTGTGTCTTCTGCCGAAAGAGACCCGGGAGCTGTGCTTAGTTCTGCAGAGCACCGTACCTTCGTCTTTAGCCTCTCTTCTCGTCTACATTTTAGCAAAAAGCTTTTCCACTTTGTCTGGCAAGGAGAAACTGTGCCAGTACAAAAAACATCTCCCATCGTGTTCTAAAGGCTGCACGGAGGTCTGCCGAGTGTTTTGCAAGAAGAGAAAGAAAGTTGTCCAAAACAGCTTGCAATCGAATGTTCATGTGAATAGAAAAGGCAGGAGAGTGGTCAGGTAATGTTTTCTCTCAGTTGGCAAGCTGCGCACACAATCGCAGTGTTGTACAGCTTGTTTCATCACCTGTGCGAAGTTGCCGCTCTCTCCGGCTCCCGGAGACGAAAAAGCAGCTTCTTCGCGCAAAGACGATTCTGCCGCTCACAGTGTTCTGCGGTGTTCGCCTTCTGCCGAAAGAGGCCCGGGAGCGGTGCTTAGCTCTGCAGAGCACCGTACCTTCGTCTTTAGCCTCTCTTCTCGTCTACATCTTAGCAAAAAGCTTTTCCACTCCTTCTGGGAAGGAGAAACTGTGCCAGCACAAAAAACATCTCCCATCGTGTTCTAGAGGCTGCACGGAGGTCTGCCGAGTGTTTTGCAAGAAGAGAAAGAAAGTTGTCCAAAACAGCTTGCCATCGAATGTTCATGTGAATAGAAAAGGCAGGAGAGTGGTCAGGTACTGTTTTCTCTCAGTTGGCAAGCTGCGCACACAATCGCAGTGTTGTACAGCTGATTTCATCACCTTTGAGAAGTTGCCGCTCTCTCCGGCTCCCGGAGACGAAGAAGCTGCTTCTTCGTGCAAAGACGATTCTGCCGCTCACAGTGCTCTGCGGTGTGCGCCTTCTGCCGAATAAGGCCCGGGAGCTGTGCTTAGCTCTGCAGAGCACCGTACCTTCGTCTTTAGCCTCTCTTCTCGTCTACATCTTAGCAAAAAGCTTTTCCACTCTGTCTGGCAAGGAGAAACTGTGCCAGCACTAAAAACATCTCCCATCGTGTTCTAGAGGCTGCACGGAGGTCTGCCGAGTGTTTTGCAAGAAGAGAAAGAAAGTTGTCCAAAACAGCTTGCAATCGAATATTCATGTGAATAGAAAAGGCAGGAGAGTGGTCAGGTACTGTTTTCTTTCAGTTGGCAAGCTGCGCACACAATCGCAGTATAGTACATCTTGTTTCATCACCTTTGCGAAGTTGCCGCTCTCTCCGGCTCCCGGAGACGAAGAAGCTGCTTCTTCGCGCAAAGACGATTCTGCCGCTCACAGTGCTCTGCAGTGTGTGTCTTCTGCCGAAAGAGGCCCGGGAGCTGTGCTTAGCTCTGCAGAGCACCGTACCTTCGTCTTTAGCCTCTCTTCTCGTCTACATCTTAGCAAAAAGCTTTTCCACTCTGTCTGGCAAGGAGAAACTGTGCCAGCACAGAAAACATCTCCCATCGTCTTCTAGAGGCTGCACGGAGGTCTGCCGAGTGTTTTGCAAGAAGAGAAAAAAGTTGTCCAAAACAGCTTGCAATCGAATGTTCATGTGAATAGAAAAGGCAGGAGAGTGGTCAGGTACTGTTTTCTCTCAGTTGGCAAGCTGCGCACACAATCGCAGTGTTGTACAGCTTGTTTCATCACCTGTGCGAAGTTGCCGCTCTCTCCGGCTCCCGGAGACGAAGAAGCTGCTTCTTCGCGCAAAGACGATTCTGCCGCTCACAGTGCTCTGCGGTGTGTGTCTTCTGCCGAAAGAGGCCCGGGAGCGGTGCTTAGCTCTGCAGAGCACCGTACCTTCGTCTTTAGCCTCTCTTCTCGTCTAAATCTTAGCAAAAAGCTTTTCCACTCTGTCTGGCAAGGAGAAACTGTGCCAGCACAGAAAACATCTCCCATCGTGTTCTAGAGGCTGCACGGAGGTCTGCCGAGTGTTTTGCAAGAAGAGAAAGAAAGTTGTCGAAAACAGCTTGCAATCGAATGTTCATGTGAATAGAAAAGGCAGGAGAGTGGTCAGGTACTGTTTTCTCTCAGTTGGCAAGCTGCGCACACAATCGCAGTTTTGTAAAACTTGCTTCTTCACCTTTGCGAAGTTGCCGCTCTCTCCGGCTCCCGGAGACGAAGAAGCTGCTTCTTCGCGCAAAGACGATTCTGCCGCTCACAGTGCTCTGCAGTGTGTGTCTTCTGCCGAAAGAGGCCCGGGAGCTGTGCTTAGTTCTGCAGAGCACCGTACCTTCGTCTTTAGCCTCTCTTCTCGTCTACATCTTAGCAAAAAGCTTTTCCACTCTGTCTGGCAAGGAGAAACTGTGCCAGCACAAAAAACATCTCCCATCGTGTTCTAGAGGCTTCACGGTGGTCTGCCGAGTGTTTTGCAAGAAGAGAAAGAAAGTTGTCCAAAACAGCTTGCAATCGAATGTTCATGTGAATAGAAAAGGCAGGAGAGTGGTCAGGTACTGTTTTCTCTCAGTTGGCAAGCTGCGCACACAATCGCAGTGTTGTACAGCTTGTTTCATCACCTTTGCGAAGTTGCCGCTCTCTCCGGCTCCCGGAGACGAAGAAGCTGATTCTTCGCGCAAAGACGATTCTGCCGCTCACAGTGCTCTGCAGTGTGTGTCTTCTGCCGAAAGAGGCCCGGGAGCTGTGCTTAGCTCTGCAGAGCACCGTACCTTCGTCTTTAGCCTCTCTTCTCGTCTACATCTTCGCATAAAGCTTTTCCACTCTGTCTGGCAAGGAGAAACTGTGCCAGCACAGAAAACATCTCCCATCGTGTTTTAGAGGCTGCACGGAGGTCTGCCGAGTGTTTTGCAAGAAGAGAAAGAAAGTTGTCCAAAACAGCTTGCAATCGAATATTCATGTGAATAGAAAGGCAGGAGAGTGGTCAGGTACTGTTTTCTCTCAGTTGGCAAGCTGCGCCCACAATCGCAGTGTTGTACAGCTTGTTTCATCACCTTTGCGAAGTTGCCGCTCTCTCCGGCACCCGGAGACGAAGAAGCTGCTTCTTCGCGCAAAGACGATTCTGCCGCTCACAGTGCTCTGCAGTGTGTGTCTTCTGCCAAAAGAGGCCCGGGAGCTGTGCTTAGCTCTGCAGAGCACCGTACCTTCGTCTTTAGCCTCTCTTCTCGTCTACATCTTAGCAAAAAGCTTTTCCACTCCTTCTGGGAAGGAGAAACTGTGCCAGCACAAAAAACATCTCCCATCGTGTTCTAGAGGCTGCACGGAGGTCTGCCGAGTGTTTTGCAAGAAGAGAAAGAAAGTTGTCCAAAACAGCTTGCCATCGAATGTTCATGTGAATAGAAAAGGCAGGAGAGTGGTCAGGTACTGTTTTCTCTCAGTTGGCAAGCTGCGCACACAATCGCAGTGTTGTACAGCTGATTTCATCACCTTTGAGAAGTTGCCGCTCTCTCCGGCTCCCGGAGACGAAGAAGCTGCTTCTTCGTGCAAAGACGATTCTGCCGCTCACAGTGCTCTGCGGTGTGCGCCTTCTGCCGAATAAGGCCCGGGAGCTGTGCTTAGCTCTGCAGAGCACCGTACCTTCGTCTTTAGCCTCTCTTCTCGTCTACATCTTAGCAAAAAGCTTTTCCACTCTGTCTGGCAAGGAGAAACTGTGCCAGCACTAAAAACATCTCCCATCGTGTTCTAGAGGCTGCACGGAGGTCTGCCGAGTGTTTTGCAAGAAGAGAAAGAAAGTTGTCCAAAACAGCTTGCAATCGAATATTCATGTGAATAGAAAAGGCAGGAGAGTGGTCAGGTACTGTTTTCTTTCAGTTGGCAAGCTGCGCACACAATCGCAGTATAGTACATCTTGTTTCATCACCTTTGCGAAGTTGCCGCTCTCTCCGGCTCCCGGAGACGAAGAAGCTGCTTCTTCGCGCAAAGACGATTCTGCCGCTCACAGTGCTCTGCAGTGTGTGTCTTCTGCCGAAAGAGGCCCGGGAGCTGTGCTTAGCTCTGCAGAGCACCGTACCTTCGTCTTTAGCCTCTCTTCTCGTCTACATCTTAGCAAAAAGCTTTTCCACTCTGTCTGGCAAGGAGAAACTGTGCCAGCACAGAAAACATCTCCCATCGTCTTCTAGAGGCTGCACGGAGGTCTGCCGAGTGTTTTGCAAGAAGAGAAAAAAGTTGTCCAAAACAGCTTGCAATCGAATGTTCATGTGAATAGAAAAGGCAGGAGAGTGGTCAGGTACTGTTTTCTCTCAGTTGGCAAGCTGCGCACACAATCGCAGTGTTGTACAGCTTGTTTCATCACCTGTGCGAAGTTGCCGCTCTCTCCGGCTCCCGGAGACGAAGAAGCTGCTTCTTCGCGCAAAGACGATTCTGCCGCTCACAGTGCTCTGCGGTGTGTGTCTTCTGCCGAAAGAGGCCCGGGAGCGGTGCTTAGCTCTGCAGAGCACCGTACCTTCGTCTTTAGCCTCTCTTCTCGTCTAAATCTTAGCAAAAAGCTTTTCCACTCTGTCTGGCAAGGAGAAACTGTGCCAGCACAGAAAACATCTCCCATCGTGTTCTAGAGGCTGCACGGAGGTCTGCCGAGTGTTTTGCAAGAAGAGAAAGAAAGTTGTCGAAAACAGCTTGCAATCGAATGTTCATGTGAATAGAAAAGGCAGGAGAGTGGTCAGGTACTGTTTTCTCTCAGTTGGCAAGATGCGCACACAATCGCAGTTTTGTAAAACTTGCTTCTTCACCTTTGCGAAGTTGCCGCTCTCTCCGGCTCCCGGAGACGAAGAAGCTGCTTCTTCGCGCAAAGACGATTCTGCCGCTCACAGTGCTCTGCAGTGTGTGTCTTCTGCCGAAAGAGGCCCGGGAGCTGTGCTTAGTTCTGCAGAGCACCGTACCTTCGTCTTTAGCCTCTCTTCTCGTCTACATCTTAGCAAAAAGCTTTTCCACTCTGTCTGGCAAGGAGAAACTGTGCCAGCACAAAAAACATCTCCCATCGTGTTCTAGAGGCTTCACGGTGGTCTGCCGAGTGTTTTGCAAGAAGAGAAAGAAAGTTGTCCAAAACAGCTTGCAATCGAATGTTCATGTGAATAGAAAAGGCAGGAGAGTGGTCAGGTACTGTTTTCTCTCAGTTGGCAAGCTGCGCACACAATCGCAGTGTTGTACAGCTTGTTTCATCACCTTTGCGAAGTTGCCGCTCTCTCCGGCTCCCGGAGACGAAGAAGCTGATTCTTCGCGCAAAGACGATTCTGCCGCTCACAGTGCTCTGCAGTGTGTGTCTTCTGCCGAAAGAGGCCCGGGAGCTGTGCTTAGCTCTGCAGAGCACCGTACCTTCGTCTTTAGCCTCTCTTCTCGTCTACATCTTCGCATAAAGCTTTTCCACTCTGTCTGGCAAGGAGAAACTGTGCCAGCACAGAAAACATCTCCCATCGTGTTTTAGAGGCTGCACGGAGGTCTGCCGAGTGTTTTGCAAGAAGAGAAAGAAAGTTGTCCAAAACAGCTTGCAATCGAATATTCATGTGAATAGAAAGGCAGGAGAGTGGTCAGGTACTGTTTTCTCTCAGTTGGCAAGCTGCGCCCACAATCGCAGTGTTGTACAGCTTGTTTCATCACCTTTGCGATGTTGCCGCTCTCTCCGGCACCCGGAGACGAAGAAGCTGCTTCTTCGCGCAAAGACGATTCTGCCGCTCACAGTGCTCTGCAGTGTGTGTCTTCTGCCAAAAGAGGCCCGGGAGCTGTGCTTAGCTCTGCAGAGCACCGTACCTTCGTCTTTAGCCTCTCTTCTCGTCTACACCTTAGCAAAAATCTTTTCCACTCTGTCTGGCAAGGAGAAACTGTGCCAGCACAGAAAACATCTCCCATCGTGTTCTAGAGGCTGCACGGCGGTCTGCCGAGTGTTTTGCAAGAAGAGAAAGAAAGTTGTCCAAAACAGCTTGCCATCGAATGTTCATGTGAATAGAAAAGACAGGAGAGTGGTCAGGTACTGTTTTCTCTCAGTTGGCAAGCTGTGCACACAATCGCAGTGTTGTACAGCTTGTTTCATCACCTTTGCGAAGTTGCCGCTCTCTCCGGCTCCCGGAGACGAAGAAGCTGCTTCTTCGCGCAAAGACGATTCTGCCGCTCACAGTGCTCTGCAGCGTGTGTCTTCTGCCGAAAGAGGCCCGGGAGCTGTGCTTAGTTCTGCAGAGCACCGTACCTTCGTCTTTAGCCTCTCTTCTCGTCTACATCTTAGCAAAAAGCTTTTCCACTCTGTCTGGCAAGGAGAAACTGTGCCAGCACAGAAAACATCTCCCATCGTGTTCTAGAGGCAGCACGGAAGTCTGCCGAGTGTTTTGCAAGAAGAGAAAGAAAGTTGTCCAAAACAGCTTGCAATCGAATGTTCATGTGAATAGAAAAGGCAGGAGAGTGGTCAGGTAATGTTTTCTCTCAGTTGGCAAGCTGCGCACACAATCGCAGTGTTGTACAGCTTGTTTCATCACCTTTGCGAAGTTGCCGCTCTCTCCGGCTCCCGGAGATGAAGAAGCTGCTTCTTCGCACAAAGACGATTCTGCCGCTCACACTGCTCTGCAGTGTGTGTCTTCTGCCGAAAGTAACCCGGGAGCTGTGCTTTGTTCTGCAGAGCCCCGTACCTTCGTCTTTAGCCTCTCTTCTCGTCTACATCTTAGCAAAAAGCTTTTCCACTTTGTCTTGCAAGGAGAAACTGTGCCAGTACAAAAAACATCTCCCATCGTGTTCTAGAGGCTGCACGGAGGTCTGCCGAGTGTTTTGCAAGAAGAGAAAGAAAGTTGTCCAAAACAGCTTGCAATCGAATGTTCATGTGAATAGAAAAGGCAGGAGAGTGCTCAGGTACTGTTTTCTCTCAGTTGGCAAGCTGCGCACACAATCGCAGTGTTGTACAGCATGTTTCATCACCTTTGCGAAGTTGCCACTCTCTCCGGCTCCCGGAGAAGAAAAAGCTGCTTCTTCGCGCAAAGACGATTCTGCCGCTCACAGTGCTCTGCAGTGTGTGTCTTCTGCCGAAAGAGGCCCGGGAGCTGTGCTTAGCTCTGCAGAGCACCGTACCTTCGTCTTTAGCCTCTCTTCTCGTCTACATTTTAGCAAAAACTTTTCCACTTTGTCTGGCAAGGAGAAACTGTGCCAGTACAAAAAACATCTCCCATCGTGTTCTAAAGGCTGCACGGAGGTCTGCCGAGTGTTTTGCAAGAAGAGAAAGAAAGTTGTCCAAAACAGCTTGCAATCGAATGTTCATGTGAATAGAAAAGGCAGGAGAGTGGTCAGGTAATGTTTTCTCTCAGTTGGCAAGCTGCGCACACAATCGCAGTGTTGTACAGCTTGTTTCATCACCTGTGCGAAGTTGCCGCTCTCTCCGGCTCCCGGAGACAAAAAAGCAGCTTCTTCGCGCAAAGACGATTCTGCCGCTCACAGTGTTCTGCGGTGTTCGCCTTCTGCCGAAAGAGGCCCGGGAGCGGTGCTTAGCTCTGCAGAGCACCGTACCTTCGTCTTTAGCCTCTCTTCTCGTCTACATCTTAGCAAAAAGCTTTTCCACTCCTTCTGGGAAGGAGAAACTGTGCCAGCACAAAAAACATCTCCCATCTTGTTCTAGAGGCTGCACGGAGGTCTGCCGAGTGTTTTGCAAGAAGAGAAAGAAAGTTGTCCAAAACAGCTTGCCATCGAATGTTCATGTGAATAGAAAAGGCAGGAGAGTGGTCAGGTACTGTTTTCTCTCAGTTGGCAAGCTGCGCACACAATCGCAGTGTAGTACAGCTGATTTCATCACCTTTGAGAAGTTGCCGCTCTCTCCGGCTCCCGGAGACGAAGAAGCTGCTTCTTCGTGCAAAGACGATTCTGCCGCTCACAGTGCTCTGCGGTGTGCGCCTTCTGCCGAATAAGGCCCGGGAGCTGTGCTTAGCTCTGCAGAGCACCGTACCTTCGTCTTTAGCCTCTCTTCTCGTCTACATCTTAGCAAAAAGCTTTTCCACTCCTTCTGGGAAGGAGAAACTGTGCAAGCACAGAAAACATCTCCCATCGTGTTCTAGAGGCTGCACGCAGGTCTGCCGAGTGTTTTGCAAGAAGAGAAAGAAAGTTGTCCAAAACAGCTTGCAATCGAATGTTCATGTGAATAGAAAAGGCAGGAGAGTGGTCAGGTACTGTTTTCTCTCAGTTGGCAAGCTGCGCACACAATCGCAGTGTTGTACAGCTTGTTTCATCACCTTTGCGAAGCTGCCGCTCTCTCCGGCTCCCGGAGACGAAGAAGCTGCTTCTTCGCGCAAAGACGATTCTGCCGCTCACACTGCTCTGCAGTGTGTGTCTTCTGCCGAAAGAGACCCGGGAGCTGTGCTTAGTTCTGCAGAGCACCGTACCTTCGTCTTTAGCCTCTCTTCTCGTCTACATCTTAGCAAAAAGCTTTTCCACTTTGTCTGGCAAGGAGAAACTGTGCCAGTACAAAAAACATCTCCCATCGTGTTCTAAAGGCTGCACGGATGTCTGCCGAGTGTTTTGCAAGAAGAGAAAGAAAGTTGTCCAAAACAGCTTGCAATCGAATGTTCATGTGAATAGAAAAGGCAGGAGAGTGGTCAGGTAATGTTTTCTCTCAGTTGGCAAGCTGCGCACACAATCGCAGTGTTGTACAGCTTGTTTCATCACCTGTGCGATGTTGCCGCTCTCTCCGGCTCCCGGAGACGAAAAAGCAGCTTCTTCGCGCAAAGACGATTCTGCCGCTCACAGTGTTCTGCGGTGTTCGACTTCTGCCGAAAGAGGCCCGGGAGCGGTGCTTAGCTCTGCAGAGCACCGTACCTTCGTCTTTAGCCTCTCTTCTCGTCTACATCTTAGCAAAAAGCTTTTCCACTCCTTCTGGGAAGGAGAAACTGTGCCAGCACAAAAAACATCTCCCATCGTGTTCTAGAGGCTGCACGGAGGTCTGCCGAGTGTTTTGCAACAAGAGAAATAAAGTTGTCCAAAACAGCTTGCCATCGAATGTTCATGTGAATAGAAAAGGCAGGAGAGTGCTCAGGTACTGTTTTCTCTCAGTTGGCAAGCTGCGCACACAATCGCAGTGTTGTACAGCTGATTTCATCACCTTTGAGAAGTTGCCGCTCTCTCCGGCTCCCGGAGACGAAGAAGCTGCTTCTTTGTGCAAAGACGATTCTGCCGCTCACAGTGCTCTGCGGTGTGCGCCTTCTGCCGAAAGAGGCCCGGGAGCTGTGCTTAGCTCTGCAGAGCACCGTACCTTCGTCTTTAGCCTCTCTTCTCGTCTACATCTTTGCAAAAAGCTCTTCCACTCTGTCTGGCAAGGAGAAACTGTGCCAGCACAAAAAACATCTCCCATCGTGTTCTAGAGGCTGCACGGAGGTCTGCCGAGTGTTTTGCAAGAAGAGAAAGAAAGTTGTCCAAAACAGCTTGCAATCGAATGTTCATGTGATTAGAAAAGGCAGGAGAGTGGTCAGGTACTGTTTTCTCTCAGTTGGCAAGCTGCGCACACAATCGCAGTGTTGTACAGCTTGTTTCATCACCTTTGCCAAGTTGCCGCTCTCTCCGGCTCCCGGAGACGAAGAAGCTGATTCTTCTTTGCGCCGAGACGATTCTGCCGCTCACAGTGCTCTGCAGTGTGTGTCTTCTGCCGAAAGAGGCCCGGGAGCTGTGCTTAGCTCTGCAGAGCACCGTACCTTCGTCTTTAGCCTCTCTTCTCGTCTACATCTTAGCAAAAAGCTTTTCCACTCTGTCTGGCAAGGAGAAACTGTGCCAGCACAAAAAACATCTCCCATCGTGTTCTAGAGGCTGCACGGAGGTCTGCCGAGTGTTTTGCAAGAAGAGAAAGAAAGTTGTCCAAAACAGCTTGCAATCGAATGTTCATGTGAATAGAAAAGGCAGGAGAGTGGTCAGGTACTGTTTTCTCTCAGTTGGCAAGCTGCGCACACAATCGCAGTGTTGTACAGCTTGTTTCATCACCTTTGCCAAGTTGCCGCTCTCTCCGGCTCCCGGAAACGAAGAAGCTGCTTCTTCGCGCAAAGACGATTCTGCCGCTCACAGTGCTCTGCAGTGTGTGTCTTCTGCCGAAAGAGGCCCGGGAGCTGTGCTTAGCTCTGCAGAGCACCGTACCTTCGTCTTTAGCCTCTCTTCTGGTCTACATCTTAGCAAAAAGCTTTTCCACTCTGTCTGGCAAGGGGAAACTGTGCCAGCACAAAAAACATCTCCCATCGTGTTCTAGAGGCTGCACGCAGGTCTGCCGAGTGTTTTGCAAGAAGAGAAAGAAAGTTGTCCAAAACAGCTTGCAATCGAATGTTCATGTGAATAGAAAAGGCAGGAGAGTGGTCAGGTACTGTTTTCTCTCAGTTGGCAAGCTGCGCACACAATCGCAGTGTTGTACAGCTTGTTTCATCACCTTTGCGAAGTTGCCGCTCTCTCCGGCTTCCGGAGACGAAGAAGCTGCTTCTTCGCGCAAAGACGATTCTGCCGCTCAAGCTGCTCTGCAGTGTGTGTCTGCGGACGAAAGAGGCCCGGGAGCTGTGCTTAGCTCTGCAGAGCACCGTACCTTCGTCTTTAGCCTCTCTTCTCGTCTACATCTTAGCAAAAAGCTTTTCCACTCTGTCTGGCAAGGAGAAACTGTGCCAGCACAAAAAACATCTC
The DNA here is from genome assembly GCF_028551555.1 of Melozone crissalis. Classification (NCBI taxonomy): domain Eukaryota; kingdom Metazoa; phylum Chordata; class Aves; order Passeriformes; family Passerellidae; genus Melozone; species Melozone crissalis. Next base: position 21,499,787 of record NW_026535787.1, read on the forward strand.
CCATCGTGTTCTAGAGGCTGCACGGAAGTCTGCCGAGTGTTTTGCAAGAAGAGAAAGAAAGTTGTCCAAAACAGCTTGCAATCGAATGTTCATGTGAATAGAAAAAGCAGGAGAGTTGTCAGGTACTGTTTTCTCTCAGTTGGCAAGCTGCGCACACAATCGCAGTGTTGTACAGCTTGTTTCATCACCTTTGCGAAGTTGCCGCTCTCTCCGGCTTGCGGAGACGAAGAAGCGGCTTCTTCGCGCAAAGACGATTCTGCCGCTCACAGTGCTCTGCAGTGTGTGTCTTCTGCCGAAAGAGCCCCGGGAGCTGTGCTTAGCTCTGCAGAGCACCGTACCTTCGTCTTTAGCCTCTCTTCTCGTCTACATCTTAGCAAAAAGCTTTTCCACTCTGTCTGGCAAGGAGAAACTTTGCCAGCACAAAAAACATCTCCCATCGTGTTCTAGAGGCTGCACGGAGGTCTGCCGAGTGTTTTGCAAGAAGAGAAAGAAAGTTGTCCAAAACAGCTTGCAATCGAATGTTCATGTGATTAGAAAAGGCAGGAGAGTGGTCAGGTACTGTTTTCTCTCAGTTGGCAAGCTGCGCACACAATCGCAGTGTTGTACAGCTTGTTTCATCACCTTTGCCAAGTTGCCGCTCTCTCCGGCTCCCGGAGACGAAGAAGCTGCTTCTTCTTTGCGCAGAGACGATTCTGCCGCTCACAGTGCTCTGCAGTGTGTGTCTTCTGCCGAAAGAGGCCCGGGAGCTGTGCTTAGCTCTGCAGAGCACCGTACCTTCGTCTTTAGCCTCTCTTCTCGTCTACATCTTAGCAAAAAGCTTTTCCACTCTGTCTGGCAAGGAGAAACTGTGCCAGCACAGAAAACATCTCCCATAGTGTTCTAGAGGCTGCACGGAGGTCTGCCGAGTGTTTTGCAAGAAGAGAAAGAAAGTTGTCCAAAACAGCTTGCAATCGAATGTTCATGTGAATAGAAAAGGCAGGAGAGTGGTCAGGTACTGTTTTCTCTCAGTTGGCAAGCTGCGCACACAATCGCAGTGTTGTACAGCTTGTTTCATCACCTTTGCCAAGTTGCCGCTCTCTCCGGCTCCCGGAGACGAAGAAGCTGCTTCTTCGCGCAAAGACGATTCTGCCGCTCACACTGCTCTGCAGTGTGTGTCTTCTGCCGAAAGAGGCCCGGGAGCTGTGCTTAGCTCTGCAGAGCACCGTACCTTCGTCTTTAGCCTCTCTTCTCGTCTACATCTTAGCAAAAAGCTTTTCCACTCTGTCTGGCAAGGAGAAACTGTGCCAGCACAAAAAACATCTCCCATCGTGTTCTAGAGGCTGCACGGAGGTCTGCCGAGTGTTTTGCAAGAAGAGAAAGAAAGTTGTCCAAAACAGCTTGCAATCGAATGTTCATGTGAATAGAAAAAGCAGGAGAGTTGTCAGGTACTGTTTTCTCTCAGTTGGCAAGCTGCGCACACAATCGCAGTGTTGTACAGCTTGTTTCATCACTTTGCGAAGTTGCCGCTCTCTCCGGCTTGCGGAGACGAAGAAGCGGCTTCTTCGCGCAAAGACGATTCTGCCGCTCACAGTGCTCTGCAGTGTGTGTCTTCTGCCGAAAGAGGCCCGGGAGCTGTGCTTAGCTCTGCAGAGCACCGTACCTTCGTCTTTAGCCTCTCTTCTCGTCTACATCTTAGCAAAAAGCTTTTCCACTCTGTCTGGCAAGGAGAAACTTTGCCAGCACAAAAAACATCTCCCATCGTGTTCTAGAGGCTGCACGGAGGTCTGCTGAGTGTTTTGCAAGAAGAGAAAGAAAGTTGTCCAAAACAGCTTGCAATCGAATGTTCATGTGATTAGAAAAGGCAGGAGAGTGGTCAGGTACTGTTTTCTCTCAGTTGGCAAGCTGCGCACACAATCGCAGTGTTGTACAGCTTGTTTCATCACCTTTGCCAAGTTGCCGCTCTCTCCGGCTCCCGGAGACGAAGAAGCTGCTTCTTCGCGCAAAGACGATTCTGCCGCTCACAGTGCTCTGCAGTGTGTGTCTTCTGCCGAAAGAGCCCCGGGAGATGTGCTTAGCTCTGCAGAGCACCGTACCTTCGTCTTTAGCCTCTCTTCTCGTCTACATCTTAGCAAAAAGCTTTTCCACTCTGTCTGGCAAGGAGAAACTTTGCCAGCACAAAAAACATCTCCCATCGTGTTCTAGAGGCTGCACGGAGGTCTGCCGAGTGTTTTGCAAGAAGAGAAAGAAAGTTGTCCAAAACAGCTTCCAATCGAATGTTCATGTGATTAGAAAAGGCAGGAGAGTGGTCAGGTACTGTTTTCTCTCAGTTGGCAAGCTGCGCACACAATCGCAGTGTTGTACAGCTTGTTTCATCACCTTTGCCAAGTTGCCGCTCTCTCCGGCTCCCGGAGACGAAGAAGCTGCTTCTTCTTTGCGCAGAGACGATTCTGCCGCTCACAGTGCTCTGCAGTGTGTGTCTTCTGCCGAAAGAGGCCCGGGAGCTGTGCTTAGCTCTGCAGAGCACCGTACCTTCGTCTTTAGCCTCTCTTCTCGTCTACATCTTAGCAAAAAGCTTTTCCACTCTGTCTGGCAAGGAGAAACTGTGCCAGCACAGAAAACATCTCCCATAGTGTTCTAGAGGCTGCACGGAGGTCTGCCGAGTGTTTTGCAAGAAGAGAAAGAAAGTTGTCCAAAACAGCTTGCAATCGAATGTTCATGTGAATAGAAAAGGCAGGAGAGTGGTCAGGTACTGTTTTCTCTCCGTTGGCAAGCTGCGCACACAATCGCAGTGTTGTACAGCTTGTTTCATCACCTTTGCCAAGTTGCCGCTCTCTCCGGCTCCCGGAGACGAAGAAGCTGCTTCTTCGCGCAAAGACGTTTCTGCCGCTCACAGTGCTCTGCAGTGTGTGTCTTCTGCCGAAAGAGGCCCGGGAGCTGTGCTTAGCTCTGCAGAGCACCGTACCTTCGTCTTTAGCCTATCTTCTGGTCTACATCTTAGCAAAAAGCTTTTCCACTCTGTCTGGCAAGGAGAAACTGTGCCAGCACAGAAAACATCTCCCATAGTGTTCTAGAGGCTGCACGGAGGTCTGCCGAGTGTTTTGCAAGAAGAGAAAGAAAGTTGTCCAAAACAGCTTGCAATCGAATGTTCATGTGAATAGAAAAGGCAGGAGAGTGGTCAGGTACTGTTTTCTCTCAGTTGGCAAGCTGCGCACACAATCGCAGTGTTGTACAGCTTGTTTCATCACCTTTGCCAAGTTGCCGCTCTCTCCGGCTCCCGGAGACGAAGAAGCTGCTTCTTCGCGCAAAGACGATTCTGCCGCTCACAGTGCTCTGCAGTGTGTGTCTTCTGCCGAAAGAGGCCCGGGAGCTGTGCTTAGCTCTGCAGAGCACCGTACCTTCGTCTTTAGCCTCTCTTCTCGTCTACATCTTAGCAAAAAGCTTTTCCACTCTGTCTGGCAAGGAGAAACTGTGCCAGCACAGAAAACATCTCCCATCGTGTTCTAGAGGCTGCACGGAGGTCTGCCGAGTGTTTTGCAAGAAGAGAAAGAAAGTTGTCCAAAACAGCTTGCAATCGAATGTTCATGTGATTAGAAAAGGCAGGAGAGTGGTCAGGTACTGTTTTCTCTCAGTTGGCAAGCTGCGCACACAATCGCAGTGTTGTACAGCTTGTTTCATCACCTTTGCGAAGTTGCCGCTCTCTCCGGCTTCCGGAGACGAAGAAGCTGCTTCTTCGTGCAAAGACGATTCTGCCGCTGACGCTGCTCTGCAGTGTGTGTCTGCGGACGAAAGAGGCCCGGGAGCTGTGCTTAGCTCTGCAGAGCACCGTACCTTCGTCTTTAGCCTCTCTTCTCGTCTACATCTTAGCAAAAAGCTTTTCCACTCTGTCTGGCAAGGAGAAACTGTGCCAGCACAGAAAACATCTCCCATCGTGTTCTAGAGGCTGCACGGAGGTCTGCCGAGTGTTTTGCAAGAAGAGAAAGAAAGTTGTCGAAAACAGCTTGCAATCGAATGTTCATGTGAATAGAAAAAGCAGGAGAGTTGTCAGGTACTGTTTTCTCTCAGTTGGCAAGCTGCGCACACAATCGCAGTGTTGTACAGCTTGTTTCATCACCTTTGCGAAGTTGCCGCTCTCTCCGGCTTGCGGAGACGAAGAAGCGGCTTCCTTGCGCAAAGACGATTCTGCCGCTCACAGTGCTCTGCAGTGTGTGTCTTCTGCCGAAAGAGGCCCGGGTGCTGTGCTTAGCTCTGCAGAGCACCGTACCTTCGTCTTTAGCCTCTCTTCTCGTCTACATCTTAGCAAAAAGCTTTTCCACTCTGTCTGGCAAGGAGAAACTGTGCCAGCACAGAAAACATCTCCCATCGTGTTCTAGAGGCTGCACGCAGGTCTGCCGAGTGTTTTGCAAGAGGAGAAAGAAAGTTGTCCAAAACAGCTTGCAATCGAATATTCATGTGAATAGAAAAGGCAGGAGAGTGCTCAGGTACTGTTTTCTCTCAGTTGGCAAGCTGCGCACACAATCGCAATGTTGTACTGCTTGTTTCATCACCTTTGCGAAGTTGCCGCTCTCTCCGGCTCCCGGAGACGAAGAAGCTGCTTCTTCGCGCAAAGACGATTCTGCCGCTCACACTGCTCTGCAGTGTGTGTCTTCTGCCGAAAGAGGCCCGGGAGCTGTGCTTAGCTCTGCAGAGCACCGTACCTTCGTCTTTAGCCTCTCTTCTCGTCTACATCTTAGCAAAAAGCTTTTCCACTCTGTCTGGCAAGGAGAAACTGTGCCAGCACAGAAAACATCTCCCATCGTGTTCTAGAGGCTGCACGGAGGTCTGCCGAGTGTTTTGCAAGAAGAGAAAGAAAGTTGTCCAAAACAGCTTGCAATCGAATGTTCATGTGAATAGAAAAGGCAGGAGAGTGCTCAGGTACTGTTTTCTCTTAGTTGGCAAGCTGCGCACACAATCGCAGTGTTGTACAGCTTGTTTCATCACCTTTGCGAAGTTGCCGCTCTCTCCGGCTCCCGGAGACGAAGAAGCTGCTTCTTCGCGCAAAGACGATTCTGCCGCTCACACTGCTCTGCAGTGTTTGTCTTGTGCCGAAAGAGGCCCGTGAGCTGTGCTTAGTTCTGCAGAGCACCGTACCTTCGTCTTTAGCCTCTCTTCTCGTCTACATCTTAGCAAAAAGCTTTTCCACTCTGTCTGGCAAGGAGAAACTGTGCCAGCACAGAAAACATCTCCCATCGTGTTCTAGAGGCTGCACGGAAGTCTGCCGAGTGTTTTGCAAGAAGAGAAAGAAAGTTGTCCAAAACAGCTTGCAATCGAATGTTCATGTGAATAGAAAAGGCAGGAGAGTGGTCAGGTACTGTTTTCTCTCAGTTGGCAAGCTGCGCACACAATCGCAGTGTTGTACAGCTTGTTTCATCACCTTTGCCAAGTTGCCGCTCTCTCCGGCTCCCGGAGACGAAGAAGCTGCTTCTTCGCGCAAAGACGATTCTGCCGCTCACAGTGCTCTGCAGTGTGTGTCTTCTGCCGAAAGAGGCCCGGGAGCTGTGCTTAGCTCTGCAGAGCACCGTACCTTCGTCTTTAGCCTCTCTTCTCGTCTACATCTTAGCAAAAAGCTTTTCCACTCTGTCTGGCAAGGAGAAACTGTGCCAGCACAAAAAACATCTCCCATCGTGTTCTAGAGGCTGCACGGAGGTCTGCCGAGTGTTTTGCAAGAAGAGAAAGAAAGTTGTCCAAAACAGCTTGCAATCGAATGTTCATGTGATTAGAAAAGGCAGGAGAGTGGTCAGGTACTGTTTTCTCTCAGTTGGCAAGCTGCGCACACAATCGCAGTGTTGTACAGCTTGTTTCATCACCTTTGCGAAGTTGCCGCTCTCTCCGGCTTCCGGAGACGAAGAAGCTGCTTCTTCGTGCAAAGACGATTCTGCCGCTCACGCTGCTCTGCAGTGTGTGTCTGCGGACGAAAGAGGCCCGGGAGCTGTGCTTAGCTCTGCAGAGCACCGTACCTTCGTCTTTAGCCTCTCTTCTCGTCTACATCTTAGCAAAAAGCTTTTCCACTCCTTCTGGGAAGGAGAAACTGTGCCAGCACAAAAAACATCTCCCATCGTGTTCTAGAGGCTGCACGGAGGTCTGCCGAGTGTTTTGCAAGAAGAGAAAGAAAGTTGTCCAAAACAGCTTGCAATCGAATGTTCATGTGAATAGAAAAAGCAGGGGAGTTGTCAGGTACTGTTTTCTCTCAGTTGGCAAGCTGCGCACACAATCGCAGTGTTGTACAGCTTGTTTCATCACCTTTGCGAAGTTGCCGCTCTCTCCGGCTTGCGGAGACGAAGAAGCGGCTTCTTCGCGCAAAGACGATTCTGCCGCTCACAGTGCTCTGCAGTGTGTGTCTTCTGCCGAAAGAGGCCCGGGAGCTGTGCTTAGCTCTGCAGAGCACCGTACCTTCGTCTTTAGCCTCTCTTCTCGTCTACATCTTAGCAAAAAGCTTTTCCACTCTGTCTGGCAAGGAGAAACTGTGCCAGCACAGAAAACATCTCCCATCGTGTTCTAGAGGCTGCACGCAGGTCTGCCGAGTGTTTTGCAAGAGGAGAAAGAAAGTTGTCCAAAACAGCTTGCAATCGAATATCCATGTGAATAGAAAAGGCAGGAGAGTGGTCAGGTACTGTTTTCTCTCCGTTGGCAAGCTGCGCACACAATCGCAGTGTTGTACAGCTGATTTCATCACCTTTGAGAAGTTGCCGCTCTCTCCGGCTCCCGGAGACGAAGAAGCTGCTTCTTCGTGCAAAGACGATTCTGCCGCTCACAGTGCTCTGCGGTGTGCGCCTTCTGCCGAAAGAGGCCCGGGAGCTGTGCTTAGCTCTGCAGAGCACCGTACCTTCGTCTTTAGCCTCTCTTCTCGTCTACATCTTAGCAAAAAGCTTTTCCACTCTGTCTGGCAAGGAGAAACTGTGCCAGCACAGAAAACATCTCCCATCGTCTTCTAGAGGCTGCACGGAGGTCTGCCGAGTGTTTTGCAAGAAGAGAAAGAAAGTTGTCCAAAACAGCTTGCAATCGAATGTTCATATGAATAGAAAAGGCAGGAGAGTGGTCAGGTACTGTTTTCTCTCACTTGGCAAGCTGCGCACACAATCGCAGTGTTGTACAGCTTGTTTCATCACCTTTGCCAAGTTTCCGCTCTCTTCGGCTCCCGGAGACGAAGAAGCTGCTTCTTCGCGCAAAGACGATTCTGCCACTCACAGTGCTCTGCGGTGTGTGTCTTCTGCCGAAAGAGGCCCGGGAGGTGTGCTTAGCTCTGCAGAGCACCGTACCTTCGTCTTTAGCCTCTCTTCTCGTCTACATCTTAGCAAAAATCTTTTCCACTCTGTCTGGCAAGGAGAAACTGTGCCAGCACAGAAAACATCTCCCATCGTGTTCTAGAGGCTGCACGGAGGTCTGCCGAGTGTTTTGCAAGAAGAGAAAGAAAGTTGTCCAAAACAGCTTGCAATCGAATGTTCATGAGAATAGAAAAGGCAGGAGAGTGGTCAGGTACTGTTTTCTCTCAGTTGGCAAGCTGCGCACACAATCGCAGTGTTGTACAGCTGGTTTCATCACCTTTGCGAAGTTGCTACTCTCTCCGGCTCCCGGAGACGAAGATGCTGCTTTTTCGCGCAAAGATGATTCTGCCGCTCACAGTGCTCTGCAGTGTGTGTCTTCTGCCGAAAGAGGCCCGGGAGCTGTGCTTAGTTCTGCAGAGCACCGTACCTTCGTCTTTAGCCTCTCTTCTCGTCTACATCTTAGCAAAAAGCTTTTCCACTCTGTCTGGCAAGGAGAAACTGTGCCAGCACAAAAAACAGCTCCCATCGTGTTCTAGAGGCTGCACGGAGGTCTGCCGAGTGTTTTGCAAGAAGAGAAAGAAAGTTGTCCAAAACAGCTTGCAATCGAATGTTCATGTGAATAGAAAAGGCAGGAGAGTGGTCAGGTACTGTTTTCTCTCAGTTGGCAAGCTGCGCACACAATCGCAGTGTTGTACAGCTTGTTTCATCACCTTTGCGAAGTTGCCGCTCTCTCCGGCTCCCGGAGACGAAGAAGCTGCTTCTTCTTTGCGCAGAGATGATTCTGCCGCTCACAGTGCTCTGCAGTGTGTGTCTTCTGCCGAAAGAGGCCCGGGAGCTGTGCTTAGCTCTGCAGAGCACCGTACCTTCGTCTTTAGCCTCTCTTCTCGTCTACATCTTAGCAAAAAGCTTTTCCACTCTGTCTGGCAAGGAGAAACTGTGCCAGCACAAAAAACATCTCCCATCGTGTTCTAGAGGCTGCACGGAGGTCTGCCGAGTGTTTTGCAAGAAGAGAAAGAAAGTTGTCCAAAACAGCTTGCAATCGAATGTTCATGTGAATAGAAAAGGCAGGAGAGTGGTCAGGTACTTTTTTCTCTCAGTTGGCAAGCTGCGCACACAATCGCAGTGTTGTACAGCTTGTTTCATCACCTTTGCCAAGTTGCCGCTCTCTCCGGCTCCCGGAGACGAAGAAGCTGCTTCTTCGCGCAAAGACGATTCTGCCGCTCACAGTGCTCTGCAGTGTGTGTCTTCTGCCGAAAGAGGCCCGGGAGCTGTGCTTAGCTCTGCAGAGCACCGTACCTTCGTCTTTAGCCTCTCTTCTCGTCTACATCTTAGCAAAAAGCTTTTCCACTCTGTCTGGCAAGGAGAAACTGTGCCAGCACAAAAAACATCTCCCATCGTGTTCTAGAGGCTGCACGCAGGTCTGCCGAGTGTTTTGCAAGAAGAGAAAGAAAGTTGTCCAAAACAGCTTGCAATCGAATGTTCATGTGATTAGAAAAGGCAGGAGAGTGGTCAGGTACTGTTTTCTCTCAGTTGGCAAGCTGCGCACACAATCGCAGTGTTGTACAGCTTGTTTCATCACCTTTGCGAAGTTGCCGCTCTCTCCGGCTTCCGGAGACGAAGAAGCTGCTTCTTCGTGCAAAGACGATTCTGCCGCTGACGCTGCTCTGCAGTGTGTGTCTGCGGACGAAAGAGGCCCGGGAGCTGTGCTTAGCTCTGCAGAGCACCGTACCTTCGTCTTTAGCCTCTCTTCTCGTCTACATCTTAGCAAAAATCTTTTCCACTCTGTCTGGCAAGGAGAAACTGTGCCAGCACAGAAAACATCTCCCATCGTGTTCTAGAGGCTGCACGGAGGTCTGCCGAGTGTTTTGCAAGAAGAGAAAGAAAGTTGTCCAAAACAGCTTGCAATCGAATGTTCATGTGAATAGAAAAAGCAGGAGAGTTGTCAGGTACTGTTTTCTCTCAGTTGGCAAGCTGCGCACACAATCGCAGTGTTGTACAGCTTGTTTCATCACCTTTGCGAAGTTGCCGCTCTCTCCGGCTTGCGGAGACGAAGAAGCGGCTTCCTTGCGCAAAGACGATTCTGCCGCTCACAGTGCTCTGCAGTGTGTGTCTTCTGCCGAAAGAGGCCCGGGTGCTGTGCTTAGCTCTGCAGAGCACCGTACCTTCGTCTTTAGCCTCTCTTCTCGTCTACATCTTAGCAAAAAGCTTTTCCACTCTGTCTGGCAAGGAGAAACTGTGCCAGCACAGAAAACATCTCCCATCGTGTTCTAGAGGCTGCACGCAGGTCTGCCGAGTGTTTTGCAAGAAGAGAAAGAAAGTTGTCCAAAACAGCTTGCAATCGAATATTCATGTGAATAGAAAAGGCAGGAGAGTGGTCAGGTACTGTTTTCTCTCAGTTGGCAAGCTGCGCACACAATCGCAATGTTGTACAGCTTGTTTCATCACCTTTGCGAAGTTGCCGCTCTCTCCGGCTCCCGGAGACGAAGAAGCTGCTTCTTCGCGCAAAGACGATTCTGCCGCTCACACTGCTCTGCAGTGTGTGTCTTCTGCCGAAAGAGGCCCGGGAGCTGTGCTTAGCTCTGCAGAGCACCGTACCTTCGTCTTTAGCCTCTCTTCTCGTCTACATCTTAGCAAAAAGCTTTTCCACTCTGTCTGGCAAGGAGAAACTGTGCCAGCACAGAAAACATCTCCCATCGTGTTCTAGAGGCTGCACGGAGGTCTGCCGAGTGTTTTGCAAGAAGAGAAAGAAAGTTGTCCAAAACAGCTTGCAATCGAATGTTCATGTGAATAGAAAAGGCAGGAGAGTGCTCAGGTACTGTTTTCTCTCAGTTGGCAAGCTGCGCACACAATCGCAGTGTTGTACAGCTTGTTTCATCACCTTTGCGAAGTTGCCGCTCTCTCCGGCTCCCGGAGACGAAGAAGCTGCTTCTTCGCGCAAAGACGATTCTGCCGCTCACACTGCTCTGCAGTGTTTGTCTTGTGCCGAAAGAGGCCCGGGAGCTGTGCTTAGTTCTGCAGAGCACCGTACCTTCGTCTTTAGCCTCTCTTCTCGTCTACATCTTAGCAAAAAGCTTTTCCACTCTGTCTGGCAAGGAGAAACTGTGCCAGCACAGAAAACATCTCCCATCGTGTTCTAGAGGCTGCACGGATGTCTGCCGAGTGTTTTGCAAGAAGAGAAAGAAAGTTGTCCAAAACAGCTTGCAATCGAATGTTCATGTGAATAGAAAAGGCAGGAGAGTGCTCAGGTACTGTTTTCTCTCAGTTGGCAAGCTGCGCACACAATCGCAGTGTTGTACAGCTTGTTTCAGCACCTTTGTGAAGTTGCCGCTCTCTCCGGCTTGCGGAGACGAAGAAGCGGCTTCTTCGCGCAAAGACGATTCTGCCGCTCACAGTGCTCTGCAGTGTGTGTCTTCTGCCGAAAGAGGCCCGGGAGCGGTGCTTAGCTCTGCAGAGCACCGTACCTTCGTCTTTAGCCTCTCTTCTCGTCTACATCTTAGCAAAAATCTTTTCCACTCTGTCTGGCAAGGAGAAACTTTGCCAGCACAAAAAACATCTCCCATCGTGTTCTAGAGGCTGCACGGAGGTCTGCCGAGTGTTTTGCAAGAAGAGAAAGAAAGTTGTCCAAAACAGCTTGCAATCGAATGTTCATGTGAATAGAAAAGGCAGGAGAGTGCTCAGGTACTGTTTTCTCTCAGTTGGCAAGCTGCGCACACAATCGCAGTGTTGTACAGCTTGTTTCATCACCTTTGCCAAGTTGCCGCTCTCTCCGGCTCCCGGAGACGAAGAAGCTGCTTCTTCTTCGCGCAAAGACGATTCTGCCGCTCACAGTGCTCTGCAGTGTGTGTCTTCTGCCGAAAGAGGCCCGGGAGCTGTGCTTAGCTCTGCAGAGCACCGTACCTTCGTCTTTAGCCTCTCTTCTGGTCTACATCTTAGCAAAAAGCTTTTCCACTCTGTCTGGCAAGGAGAAACTGTGCCAGCACAAAAAACATCTCCCATCGTGTTCTAGAGGCTGCACGGAGGTCTGCCGAGTGTTTTGCAAGAAGAGAAAGAAAGTTGTCCAAAACAGCTTGCAATCGAATGTTCATGTGAATAGAAAAGGCAGGAGAGTGGTCAGGTACTGTTTTCTCTCAGTTGGCAAGCTGCGCACACAATCGCAGTGTTGTACAGCTTGTTTCATCACCTTTGCCAAGTTGCCGCTCTCTCCGGCTCCCGGAGACGAAGAAGCTGCTTCTTCGCGCAAAGACGATTCTGCCGCTCACAGTGCTCTGCAGTGTGTGTCTTCTGCCGAAAGAGGCCCGGGAGCTGTGCTTAGCTCTGCAGAGCACCGTACCTTCGTCTTTAGCCTCTCTTCTCGTCTACATCTTAGCAAAAAGCTTTTCCACTCTGTCTGGCAAGGAGAAACTGTGCCAGCACAAAAAACATCTCCCATCGTGTTCTAGAGGCTGCACGGAGGTCTGCCGAGTGTTTTGCAAGAAGAGAAAGAAAGTTGTCCAAAACAGCTTGCAATCGAATGTTCATGTGAATAGAAAAGGCAGGAGAGTGGTCAGGTACTGTTTTCTCTCAGTTGGCAAGCTGCGCACACAATCGCAGTGTTGTACAGCTTGTTTCATCACCTTTGCGAAGTTGCCGCTCTCTCCGGCTTCCGGAGACGAAGAAGCTGCTTCTTCGTGCAAAGACGATTCTGCCGCTCACGCTGCTCTGCAGCGTGTGTCTGCGGACGAAAGAGGCCCGGGAGCTGTGCTTAGCTCTGCAGAGCACCGTACCTTCGTCTTTAGCCTCTCTTCTCGTCTACATCTTAGCAAAAAGCTTTTCCACTCTGTCTGGCAAGGAGAAACTGTGCCAGCACAAAAAACATCTCCCATCGTGTTCTAGAGGCTGCACGGAGGTCTGCCGAGTGTTTTGCAAGAAGAGAAAGAAAGTTGTCCAATACAGCTTGCAATCGAATGTTCATGTGAATAGAAAAAGCAGGGGAGTTGTCAGGTACTGTTTTCTCTCAGTTGGCAAGCTGCGCACACAATCGCAGTGTTGTACAGCTTGTTTCATCACCTTTGCGAAGTTGCCGCTCTCTCCGGCTTGCGGAGACGAAGAAGCGGCTTCTTCGCGCAAAGACGATTCTGCCGCTCACAGTGCTCTGCAGCGTGTGTCTTCTGCCGAAAGAGGCCCGGGAGCTGTGCTTAGCTCTGCAGAGCACCGTACCTTCGTCTTTAGCCTCTCTTCTCGTCTACATCTTAGCAAAAAGCTTTTCCACTCTGTCTGGCAAGGAGAAACTGTGCCAGCACAGAAAACATCTCCCATCGTGTTCTAGAGGCTGCACGCAGGTCTGCCGAGTGTTTTGCAAGAGGAGAAAGAAAGTTGTCCAAAACAGCTTGCAATCGAATATTCATGTGAATAGAAAAGGCAGGAGAGTGGTCAGGTACTGTTTTCTCTCAGTTGGCAAGCTGCGCACACAATCGCAATGTTGTACAGCTTGTTTCATCACCTTTGCGAAGTTGCCGCTCTCTCCGGCTCCCGGAGACGAAGAAGCTGCTTCTTCGCGCAAAGACGATTCTGCCGCTCACACTGCTCTGCAGTGTGTGTCTTCTGCCGAAAGAAGCCCGGGAGCTGTGCTTAGCTCTGCAGAGCACCGAACCTTCGTCTTTAGCCTCTCTTCTCGTCTACATCTTAGCAAAAATCTTTTCCACTCTGTCTGGCAAGGAGAAACTGTGCCAGCACAGAAAACATCTCCCATCGTGTTCTAGAGGCTGCACGGAGGTCTGCCGAGTGTTTTGCAAGAAGAGAAAGAAAGTTGTCCAAAACAGCTTGCAATCGAATGTTCATGTGAATAGAAAAGGCAGGAGAGTGCTCAGGTACTGTTTTCTCTTAGTTGGCAAGCTGCGCACACAATCGCAGTGTTGTACAGCTTGTTTCATCACCTTTGCGAAGTTGCCGCTCTCTCCGGCTCCCGGAGACGAAGAAGCTGCTTCTTCGCGCAAAGACGATTCTGCCGCTCACACTGCTCTGCAGTGTTTGTCTTGTGCCGAAAGAGGCCCGGGAGCTGTGCTTAGTTCTGCAGAGCACCGTACCTTCGTCTTTAGCCTCTCTTCTCGTCTACATCTTAGCAAAAAGCTTTTCCACTCTGTCTGGCAAGGAGAAACTGTGCCAGCACAGAAAACATCTCCCATCGTCTTCTAGAGGCTGCACGGAGGTCTGCCGAGTGTTTTGCAAGAAGAGAAAGAAAGTTGTCCAAAACAGCTTGCAATCGAATGTTCATGTGAATAGAAAAGGCAGGAGAGTGGTCAGGTACTGTTTTCTCTCAGTTGGCAAGCTGCGCACACAATCGCAGTGTTGTACAGCTTGTTTCATCACCTTTGCGAAGTTGCCGCTCTCTCCGGCTCCCGGAGACGAAGAAGCTGCTTCTTCGCACAAAGACGATTCTGCCGCTCACACTGCTCTGCAGTGTGTGTCTTCTGCCGAAAGAGACCCGGGAGCTGTGCTTAGTTCTGCAGAGCACCGTACCTTCGTCTTTAGCCTCTCTTCTCGTCTACATCTTAGCAAAAAGCTTTTCCACTTTGTCTGGCAAGGAGAAACTGTGCCAGTACAAAAAACATCTCCCATCGTGTTCTAGAGGCTGCACGCAGGTCTGCCGAGTGTTTTGCAAGAAGAGAAAGAAAGTTGTCCAAAACAGCTTGCAATCGAATGTTCATGTGAATAGAAAAGGCAGGAGAGTGGTCAGGTACTGTTTTCTCTCAGTTGGCAAGCTGCGCACACAATCGCAGTGTTGTACAGCTTGTTTCATCACCTTTGCCAAGTTGCCGCTCTCTCCGGCTCCCGGAGACGAAGAAGCTGCTTCTTCGCACAAAGACGATTCTGCCGCTCACACTGCTCTGCAGTGTGTGTCTTCTGCCGAAAGAGACCCGGGAGCTGTGCTTAGTTCTGCAGAGCACCGTACCTTCGTCTTTAGCCTCTCTTCTCGTCTACATCTTAGCAAAAAGCTTTTCCACTTTGTCTGGCAAGGAGAAACTGTGCCAGTACAAAAAACATCTCCCATCGTGTTCTAGAGGCTGCACGGAGGTCTGCCGAGTGTTTTGCAAGAAGAGAAAGAAAGTTGTCCAAAACAGCTTGCAATCGAATGTTCATGTGAATAGAAAAGGCAGGAGAGTGGTCAGGTACTGTTTTCTCTCAGTTGGCAAGCTGCGCACACAATCGCAGTGTTGTACAGCTTGTTTCATCACCTTTGCGAAGTTGCCGCTCTCTCCGGCTCCCGGAGACGAAAAAGCTGCTTCTTCGCGCAAAGACGATTCTGCCGCTCACAGTGCTCTGCAGTGTGTGTCTTCTGCCGAAAGAGGCCCGGGAGCTGTGCTTAGTTCTGCAGAGCACCGTACCTTCGTCTTTAGCCTCTCTTCTGGTCTACATCTTAGCAAAAAGCTTTTCCACTCTGTCTGGCAAGGAGCAACTGTGCCAGCACAGAAAACATCTCCCATTGTGTTCTAGAGGCTGCACGGAGGTCTGCCGAGTGTTTTGCAAGAAGAGAAAGAAAGTTGTCCAAAACAGCTTGCAATCGAATGTTCATGTCAATAGAAAAGGCAGGAGAGTGGTCAGGTACTGTTTTCTCTCACTTGGCAAGCTGCGCACACAATCGCAGTGTTGTACAGCTTGTTTCATCACCTTTGCCAAGTTGCCGCTCTCTCCGGCTCCTGGAGACGAAGAAGCTGCTTCTTCGCGCAAAGACGATTCTGCCGCTCACAGTGTTCTGCGGTGTTCGCCTTCTGCCGAAAGAGGCCCGGGAGCGGTGCTTAGCTCTGCAGAGCACCGTACCTTCGTCTTTAGCCTCTCTTCTCGTCTACATCTTAGCAAAAAGCTTTTCAACTCCTTCTGGGAAGGAGAAACTGTGCGAGCACAGAAAACATCTCCCATCGTGTTCTAGAGGCTGCACGGAGGTCTGCCGAGTGTTTTGCAAGAAGAGAAAGAAAGTTGTCCAAAATAGCTTGCCAGCGAATGTTCATGTGAATAGAAAAGGCAGGAGAGTGGTCAGGTACTGTTTTCTCTCAGTTGGCAAGCTGCGCACACAATCGCAGTGTTGTACAGCTTGTTTCATCACCTTTGCGAAGTTGCCGCTCTCTCCGGCTCCCGGAGACGAAGAAGCTGCTTCTTCGCGCAAAGACGATTCTGCCGCTCACAGTGCTCTGCAGTGTGTGTCTTCTGCCGAAAGAGGCCCGGGAGCTGTGCTTAGCTCTGCAGAGCACCGTACCTTCGTCTTTAGCCTCTCTTCTCGTCTACACCTTAGCAAAAAGCTTTTCCACTCTGTCTGGCAAGGAGAAACTGTGCCAGCACAGAAAACATCTCCCATCGTGTTCTAGAGGCTGCACGGAGGTCTGCCGAGTGTTTTGCAAGAAGAGAAAGAAAGTTGTCCAAAACAGCTTGCAATCGAATGTTCATGTGAATAGAAAAGGCAGGAGAGTGGTCAGGTACTGTTTTCTCTCAGTTGGCAAGCTGCGCACACAATCGCATTGTTGTACAGCTTGTTTCATCACCATTGCGAAGTTGCCGCTCTCTCCGGCTCCCGGAGACGAAGAAGCTGCTTCTTCGCGCAAAGACGATTCTGCCGCTCACACTGCTCTGCAGTGTGTGTCTTCTGCCGAAAGAGGCCCGGGAGCTGTGCTATGTTCTACAGAGCACCGTACCTTCGTCTTTAGCCTCTCTTCTCGTCTACATCTTAGCATAAAGCTTTTCCATTCCTTCTGGGAAGGAGAAACTGTGCCAGCACAAAAAACATCTCCCATCTTGTTCTAGAGGCTGCACGGAGGTCTGCCGAGTGTTTTGCAAGAAGAGAAAGAAAGTTGTCCAAAACAGCTTGCAATCGAATGTTCATGTGAATAGAAAAGGCAGGAGAGTGCTCAGGTACTGTTTTCTCTCAGTTGGCAAGCTGCGCACACAATCGCAGTGTTGTACAGCTTGTTTCATCACCTTTGCCAAGTTGCCGCTCTCTCCGGCTCCCGGAGACGAAGAAGCTGCTTCTTCTTTGCGCAAAGACGATTCTGCCGCTCACAGTGCTCTGCAGTGTGTGTCTTCTGCCGAAAGAGGCCCGGGAGCTGTGCTTAGTTCTGCAGAGCACCGTACCTTCGTCTTTAGCCTCTCTTCTCGTCTACATCTTAGCAAAAAGCTTTTCCACTCTGTCTGGCAAGGAGAAACTGTGCCAGCACAGAAAACATCTCCCATCGTGTTCTAGAGGCAGCACGGAAGTCTGCCGAGTGTTTTGCAAGAAGAGAAAGAAAGTTGTCCATAACAGCTTGCAATCGAATGTTCATGTGAATAGAAAAGGCAGCAGAGTTGTCAGGTACTGTTTTCTCTCACTTGGCAAGCTGCGCACACAATCGCAGTGTTGTACAGCTTGTTTCATCACCTTTGCACAGTTGCCGCTCTCTCCGGCTCCTGGAGACGAAGAAGCTGCTTCTTCGCGCAAAGACGATTCTGCCGCTCACAGTGTTCTGCGGTGTTCGCCTTCCTCCGAAAGAGGCCCGGGATCGGTGCTTAGCTCTGCAGAGCACCGTACCTTCGTCTTTAGCCTCTCTTCTCGTCTACATCTTAGCAAAAAGCTTTTCCACTCTGTCTGGCAAGGAGAAACTGTGCCAGCACAGAAAACATCTCCCATCGTGTTCTAGAGGCTGCACGGAGGTCTGCCGAGTGTTTTGCAAGAAGAGAAAGAAAGTTGTCCAAAACAGCTTGCAATCGAATGTTCATGTGAATAGAAAAGGCAGGAGAGTGCTCAGGTACTGTTTTCTCTTAGTTGGCAAGCTGCGCACACAATCGCAGTGTTGTACAGCTTGTTTCATCACCTTTGCGAAGTTGCCGCTCTCTCCGGCTCCCGGAGACGAAGAAGCTGCTTCTTCGCGCAAAGACGATTCTGCCGCTCACACTGCTCTGCAGTGTTTGTCTTGTGCCGAAAGAGGCCCGTGAGCTGTGCTTAGTTCTGCAGAGCACCGTACCTTCGTCTTTAGCCTCTCTTCTCGTCTACATCTTAGCAAAAAGCTTTTCCACTCTGTCTGGCAAGGAGAAACTGTGCCAGCACAGAAAACATCTCCCATCGTGTTCTAGAGGCTGCACGGAAGTCTGCCGAGTGTTTTGCAAGAAGAGAAAGAAAGTTGTCCAAAACAGCTTGCAATCGAATGTTCATGTGAATAGAAAAGGCAGGAGAGTGGTCAGGTACTGTTTTCTCTCAGTTGGCAAGCTGCGCACACAATCGCAGTGTTGTACAGCTTGTTTCATCACCTTTGCCAAGTTGCCGCTCTCTCCGGCTCCCGGAGACGAAGAAGCTGCTTCTTCGCGCAAAGACGATTCTGCCGCTCACAGTGCTCTGCAGTGTGTGTCTTCTGCCGAAAGAGGCCCGGGAGCTGTGCTTAGCTCTGCAGAGCACCGTACCTTCGTCTTTAGCCTCTCTTCTCGTCTACATCTTAGCAAAAAGCTTTTCCACTCTGTCTGGCAAGGAGAAACTGTGCCAGCACAAAAAACATCTCCCATCGTGTTCTAGAGGCTGCACGGAGGTCTGCCGAGTGTTTTGCAAGAAGAGAAAGAAAGTTGTCCAAAACAGCTTGCAATCGAATGTTCATGTGATTAGAAAAGGCAGGAGAGTGGTCAGGTACTGTTTTCTCTCAGTTGGCAAGCTGCGCACACAATCGCAGTGTTGTACAGCTTGTTTCATCACCTTTGCGAAGTTGCCGCTCTCTCCGGCTTCCGGAGACGAAGAAGCTGCTTCTTCGCGCAAAGACGATTCTGCCGCTCACGCTGCTCTGCAGTGTGTGTCTGCGGACGAAAGAGGCCCGGGAGCTGTGCTTAGCTCTGCAGAGCACCGTACCTTCGTCTTTAGCCTCTCTTCTCGTCTACATCTTAGCAAAAAGCTTTTCCACTCCTTCTGGGAAGGAGAAACTGTGCCAGCACAAAAAACATCTCCCATCGTGTTCTAGAGGCTGCACGGAGGTCTGCCGAGTGTTTTGCAAGAAGAGAAAGAAAGTTGTCCAAAACAGCTTGCAATCGAATGTTCATGTGAATAGAAAAAGCAGGGGAGTTGTCAGGTACTGTTTTCTCTCAGTTGGCAAGCTGCGCACACAATCGCAGTGTTGTACAGCTTGTTTCATCACCTTTGCGAAGTTGCCGCTCTCTCCGGCTTGCGGAGACGAAGAAGCGGCTTCTTCGCGCAAAGACGATTCTGCCGCTCACAGTGCTCTGCAGTGTGTGTCTTCTGCCGAAAGAGGCCCGGGAGCTGTGCTTAGCTCTGCAGAGCACCGTACCTTCGTCTTTAGCCTCTCTTCTCGTCTACATCTTAGCAAAAAGCTTTTCCACTCTGTCTGGCAAGGAGAAACTGTGCCAGCACAGAAAACATCTCCCATCGTGTTCTAGAGGCTGCACGCAGGTCTGCCGAGTGTTTTGCAAGAGGAGAAAGAAAGTTGTCCAAAACAGCTTGCAATCGAATATCCATGTGAATAGAAAAGGCAGGAGAGTGGTCAGGTACTGTTTTCTCTCAGTTGGCAAGCTGCGCACACAATCGCAGTGTTGTACAGCTGATTTCATCACCTTTGAGAAGTTGCCGCTCTCTCCGGCTCCCGGAGACGAAGAAGCTGCTTCTTCGTGCAAAGACGATTCTGCCGCTCACAGTGCTCTGCGGTGTGCGCCTTCTGCCGAAAGAGGCCCGGGAGCTGTGCTTAGCTCTGCAGAGCACCGTACCTTCGTCTTTAGCCTCTCTTCTCGTCTACATCTTAGCAAAAAGCTTTTCCACTCTGTCTGGCAAGGAGAAACTGTGCCAGCACAGAAAACATCTCCCATCGTCTTCTAGAGGCTGCACGGAGGTCTGCCGAGTGTTTTGCAAGAAGAGAAAGAAAGTTGTCCAAAACAGCTTGCAATCGAATGTTCATATGAATAGAAAAGGCAGGAGAGTGGTCAGGTACTGTTTTCTCTCACTTGGCAAGCTGCGCACACAATCGCAGTGTTGTACAGCTTGTTTCATCACCTTTGCCAAGTTTCCGCTCTCTTCGGCTCCCGGAGACGAAGAAGCTGCTTCTTCGCGCAAAGACGATTCTGCCACTCACAGTGCTCTGCGGTGTGTGTCTTCTGCCGAAAGAGGCCCGGGAGGTGTGCTTAGCTCTGCAGAGCACCGTACCTTCGTCTTTAGCCTCTCTTCTCGTCTACATCTTAGCAAAAATCTTTTCCACTCTGTCTGGCAAGGAGAAACTGTGCCAGCACAGAAAACATCTCCCATCGTGTTCTAGAGGCTGCACGGAGGTCTGCCGAGTGTTTTGCAAGAAGAGAAAGAAAGTTGTCCAAAACAGCTTGCAATCGAATGTTCATGTGAATAGAAAAGGCAGGAGAGTGGTCAGGTACTGTTTTCTCTCAGTTGGCAAGCTGCGCACACAATCGCAGTGTTGTACAGCTGGTTTCATCACCTTTGCGAAGTTGCTACTCTCTCCGGCTCCCGGAGACGAAGAAGCTGCTTTTTCGCGCAAAGATGATTCTGCCGCTCACAGTGCTCTGCAGTGTGTGTCTTCTGCCGAAAGAGGCCCGGGAGCTGTGCTTAGTTCTGCAGAGCACCGTACCTTCGTCTTTAGCCTCTCTTCTCGTCTACATCTTAGCAAAAAGCTTTTCCACTCTGTCTGGCAAGGAGAAACTGTGCCAGCACAAAAAACAGCTCCCATCGTGTTCTAGAGGCTGCACGGAGGTCTGCAGAGTGTTTTGCAAGAAGAGAAAGAAAGTTGTCCAAAACAGCTTGCAATCGAATGTTCATGTGAATAGAAAAGGCAGGAGAGTGGTCAGGTACTGTTTTCTCTCAGTTGGCAAGCTGCGCACACAATCGCAGTGTTGTACAGCTTGTTTCATCACCTTTGCGAAGTTGCCGCTCTCTCCGGCTCCCGGAGACGAAGAAGCTGCTTCTTCTTTGCGCAGAGATGATTCTGCCGCTCACAGTGCTCTGCAGTGTGTGTCTTCTGCCGAAAGAGGCCCGGGAGCTGTGCTTAGCTCTGCAGAGCACCGTACCTTCGTCTTTAGCCTCTCTTCTCGTCTACATCTTAGCAAAAAGCTTTTCCACTCTGTCTGGCAAGGAGAAACTGTGCCAGCACAAAAAACATCTCCCATCGTGTTCTAGAGGCTGCACGGAGGTCTGCCGAGTGTTTTGCAAGAAGAGAAAGAAAGTTGTCCAAAACAGCTTGCAATCGAATGTTCATGTGAATAGAAAAGGCAGGAGAGTGGTCAGGTACTTTTTTCTCTCAGTTGGCAAGCTGCGCACACAATCGCAGTGTTGTACAGCTTGTTTCATCACCTTTGCCAAGTTGCCGCTCTCTCCGGCTCCCGGAGACGAAGAAGCTGCTTCTTCGCGCAAAGACGATTCTGCCGCTCACAGTGCTCTGCAGTGTGTGTCTTCTGCCGAAAGAGGCCCGGGAGCTGTGCTTAGCTCTGCAGAGCACCGTACCTTCGTCTTTAGCCTCTCTTCTCGTCTACATCTTAGCAAAAAGCTTTTCCACTCTGTCTGGCAAGGAGAAACTGTGCCAGCACAAAAAACATCTCCCATCGTGTTCTAGAGGCTGCACGCAGGTCTGCCGAGTGTTTTGCAAGAAGAGAAAGAAAGTTGTCCAAAACAGCTTGCAATCGAATGTTCATGTGATTAGAAAAGGCAGGAGAGTGGTCAGGTACTGTTTTCTCTCAGTTGGCAAGCTGCGCACACAATCGCAGTGTTGTACAGCTTGTTTCATCACCTTTGCGAAGTTGCCGCTCTCTCCGGCTTCCGGAGACGAAGAAGCTGCTTCTTCGTGCAAAGACGATTCTGCCGCTGACGCTGCTCTGCAGTGTGTGTCTGCGGACGAAAGAGGCTCGGGAGCTGTGCTTAGCTCTGCAGAGCACCGTACCTTCGTCTTTAGCCTCTCTTCTCGTCTACATCTTAGCAAAAATCTTTTCCACTCTGTCTGGCAAGGAGAAACTGTGCCAGCACAGAAAACATCTCCCATCGTGTTCTAGAGGCTGCACGGAGGTCTGCCGAGTGTTTTGCAAGAAGAGAAAGAAAGTTGTCCAAAACAGCTTGCAATCGAATGTTCATGTGAATAGAAAAAGCAGGAGAGTTGTCAGGTACTGTTTTCTCTCAGTTGGCAAGCTGCGCACACAATCGCAGTGTTGTACAGCTTGTTTCATCACCTTTGCGAAGTTGCCGCTCTCTCCGGCTTGCGGAGACGAAGAAGCGGCTTCCTTGCGCAAAGACGATTCTGCCGCTCACAGTGCTCTGCAGTGTGTGTCTTCTGCCGAAAGAGGCCCGGGTGCTGTGCTTAGCTCTGCAGAGCACCGTACCTTCGTCTTTAGCCTCTCTTCTCGTCTACATCTTAGCAAAAAGCTTTTCCACTCTGTCTGGCAAGGAGAAACTGTGCCAGCACAGAAAACATCTCCCATCGTGTTCTAGAGGCTGCACGCAGGTCTGCCGAGTGTTTTGCAAGAAGAGAAAGAAAGTTGTCCAAAACAGCTTGCAATCGAATATTCATGTGAATAGAAAAGGCAGGAGAGTGGTCAGGTACTGTTTTCTCTCAGTTGGCAAGCTGCGCACACAATCGCAATGTTGTACAGCTTGTTTCATCACCTTTGCGAAGTTGCCGCTCTCTCCGGCTCCCGGAGACGAAGAAGCTGCTTCTTCGCGCAAAGACGATTCTGCCGCTCACACTGCTCTGCAGTGTGTGTCTTCTGCCGAAAGAGGCCCGGGAGCTGTGCTTAGCTCTGCAGAGCACCGTACCTTCGTCTTTAGCCTCTCTTCTCGTCTACATCTTAGCAAAAAGCTTTTCCACTCTGTCTGGCAAGGAGAAACTGTGCCAGCACAGAAAACATCTCCCATCGTGTTCTAGAGGCTGCACGGAGGTCTGCCGAGTGTTTTGCAAGAAGAGAAAGAAAGTTGTCCAAAACAGCTTGCAATCGAATGTTCATGTGAATAGAAAAGGCAGGAGAGTGCTCAGGTACTGTTTTCTCTCAGTTGGCAAGCTGCGCACACAATCGCAGTGTTGTACAGCTTGTTTCATCACCTTTGCGAAGTTGCCGCTCTCTCCGGCTCCCGGAGACGAAGAAGCTGCTTCTTCGCGCAAAGACGATTCTGCCGCTCACACTGCTCTGCAGTGTTTGTCTTGTGCCGAAAGAGGCCCGGGAGCTGTGCTTAGTTCTGCAGAGCACCGTACCTTCGTCTTTAGCCTCTCTTCTCGTCTACATCTTAGCAAAAAGCTTTTCCACTCTGTCTGGCAAGGAGAAACTGTGCCAGCACAGAAAACATCTCCCATCGTGTTCTAGAGGCTGCACGGATGTCTGCCGAGTGTTTTGCAAGAAGAGAAAGAAAGTTGTCCAAAACAGCTTGCAATCGAATGTTCATGTGAATAGAAAAGGCAGGAGAGTGCTCAGGTACTGTTTTCTCTCAGTTGGCAAGCTGCGCACACAATCGCAGTGTTGTACAGCTTGTTTCAGCACCTTTGTGAAGTTGCCGCTCTCTCCGGCTTGCGGAGACGAAGAAGCGGCTTCTTCGCGCAAAGACGATTCTGCCGCTCACAGTGCTCTGCAGTGTGTGTCTTCTGCCGAAAGAGGCCCGGGAGCGGTGCTTAGCTCTGCAGAGCACCGTACCTTCGTCTTTAGCCTCTCTTCTCGTCTACATCTTAGCAAAAATCTTTTCCACTCTGTCTGGCAAGGAGAAACTTTGCCAGCACAAAAAACATCTCCCATCGTGTTCTAGAGGCTGCACGGAGGTCTGCCGAGTGTTTTGCAAGAAGAGAAAGAAAGTTGTCCAAAACAGCTTGCAATCGAATGTTCATGTGAATAGAAAAGGCAGGAGAGTGCTCAGGTACTGTTTTCTCTCAGTTGGCAAGCTGCGCACACAATCGCAGTGTTGTACAGCTTGTTTCATCACCTTTGCCAAGTTGCCGCTCTCTCCGGCTCCCGGAGACGAAGAAGCTGCTTCTTCTTTGCGCAGAGACGATTCTGCCGCTCACAGTGCTCTGCAGTGTGTGTCTTCTGCCGAAAGAGGCCCGGGAGCTGTGCTTAGCTCTGCAGAGCACCGTACCTTCGTCTTTAGCCTCTCTTCTGGTCTACATCTTAGCAAAAAGCTTTTCCACTCTGTCTGGCAAGGAGAAACTGTGCCAGCACAAAAAACATCTCCCATCGTGTTCTAGAGGCTGCACGGAGGTCTGCCGAGTGTTTTGCAAGAAGAGAAAGAAAGTTGTCCAAAACAGCTTGCAATCGAATGTTCATGTGAATAGAAAAGGCAGGAGAGTGGTCAGGTACTGTTTTCTCTCAGTTGGCAAGCTGCGCACACAATCGCAGTGTTGTACAGCTTGTTTCATCACCTTTGCCAAGTTGCCGCTCTCTCCGGCTCCCGGAGACGAAGAAGCTGCTTCTTCGCGCAAAGACGATTCTGCCGCTCACAGTGCTCTGCAGTGTGTGTCTTCTGCCGAAAGAGGCCCGGGAGCTGTGCTTAGCTCTGCAGAGCACCGTACCTTCGTCTTTAGCCTCTCTTCTCGTCTACATCTTAGCAAAAAGCTTTTCCACTCTGTCTGGCAAGGAGAAACTGTGCCAGCACAAAAAACATCTCCCATCGTGTTCTAGAGGCTGCACGGAGGTCTGCCGAGTGTTTTGCAAGAAGAGAAAGAAAGTTGTCCAAAACAGCTTGCAATCGAATGTTCATGTGAATAGAAAAGGCAGGAGAGTGGTCAGGTACTGTTTTCTCTCAGTTGGCAAGCTGCGCACACAATCGCAGTGTTGTACAGCTTGTTTCATCACCTTTGCGAAGTTGCCGCTCTCTCCGGCTTCCGGAGACGAAGAAGCTGCTTCTTCGTGCAAAGACGATTCTGCCGCTCACGCTGCTCTGCAGCGTGTGTCTGCGGACGAAAGAGGCCCGGGAGCTGTGCTTAGCTCTGCAGAGCACCGTACCTTCGTCTTTAGCCTCTCTTCTCGTCTACATCTTAGCAAAAAGCTTTTCCACTCTGTCTGGCAAGGAGAAACTGTGCCAGCACAAAAAACATCTCCCATCGTGTTCTAGAGGCTGCACGGAGGTCTGCCGAGTGTTTTGCAAGAAGAGAAAGAAAGTTGTCCAATACAGCTTGCAATCGAATGTTCATGTGAATAGAAAAAGCAGGGGAGTTGTCAGGTACTGTTTTCTCTCAGTTGGCAAGCTGCGCACACAATCGCAGTGTTGTACAGCTTGTTTCATCACCTTTGCGAAGTTGCCGCTCTCTCCGGCTTGCGGAGACGAAGAAGCGGCTTCTTCGCGCAAAGACGATTCTGCCGCTCACAGTGCTCTGCAGCGTGTGTCTTCTGCCGAAAGAGGCCCGGGAGCTGTGCTTAGCTCTGCAGAGCACCGTACCTTCGTCTTTAGCCTCTCTTCTCGTCTACATCTTAGCAAAAAGCTTTTCCACTCTGTCTGGCAAGGAGAAACTGTGCCAGCACAGAAAACATCTCCCATCGTGTTCTAGAGGCTGCACGCAGGTCTGCCGAGTGTTTTGCAAGAGGAGAAAGAAAGTTGTCCAAAACAGCTTGCAATCGAATATTCATGTGAATAGAAAAGGCAGGAGAGTGGTCAGGTACTGTTTTCTCTCAGTTGGCAAGCTGCGCACACAATCGCAATGTTGTACAGCTTGTTTCATCACCTTTGCGAAGTTGCCGCTCTCTCCGGCTCCCGGAGACGAAGAAGCTGCTTCTTCGCGCAAAGACGATTCTGCCGCTCACACTGCTCTGCAGTGTGTGTCTTCTGCCGAAAGAAGCCCGGGAGCTGTGCTTAGCTCTGCAGAGCACCGAACCTTCGTCTTTAGCCTCTCTTCTCGTCTACATCTTAGCAAAAAGCTTTTCCACTCTGTCTGGCAAGGAGAAACTGTGCCAGCACAGAAAACATCTCCCATCGTGTTCTAGAGGCTGCACGGAGGTCTGCCGAGTGTTTTGCAAGAAGAGAAAGAAAGTTGTCCAAAACAGCTTGCAATCGAATGTTCATGTGAATAGAAAAGGCAGGAGAGTGCTCAGGTACTGTTTTCTCTTAGTTGGCAAGCTGCGCACACAATCGCAGTGTTGTACAGCTTGTTTCATCACCTTTGCGAAGTTGCCGCTCTCTCCGGCTCCCGGAGACGAAGAAGCTGCTTCTTCGCGCAAAGACGATTCTGCCGCTCACACTGCTCTGCAGTGTTTGTCTTGTGCCGAAAGAGGCCCGGGAGCTGTGCTTAGTTCTGCAGAGCACCGTACCTTCGTCTTTAGCCTCTCTTCTCGTCTACATCTTAGCAAAAAGCTTTTCCACTCTGTCTGGCAAGGAGAAACTGTGCCAGCACAGAAAACATCTCCCATCGTCTTCTAGAGGCTGCACGGAGGTCTGCCGAGTGTTTTGCAAGAAGAGAAAGAAAGTTGTCCAAAACAGCTTGCAATCGAATGTTCATGTGAATAGAAAAGGCAGGAGAGTGGTCAGGTACTGTTTTCTCTCAGTTGGCAAGCTGCGCACACAATCGCAGTGTTGTACAGCTTGTTTCATCACCTTTGCGAAGTTGCCGCTCTCTCCGGCTCCCGGAGACGAAGAAGCTGCTTCTTCGCACAAAGACGATTCTGCCGCTCACACTGCTCTGCAGTGTGTGTCTTCTGCCGAAAGAGACCCGGGAGCTGTGCTTAGTTCTGCAGAGCACCGTACCTTCGTCTTTAGCCTCTCTTCTCGTCTACATCTTAGCAAAAAGCTTTTCCACTTTGTCTGGCAAGGAGAAACTGTGCCAGTACAAAAAACATCTCCCATCGTGTTCTAGAGGCTGCACGCAGGTCTGCCGAGTGTTTTGCAAGAAGAGAAAGAAAGTTGTCCAAAACAGCTTGCAATCGAATGTTCATGTGAATAGAAAAGGCAGGAGAGTGGTCAGGTACTGTTTTCTCTCAGTTGGCAAGCTGCGCACACAATCGCAGTGTTGTACAGCTTGTTTCATCACCTTTGCCAAGTTGCCGCTCTCTCCGGCTCCCGGAGACGAAGAAGCTGCTTCTTCGCACAAAGACGATTCTGCCGCTCACACTGCTCTGCAGTGTGTGTCTTCTGCCGAAAGAGACCCGGGAGCTGTGCTTAGTTCTGCAGAGCACCGTACCTTCGTCTTTAGCCTCTCTTCTCGTCTACATCTTAGCAAAAAGCTTTTCCACTTTGTCTGGCAAGGAGAAACTGTGCCAGTACAAAAAACATCTCCCATCGTGTTCTAGAGGCTGCACGCAGGTCTGCCGAGTGTTTTGCAAGAAGAGAAAGAAAGTTGTCCAAAACAGCTTGCAATCGAATGTTCATGTGAATAGAAAAGGCAGGAGAGTGGTCAGGTACTGTTTTCTCTCAGTTGGCAAGCTGCGCACACAATCGCAGTGTTGTACAGCTTGTTTCATCACCTTTGCGAAGTTGCCGCTCTCTCCGGCTCCCGGAGACGAAAAAGCTGCTTCTTCGCGCAAAGACGATTCTGCCGCTCACAGTGCTCTGCAGTGTGTGTCTTCTGCCGAAAGAGGCCCGGGAGCTGTGCTTAGCTCTGCAGAGCACCGTACCTTCGTCTTTAGCCTCTCTTCTGGTCTACATCTTAGCAAAAAGCTTTTCCACTCTGTCTGGCAAGGAGCAACTGTGCCAGCACAGAAAACATCTCCCATCGTGTTCTAGAGGCTGCACGGAGGTCTGCCGAGTGTTTTGCAAGAAGAGAAAGAAAGTTGTCCAAAACAGCTTGCAATCGAATGTTCATGTCAATAGAAAAGGCAGGAGAGTGGTCAGGTACTGTTTTCTCTCACTTGGCAAGCTGCGCACACAATCGCAGTGTTGTACAGCTTGTTTCATCACCTTTGCCAAGTTGCCGCTCTCTCCGGCTCCTGGAGACGAAGAAGCTGCTTCTTCGCGCAAAGACGATTCTGCCGCTCACAGTGTTCTGCGGTGTTCGCCTTCTGCCGAAAGAGGCCCGGGAGCGGTGCTTAGCTCTGCAGAGCACCGTACCTTCGTCTTTAGCCTCTCTTCTCGTCTACATCTTAGCAAAAAGCTTTTCAACTCCTTCTGGGAAGGAGAAACTGTGCGAGCACAGAAAACATCTCCCATCGTGTTCTAGAGGCTGCACGGAGGTCTGCCGAGTGTTTTGCAAGAAGAGAAAGAAAGTTGTCCAAAATAGCTTGCCAGCGAATGTTCATGTGAATAGAAAAGGCAGGAGAGTGGTCAGGTACTGTTTTCTCTCAGTTGGCAAGCTGCGCACACAATCGCAGTGTTGTACAGCTTGTTTCATCACCTTTGCGAAGTTGCCGCTCTCTCCGGCTCCCGGAGACGAAGAAGCTGCTTCTTCGCGCAAAGACGATTCTGCCGCTCACAGTGCTCTGCAGTGTGTGTCTTCTGCCGAAAGAGGCCCGGGAGCTGTGCTTAGCTCTGCAGAGCACCGTACCTTCGTCTTTAGCCTCTCTTCTCGTCTACACCTTAGCAAAAAGCTTTTCCACTCTGTCTGGCAAGGAGAAACTGTGCCAGCACAGAAAACATCTCCCATCGTGTTCTAGAGGCTGCACGGAGGTCTGCCGAGTGTTTTGCAAGAAGAGAAAGAAAGTTGTCCAAAACAGCTTGCAATCGAATGTTCATGTGAATAGAAAAGGCAGGAGAGTGGTCAGGTACTGTTTTCTCTCAGTTGGCAAGCTGCGCACACAATCGCAGTGTTGTACAGCTTGTTTCATCACCATTGCGAAGTTGCCGCTCTCTCCGGCTCCCGGAGACGAAGAAGCTGCTTCTTCGCGCAAAGACGATTCTGCCGCTCACACTGCTCTGCAGTGTGTGTCTTCTGCCGAAAGAGGCCCGGGAGCTGTGCTATGTTCTACAGAGCACCGTACCTTCGTCTTTAGCCTCTCTTCTCGTCTACATCTTAGCATAAAGCTTTTCCATTCCTTCTGGGAAGGAGAAACTGTGCCAGCACAAAAAACATCTCCCATCTTGTTCTAGAGGCTGCACGGAGGTCTGCCGAGTGTTTTGCAAGAAGAGAAAGAAAGTTGTCCAAAACAGCTTGCAATCGAATGTTCATGTGAATAGAAAAGGCAGGAGAGTGCTCAGGTACTGTTTTCTCTCAGTTGGCAAGCTGCGCACACAATCGCAGTGTTGTACAGCTTGTTTCATCACCTTTGCCAAGTTGCCGCTCTCTCCGGCTCCCGGAGACGAAGAAGCTGCTTCTTCTTTGCGCAAAGACGATTCTGCCGCTCACAGTGCTCTGCAGTGTGTGTCTTCTGCCGAAAGAGGCCCGGGAGCTGTGCTTAGTTCTGCAGAGCACCGTACCTTCGTCTTTAGCCTCTCTTCTCGTCTACATCTTAGCAAAAAGCTTTTCCACTCTGTCTGGCAAGGAGAAACTGTGCCAGCACAGAAAACATCTCCCATCGTGTTCTAGAGGCAGCACGGAAGTCTGCCGAGTGTTTTGCAAGAAGAGAAAGAAAGTTGTCCATAACAGCTTGCAATCGAATGTTCATGTGAATAGAAAAGGCAGCAGAGTTGTCAGGTACTGTTTTCTCTCACTTGGCAAGCTGCGCACACAATCGCAGTGTTGTACAGCTTGTTTCATCACCTTTGCACAGTTGCCGCTCTCTCCGGCTCCTGGAGACGAAGAAGCTGCTTCTTC
Organism: Melozone crissalis; assembly: GCF_028551555.1. Lineage (NCBI taxonomy): Eukaryota > Metazoa > Chordata > Aves > Passeriformes > Passerellidae > Melozone > Melozone crissalis. Next base: position 21,528,630 of record NW_026535787.1, read on the forward strand.
GCGCAAAGACGATTCTGCCGCTCACAGTGTTCTGCGGTGTTCGCCTTCCTCCGAAAGAGGCCCGGGATCGGTGCTTAGCTCTGCAGAGCACCGTACCTTCGTCTTTAGCCTCTCTTCTCGTCTACATCTTAGCAAAAAGCTTTTCCACTCTGTCTGGCAAGGAGAAAATGTGCGAGCACAGAAAACATCTCCCATCGTGTTCTAGAGGCTGCACGGAGGTCTGCCGAGTGTTTTGCAAGAAGAGAAAGAAAGTTGTCCAAAACAGCTTGCCATCGAATGTTCATGTGAATAGAAAAGGCAGGAGAGTGGTCAGGTACTGTTTTCTCTCAGTTGGCAAGCTGCGCACACAATCGCAGTGTTGTACAGCTGATTTCATCACCTTTGAGAAGTTGCCGCTCTCTCCGGCTCCCGGAGACGAAGAAGCTGCTTCTTCGTGCAAAGACGATTCTGCCGCTCACAGTGCTCTGCGGTGTGCGCCTTCTGCCGAAAGAGGCCCGGGAGCTGTGCTTAGCTCTGCAGAGCACCGTACCTTTGTCTTTAGCCTCTCTTCTCGTCTACATCTTAGCAAAAAGCTTTTCCACTCTGTCTGGCAAGGAGAAACTCTGCCAGCACAGAAAACATCTCCCATCGTGTTCTAGAGGCTGCACGCAGGTCTGCCGAGTGTTTTGCAAGAAGAGAAAGAAAGTTGTCCAAAACAGCTTGCAATCGAATGTTCATATGAATAGAAAAGGCAGGAGAGTGGTCAGGTACTGTTTTCTCTCAGTTGGCAAGCTGCGCACACAATCGCAGTGTTGTACAGCTTGTTTCATCACCTTTGCCAAGTTGCCGCTCTCTCCGGCTCCCGGAGACGAAGAAGCTGCTTCTTCGCGCAAAGACGATTCTGCCGCTCACAGTGCTCTGCGGTGTGTGTCTTCTGCCGAAAGAGGCCCGGGAGCTGTGCTTAGCTCTGCAGAGCACCGTACCTTCGTCTTTAGCCTCTCTTCTGGTCTACATCTTAGCAAAAAGCTTTTCCACTCTGTCTGGCAAGGAGAAACTGTGCCAGCACAAAAAACATCTCCCATCGTGTTCTAGAGGCTGCACGGAGGTCTGCCGAGTGTTTTGCAAGAAGAGAAAGAAAGTTGTCCAAAACAGCTTGCAATCGAATGTTCATGTGAAGAGAAAAGGCAGCAGAGTGGTCAGGTACTGTTTTCTCTCAGTTGGCAAGCTGCGCACACAATCGCAGTGTTGTACAGCTTGTTTCATCACCTTTGCGAAGTTGCCGCTCTCTCCGGCTCCCGGAGACGAAGAAGCTGCTTCTTCGCGCAAAGACGATTCTGCCGCTCACAGTGCTCTGCGGTGTGCGGCTTCTGCCGAAAGAGGCCCGGGAGCTGTGCTTAGCTCTGCAGAGCACCGTACCTTCGTCTTTAGCCTCTCTTCTCGTCTAAATCTTAGCAAAAAGCTTTTCAGCTCTGTCTGGCAAGGAGAAACTGTGCCAGCACAGAAAACATCTCCCATCGTGTTCTAGAGGCTGCACGGAGGTCTGCCGAGTGTTTTGCAAGAAGAGAAAGAAAGTTGTCCAAAACAGTTGCAATCGAATGTTCATGTGAATAGAAAAGGCAGGAGAGTGGTCAGGTACTGTTTTCTCTCAGTTGGCAAGCTGCGCACACAATCGCAGTGTTGTACAGCTTGTTTCATCACCTTTGCGAAGTTGCCGCTCTCTCCGGCTCCCGGAGACAAAGAAGCTGCTTCTTCTTTGCGCAAAGACGATTCTTCCGCTCACACTGCTCTGCAGTGTGTGTCTTCTGCCGAAAGAGGCCCGGGAGCTGTGCTTAGCTCTGCAGAGCACCGTACCTTCGTCTTTAGCCTCTCTTCTCGTCTACATCTTAGCAAAAAGCTTTTCCACTCTGTCTGGCAAGGAGAAACTGTGCCAGCACAAAAAACATCTCCCATCGTGTTCTAGAGGCTGCACGCAGGTCTGCCGAGTGTTTTGCAAGAAGAGAAAGAAAGTTGTCCAAAACAGCTTGCAATCGAATGTTCATGTGATTAGAAAAGGCAGGAGAGTGGTCAGGTACTGTTTTCTCTCAGTTGGCAAGCTGCGCACACAATCGCAGTGTTGTACAGCTTGTTTCATCACCTTTGCGAAGTTGCCGCTCTCTCCGGCTCCCGGAGACGAAGAAGCTGCTTCTTCGCGCAAAGACGATTCTGCCGCTCACACTGCTCTGCAGTGTGTGTCTTCTGCCGAAAGAGGCCCGGGAGCTGTGCTTAGCTCTGCAGAGCACCGTACCTTCGTCTTTAGCCTCTCTTCTCGTCTACATCTTAGCAAAAAGCTTTTCCACTCTGTCTGGCAAGGAGAAACTGTGCCAGCACAAAAAACATCTCCCATCGTGTTCTAGAGGCTGCACGGAGGTCTGCCGAGTGTTTTGCAAGAAGAGAAAGAAAGTTGTCCAAAACAGCTTGCAATCGAATGTTCATGTGAATAGAAAAGGCAGGAGAGTGCTCAGGTACAGTTTTCTCTCAGTTGGCAAGCTGCGCACACAATCGCAGTGTTGTACAGCTTGTTTCATCACCTTTGCCAAGTTGCCGCTCTCTCCGGCTCCCGGAGACGAAGAAGCTGCTTCTTCTTTGCGCAAAGACGATTCTGCCGCTCACAGTGCTCTGCAGTGTGTGTCTTCTGCCGAAAGAGGCCCGGGAGCTGTGCTTAGCTCTGCAGAGCACCGTACCTTCGTCTTTAGCCTCTCTTCTCGTCTACATCTTAGCAAAAAGCTTTTCCACTCTGTCTGGCAAGGAGAAACTGTGCCAGCACAAAAAACATCTCCCATCGTGTTCTAGAGGCTGCACGGAGGTCTGCCGAGTGTTTTGCAAGAAGAGAAAGAAAGTTGTCCAAAACAGCTTGCAATCGAATGTTCATGTGAATAGAAAAGGCAGGAGAGTGCTCAGGTACTGTTTTCTCTCAGTTGGCAAGCTGCGCACACAATCGCAGTGTTGTACAGCTTGTTTCATCACCTTTGCGAAGTTGCCGCTCTCTCCGGCTCCCGGAGACGAAGAAGCTGCTTCTTCTTTGCGCAAAGACGATTCTGCCGCTCACAGTGCTCTGCGGTGTGCGGCTTCTGCCGAAAGAGGCCCGGGAGCTGTGCTTAGTTCTGCAGAGCACCGTACCTTCGTCTTTAGCCTCTCTTCTCGTCTACATCTTAGCAAAAAGCTTTTCCACTCTGTCTGGCAAGGAGAAACTGTGCCAGCACAGAAAACATCTCCCATCGTGTTCTAGAGGCTGCACGGATGTCTGCCGAGTGTTTTGCAAGAAGAGAAAGAAAGTTGTCCAAAAGAGCTTGCAATCGAATGTTCATGTGAATAGGAAAGGCAGGAGAGTGGTCACGTACTGTTTTCTCACAGTTGGCAAGCTGCGCACACAATCGCAGTGTTGTACAGCTTGTTTCATCACCTTTGCCAAGTTGCCGCTCTCTCCGGCTCCCGGAGACGAAGAAGCTGTTTCTTCGCGCAAAGACGATTCTGCCGCTCACACTGCTCTGCAGTGTTTGTCTTCTGCCGAAAGAGGCCCGGGAGCTGTGCTTAGTTCTGCAGAGTACCGTACCTTCGTCTTTAGCCTCTCTTCTCGTCTACATCTTAGCAAAAAGCTTTTCCACTCTGTCTGGCAAGGAGAAACTGTGCCAGCACAGAAAACATCTCCCATCGTGTTCTAGAGGCTGCACGGAGGTCTGCCGAGTGTTTTGCAAGAAGAGAAAGAAAGTTTTCCAAAACAGCTTGCAATCGAATGTTCATGTGAATAGAAAAGGCAGGAGAGTGGTCAGGTACTGTTTTCTCTCAGTTGGCAAGCTGCGCACACAATCGCAGTGTTGTACAGTTTGTTTCATCACCTTTGCGAAGTTGCCGCTCTCTCCGGCTCCCGGAGACGAAGAAGCTGCTTCTTCGCGCAAAGACGATTCTGCCGCTCACAGTGCTCTGCGGTGTTCGCCTTCTGCCGAAAGAGGCCCGGGAGCGGTGCTTAGCTCTGCAGAGCACCGTACCTTCGTCTTTAGCCTCTCTTCTCGTCTACATCTTAGCAAAAAGCTTTTCCACTCTGTCTGGCAAGGAGAAACTGTGCCAGCACAGAAAACATCTCCCATTGTGTTCTAGAGGCTGCACGCAGGTCTGCCGAGTGTTTTGCAAGAAGAGAAAGAAAGTTGTCCAAAACAGCTTCCAATCGAATGTTCATGTGAATAGAAAAGGCAGGAGAGTGGTCAGGTACTGTTTTCTCTCAGTTGGCAAGCTGCGCACACAATCGCAGTGTTGTACAGCTTGTTTCATCACCTTTGCGAAGTTGCCGCTCTCTCCGGCTCCCGGAGACAAAGAAGCTGCTTCTTCTTTGCGCAAAGACGATTCTGCCGCTCACAGTGCTCTGCAGTGTGTGTCTTCTGCCGAAAGAGGCCCGGGAGCTGTGCTTAGTTCTGCAGAGCACCGTACCTTCGTCTTTAGCCTCTCTTCTCGTCTACATCTTATCAAAAAGCTTTTCCACTCTGTCTGGGAAGGAGAAACTCTGCCAGCACAGAAAACATCTCCCATCGTGTTCTAGAGGCTGCACGGAGGTCTGCCGAGTGTTTTGCAAGAAGAGAAAGAAAGTTGTCCAAAACAGCTTGCCATCGAATGTTCATGTGAATAGAAAAGGCAGGAGAGTGGTCAGGTACTGTTTTCTCTCAGTTGGCAAGCTTTGCACACAATCGCAGTGTTGTACAGCTTGTTTCATCACCTTTGCGAAGTTGCCGCTCTCTCCGGCTCCCGGAGACGAAGAAGCTGCTTCTTCGCGCAAAGACGATTCTGCCGCTCACAGTGCTCTGCAGTGTGTGTCTTCTGCCGAAAGAGGCCCGGGAGCTGTGCTTAGCTCTGCAGAGCACCGTACCTTCGTCTTTAGCCTCTCTTCTCGTCTACATCTTAGCAAAAAGCTTTTCCACTCTGTCTGGCAAGGAGAAACTGTGCCAGCACAGAAAACATCTCCCATCGTGTTCTAGAGGCTGCACGGAGGTCTGCCGAGTGTTTTGCAAGAAGAGAAAGAAAGTTTTCCAAAACAGCTTGCAATCGAATGTTCATGTGAATAGAAAAGGCAGGAGAGTGCTCAGGTACTGTTTTCTCTCAGTTGGCAAGCTGCGCACACAATCGCAGTGTTGTACAGCTTGTTTCATCACCTTTGCCAAGTTGCCGCTCTCTCCGGCTCCCGGAGACGAAGAAGCTGCTTCTTCTTTGCGCAAAGACGATTCTGCCGCTCACACTGCTCTGCAGTGTTTGTCTTCTGCCGAAAGAGGCCCGGGAGCTGTGCTTAGTTCTGCAGAGCACCGTACCTTCGTCTTTAGCCTCTCTTCTCGTCTACATCTTAGCAAAAAGCTTTTCCACTCTGTCTGGCAAGGAGAAACTGTGCCAGCACAGAAAACATCTCCCATCGTGTTCTAGAGGCTGCACGGAGGTCTGCCGAGTGTTTTGCAAGAAGAGAAAGAAAGTTGTCCAAAACAGCTTGCAATCGAATATTCATGTGAATAGGAAAGGCAGGAGAGTGGTCACGTACTGTTTTCTCACAGTTGGCAAGCTGCGCACACAATCGCAGTGTTGTACAGCTTGTTTCATCACCTTTGCCAAGTTGCCGCTCTCTCCGGCTCCCGGAGACGAAGAAGCTGTTTCTTCGCGCAAAGACGATTCTGCCGCTCACACTGCTCTGCAGTGTTTGTCTTCTGCCGAAAGAGGCCCGGGAGCTGTGCTTAGTTCTGCAGAGTACCGTACCTTCGTCTTTAGCCTCTCTTCTCGTCTACATCTTAGCAAAAAGCTTTTCCACTCTGTCTGGCAAGGAGAAACTGTGCCAGCACAGAAAACATCTCCCATCGTGTTCTAGAGGCTGCACGGAGGTCTGCCGAGTGTTTTGCAAGAAGAGAAAGAAAGTTTTCCAAAACAGCTTGCAATCGAATGTTCATGTGAATAGAAAAGGCAGGAGAGTGGTCAGGTACTGTTTTCTCTCAGTTGGCAAGCTGCGCACACAATCGCAGTGTTGTACAGTTTGTTTCATCACCTTTGCGAAGTTGCCGCTCTCTCCGGCTCCCGGAGACGAAGAAGCTGCTTCTTCGCGCAAAGACGATTCTGCCGCTCACAGTGCTCTGCGGTGTTCGCCTTCTGCCGAAAGAGGCCCGGGAGCGGTGCTTAGCTCTGCAGAGCACCGTACCTTCGTCTTTAGCCTCTCTTCTCGTCTACATCTTAGCAAAAAGCTTTTCCACTCTGTCTGGCAAGGAGAAACTGTGCCAGCACAGAAAACATCTCCCATTGTGTTCTAGAGGCTGCACGCAGGTCTGCCGAGTGTTTTGCAAGAAGAGAAAGAAAGTTGTCCAAAACAGCTTCCAATCGAATGTTCATGTGAATAGAAAAGGCAGGAGAGTGGTCAGGTACTGTTTTCTCTCAGTTGGCAAGCTGCGCACACAATCGCAGTGTTGTACAGCTTGTTTCATCACCTTTGCGAAGTTGCCGCTCTCTCCGGCTCCCGGAGACAAAGGAGCTGCTTCTTCTTTGCGCAAAGACGATTCTGCCGCTCACAGTGCTCTGCAGTGTGTGTCTTCTGCCGAAAGAGGCCCGGGAGCTGTGCTTAGTTCTGCAGAGCACCGTACCTTCGTCTTTAGCCTCTCTTCTCGTCTACATCTTATCAAAAAGCTTTTCCACTCTGTCTGGGAAGGAGAAACTCTGCCAGCACAAAACATCTCCCATCGTGTTCTAGATCCTGCACGGAGGTCTGCCGAGTGTTTTGCAAGAAGAGAAAGAAAGTTGTCCAAAACAGCTTGCCATCGAATGTTCATGTGAATAGAAAAGTCAGGAGAGTGCTCAGGTACTGTTTTCTCTCAGTTGGCAAGCTGCGCACACAATCGCAGTGTTGTACAGCTTGTTTCATCACCTTTGCCAAGTTGCCGCTCTCTCCGGCTCCCGGAGACGAAGAAGCTGCTTCTTCGCGCAAAGACGATTCTGCCGCTCACAGTGCTCTGCGGTGTGTGTCTTCTGCCGAAAGAGGCCCGGGAGCGGTGCTTAGCTCTGCAGAGCACCGTACCTTCGTCTTCAGCCTCTCTTCTCGTCTACATCTTAGCAAAAAGCTTTTCCACTCTGTCTGGCAAGGAGAAACTGTGCCAGCACAGAAAACATCTCCCATCGTGTTCTAGAGGCTGCACGGAGGTCTGCCGAGTGTTTTGCAAGAAGAGAAAGAAAGTTGTCCAAAACAGCTTGCAATCGAATGTTCATGTGAATAGAAAAGGCAGGAGAGTGGTCAGGTACTGTTTTCTCTCAGTTGGAGAGCTGCGCACACAATCGCAGTGTTGTACAGCTTGTTTCATCACCTTTGCGAAGTTGCCGCTCTCTCCGGCTCCCGGAGACGAAGAAGCTGCTTCTTCGCGCAAAGACGATTCTGCCGCTCACACTGCTCTTCAGCGTGTGTCTTCTGCCGAAAGAGGCCCGGGAGCTGTGCTTAGCTCTGCAGAGCACCGTACCTTCGTCTTTAGCCTCTCTTCTCGTCTACATTTTAGCAAAAAGCTTTTCCACTCTGTCTGGCAAGGAGAAACTGTGCCAGCACAAAAAACATCTCCCATCGTGTTCTAGAGGCTGCACGGAGGTCTGCCGAGTGTTTTGCAAGAAGAGAAAGAAAGTTGTCCAAAACAGCTTGCAATCGAATGTTCATGTGAATAGAAAAGGCAGGAGAGTGGTCAGGTACTGTTTTCTCTCAGTTGAAAAGCTGCGCACACAATCGCAGTGTTGTACAGCTTGTTTCATCACCTTTGCGAAGTTGCCGCTCTCTCCGGCTCCCGGAGACGAAGAAGCTGCTTCTTCGCGCAAAGACGATTCTGCCGCTCACACTGCTCTTCAGCGTGTGTCTTCTGCCGAAAGAGGCCCGGGAGCGGTGCTTAGATCTGCAGAGCACCGTACCTTCGTCTTTAGCCTCTCTTCTCGTCTACATTTTAGCAAAAAGCTTTTCCACTCTGTCTGGCAAGGAGAAACTTTGCCAGCACAAAAAACATCTCCCATCGTGTTCTAGAGGCTGCACGGAAGTCTGCCGAGTGTTTTGCAAGAAGAGAAAGAAAGTTGTCCAAAACAGCTTGCAATCGAATGTTCATGTGAATAGAAAAGGCAGGAGAGTGCTCAGGTACTGTTTTCTCTCAGTTGAAAAGCTGCGCACACAATCGCAGTGTTGTACAGCTTGTTTCATCACCTTTGCGAAGTTGCCGCTCTCTCCGGCTCCCGGAGACGAAGAAGCTGCTTCTTCTTTGCGCAAAGACGATTCTGCCGCTCACAGTGCTCTGCAGAGTGTGTCTTCTGCCGAAAGAGGCCCGGGAGCTGTGCTTAGCTCTGCAGAGCACCGTACCTTCGTCTTTAGCCTCTATTCTCGTCTACATCTTAGCAAAAAGCTTTTCCACTCCTTCTGGGAAGGAGAAACTGTGCCAGCACAAAAAACATCTCCCATCATGTTCTAGAGGCTGCACGGAGGTCTGCCGAGTGTTTTGCAAGAAGAGAAAGAAAGTTGTCCAAAACAGCTTGCAATCGAATGTTCATGTGAATAGAAAAGGCAGGAGAGTGGTCAGGTACTGTTTTCTCTCAGTTGGCAAGCTGCGCACACAATCGCAGTGTTGTACAGTTTGTTTCATCACCTTTGCGAAGTTGCCGCTCTCTCCGGCTCCCGGAGACGAAGAAGCTGCTTCTTCGCGCAAAGACGATTCTGCCGCTCACACTGCTCTGCAGTGTGTGTCTTCTGCCGAAAGAGTCCCGGGAGCTGTGCTTAGCTCTGCAGAGCACCGTACCTTCGTCTTTAGCCTCTCTTCTCGTCTACATCTTAGCAAAAAGCTTTTCCACTCTGTCTGGCAAGGAGAAACTGTGCCAGCACAGAAAATATCTCCCATCGTGTTCTAGAGGCTGCACGCAGGTCTGCCGAGTGTTTTGCAAGAAGAGAAAGAAAGTTGTCCAAAAGAGCTTGCAATCGAATGTTCATGTGAATAGAAAAGGCAGGAGAGTGGTCAGGTACTGTTTTCTCTCAGTTGGTAAGCTGCGCACACAATCGCAGTGTTGTACAGCTTGTTTCATCACCTTTGCGAAGTTGCCGCTCTCTCCGGCTCCCGGAGACGAAGAAGCTGCTTCTTCGCGCAAAGACGATTCTGCCGCTCACACTGCTCTGCAGTGTGTGTCTTCTGCCGAAAGAGCCCCGGGAGCTGTGCTTAGCTCTGCAGAGCACCGTACCTTCGTCTTTAGCCTCTCTTCTCGTCTACATCTTAGCAAAAAGCTTTTCCACTCTGTCTGGCAAGGAGAAACTTTGCCAGCACAAAAAACATCTCCCATCGTGTTCTAGAGGCTGCACGGAGGTCTGCCGAGTGTTTTGCAAGAAGAGAAAGAAAGTTGTCCAAAACAGCTTGCAATCGAATGTTCATGTGAATAGAAAAGGCAGGAGAGTGGTCAGGTACTGTTTTCTCTCAGTTGGCAAGCTGCGCACACAATCGCAGTGTTGTACAGCTTGTTTCATCACCTTTGCGAAGTTGCCGCTCTCTCCGGCTCCCGGAGACGAAGAAGCTGCTTCTTCTTTGCGCAAAGACGATTCTGCCGCTCACACTGCTCTGCAGTGTGTGTCTTCTGCCGAAAGAGGACCGGGAGCTGTGCTTAGCTCTGCAGAGCACCGTACCTTCGTCTTTAGCCTCTCTTCTCGTCTACATCTTAGCAAAAAGCTTTTCCACTCTGTCTGGCAAGGAGAAACTTTGCCAGCACAAATAAAATCTCCCATCGTGTTCTAGAGGCTGCACGGAGGTCTGCCGAGTGTTTTGCAAGAAGAGAAAGAAAGTTGTCCAAAACAGCTTGCAATCGAATGTTCATGTGAATAGAAAAGGCAGGAGAGTGGTCAGGTACTGTTTTCTCTCAGTTGGCAAGCTGCGCACACAATCGCAGTGTTGTACAGCTTGTTTCATCACCTTTGCCAAGTTGCTGCTCTCTCCGGCTCCCGGAGACGAAGAAGCTGCTTCTTCTTTGCGCAAAGACGATTCTGCCGCTCACAGTGCTCTGCAGTGTGTGTCTTCTGCCGAAAGAGACCCGGGAGCTCTGCCTAGTTCTGCAGAGCACCCTACATTCGTCTTTAGCCTCTCTTCTCGTCTACATCTTAGCAAAAAGCTTTTCCACTTTGTCTGGCAAGGAGAAACTGTGCCAGCACAAAAAACATCTCCCATTTTCTTCTAGAGGCTGCACGGAGGTCTGCCGAGTGTTTTGCAAGAAGAGAAAGAAAGTTGTCCAAAACAGCTTGCAATCGAATGTTCATGTGAATAGAAAAGGCAGGAGAGTGGTCAGTTACTGTTTTCTCTCAGTTGGCAAGCTGCGCACACAATCGCAGTGTTGTACAGCTTGTTTCATCACCTTTGCCAAGTTGCCGCTCTCTCCGGCTCCCGGAGACGAAGAAGCTGCTTCTTCTTCGCGCAAAGAGGATTCTGCCGCTCACAGTGCTCTGCAGTGTGTGTCTTCTGCCGAAAGAGGCCCGGGAGCTGTGCTTAGCTCTGCAGAGCACCGTACCTTCGTCTTTAGCCTCTCTTCTCGTCTACATCTTAGCAAAAAGCTTTTCCACTCTGTCTGGCAAGGAGAAACTGTGCCAGCACAGAAAACATCTCCCATCGTGTTCTAGAGGCTGCACGGAGGTCTGCCGAGTGTTTTGCAAGAAGAGAAAGAAAGTTGTCCAAAACAGCTTGCAATCGAATGTTCATGTGAATAGAAAAGGCAGGAGAGTGGTCAGGTACTGTTTTCTCTTAGTTGGCAAGCTGCGCACACAATCGCAGTGTTGTACAGCTTGTTTCATCACCTTTGCCAAGTTGCCGCTCTCTCCGGCTCCCGGAGACGAAGAAGCAGCTTCTTCGCGCAAAGACGATTCTGCCGCTCACACTGCTCTGCAGTGTGTGTCTTCTGCCGAAAGAGCCCCGGGTGCTGTGCTTAGCTCTGCAGAGCACCGTACCTTCGTCTTTAGCCTCTCTTCTCGTCTACATCTTAGCAAAAAGCTTTTCCACTCTGTCTGGCATGGAGAAACTTTGCCAGCACAAAAAACATCTCCCATCGTGTTCTAGAGGCTGCACGGAGGTCTGCCGAGTGTTTTGCAAGAAGAGAAAGAAAGTTGTCCAAAACAGCTTGCAATCGAATGTTCATGTGAATAGAAAAGGCAGGAGAGTGGTCAGGTACTGTTTTCTCTCAGTTGGCAAGCTGCGCACACAATCGCAGTGTTGTACAGCTTGTTTCATCACCTTTGCCAAGTTGCTGCTCTCTCCGGCTCCCGGAGACGAAGAAGCTGCTTCTTCTTTGCGCAAAGACGATTCTGCCGCTCACAGTGCTCTGCAGTGTGTGTCTTCTGCCGAAAGAGGCCCGGGAGCTGTGCTTAGCTCTGCAGAGCACCGTACCTTCGTCTTTAGCCTCTCTTCTCGTCTACATCTTAGCAAAAAGCTTTTCCACTCTGTCTGGCAAGGAGAAACTGTGCCAGCACAAAAAACATCTCCCATCGTGTTCTAGAGGCTGCACGGAGGTCTGCCGAGTGTTTTGCAAGAAGAGAAAGAAAGTTGTCCAAAACAGCTTGCAATCGAATGTTCATGTGAATAGAAAAGGCAGGAGAGTGGTCAGGTACTGTTTTCTCTCAGTTGGCAAGCTGCGCACACAATCGCATTGTTGTACAGTTTGTTTCATCACCTTTGCCAAGTTGCCGCTCTCTCCGGCTCCCGGAGACGAAGAAGCAGCTTCTTCGCGCAAAGACGATTCTGCCGCTCACAGTGCTCTGCAGTGTGTGTCTTCTGCCGAAAGAGGCCCGGGAGCTGTGCTTAGCTCTGCAGAGCACCGTACCTTCGTCTTTAGCCTCTCTTCTCGTCGACATCTTAGCAAAAAGCTTTTCCACTCTGTCTGGCAAGGAGAAACTGTGCCAGCACAAAAAACATCTCCCATCGTGTTCTAGAGGCTGCACGGAGGTCTGCCGAGTGTTTTGCAAGAAGAGAAAGAAAGTTGTCCAAAACAGCTTGCAATCGAATGTTCATGTGAATAGAAAAGGCAGGAGAGTGGTCAGGTACTGTTTTCTCTCAGTTGGCAAGCTGCGCACACAATCGCAGTGTTGTACAGCTTGTTTCATCACCTTTGCGAAGCTGCCGCTCTCTCCGGCTTCCGGAGACGAAGAAGCTGCTTCTTCTTTGCGCAAAGACGATTCTGCCGCTCACAGTGCTCTGCAGTGTGTGTCTTCTGCCGAAAGAGGCCCGGGAGCTGTGCTTAGCTCTGCAGAGCACCGTACCTTCGTCTTTAGCCTCTCTTCTCGTCTACATCTTAGCAAAAAGCTTTTCCACTCTGTCTGGCAAGGAGAAACTTTGCCAGCACAAAAAACATCTCCCATCGTGTTCTAGAGGCTGCACGGAGGTCTGCCGAGTGTTTTGCAAGAAGAGAAAGAAAGTTGTCCAAAACAGCTTGCAATCGAATGTTCATGTCAATAGAAAAGGCAGGAGAGTGGTCAGGTACTGTTTTCTCTCAGTTGGCAAGCTGCGCACACAATCGCAGTGTTGTACAGCTTGTTTCATCACCTTTGCGAAGTTGCCGCTCTCTCCGGCTCCCGGAGACGAAGAAGCTGCTTCTTCTTTGCGCAAAGACAATTCTGCCGCTCACAGTGCTCTGCAGTGTGTGTCTTCTGCCGAAAGAGGCCCGGGAGCTGTGCTTAGCTCTGCAGAGCACCGTACCTTCGTCTTTAGCCTCTCTTCTCGTCTACATCTTAGCAAAAAGCTTTTCCACTCTGTCTGGCAAGGAGAAACTGTGCCAGCATAAAAAACAACTCCCATCGTGTTCTAGAGGCTGCACGGAGGTCTGCCGAGTGTTTTGCAAGAAGAGAAAGAAAGTTGTCCAAAACAGCTTGCAATCGAATGTTCATGTGAATAGAAAAAGCAGGAGAGTGGTCAGGTACTGTTTTCTCTCAGTTGGCAAGCTGCGCACACAATCGCAGTGTTGTACAGTTTGTTTCATCACCTTTGCGAAGTTGCCGCTCTCTCCGGCTCCCGGAGACGAAGAAGCTGCTTCTTCGCGCAAAGAGTATTCTGCCGCTCACAGTGCTCTGCAGTGTGTGTCTTCTGCCGAAAGAGGCCCGGGAGCTGTGCTTAGCTCTGCAGAGCACCGTACCTTCGTCTTTAGCCTCTCTTCTCGTCTACATCTTAGCAAAAAGCTTTTCCACTCTGTCTGGCAAGGAGAAACTTTGCCAGCACAAAAAACATCTCCCATCGTGTTCTAGAGGCTGCACGGAGGTCTGCCGAGTGTTTTGCAAGAAGAGAAAGAAAGTTGTCCAAAACAGCTTGCAATCGAATGTTCATGTGAATAGAAAAGGCAGGAGAGTGCTCAGGTACTGTTTTCTCTCAGTTGGCAAGCTGCGCTCACAATCGCAGTGTTGTACAGCTTGTTTCATCTCCTTTGCCAAGTTGCCGCTCTCTCCGGCTCCCGGAGACGAAGAAGCTGCTTCTTCTTTGTGCAAAGACGATTCTGCCGCTCACAGTGCTCTGCAGTGTGTGTCTTCTGCCGAAAGAGGCCCGGGAGCTGTGCTTAGCTCTGCAGAGCACCGTACCTTCGTCTTTAGCCTCTCTTCTCGTCTACATCTTAGCAAAAAGCTTTTCCACTCTGTCTGGCAAGGAGAAACTGTGCCAGCACAAAAAACATCTCCCATCGTGTTCTAGAGGCTGCACGGAAGTCCTCCGAGTGTTTTGCAAGAAGAGAAAGAAAGTTGTCCAAAACAGCTTGCAATCGAATGTTCATGTGAATAGAAAAGGCAGGAGAGTGGTCAGGTACTGTTTTCTCTCAGTTGGCAAGCTGCGCACACAATCGCAGTGTTGTACAGCTTGTTTCATCACCTTTGCAAAGTTGCCGCTCTCTCCGGCTCCCGGAGACGAAGAAGCTGCTTCTTCGCGCAAAGACGATTCTGCCTCTCACAGTGCTCTGCGGTGTGCGGCTTCTGCCGAAAGAGGCCCGGGAGCTGTGCTTAGCTCTGCAGAGCACCGTACCTTCGTCTTTAGCCTCTCTTCTCGTCTACATCTTAGCAAAAAGCTTTTCCACTCTGTCTGGCAAGGAGAAACTTTGCCAGCACAAAAAACATCTCCCATCGTGTTCTAGAGGCTGCACGGAGGTCTGCCGAGTGTTTTGCAAGAAGAGAAAGAAAGTTGTCCAAAACAGCTTGCAATCGAATGTTCATGTGAATAGAAAAGGCAGGAGAGTGGTCAGGTACTGTTTTCTCTCAGTTGGCAAGCTGCGCACACAATCGCAGTGTTGTACAGCTTGTTTCATCACCTTTGCGAAGTTGCCGCTCTCTCCGGCTCCCGGAGACGAAGAAGCTGCTTCTTCTTTGCGCAAAGACAATTCTGCCGCTCACAGTGCTCTGCAGTGTGTGTCTTCTGCCGAAAGAGGCCCGGGAGCTGTGCTTAGCTCTGCAGAGCACCGTACCTTCGTCTTTAGCCTCTCTTCTCGTCTACATCTTAGCAAAAAGCTTTTCCACTCTGTCTGGCAAGGAGAAACTGTGCCAGCATAAAAAACAACTCCCATCGTGTTCTAGAGGCTGCACGGAGGTCTGCCAAGTGTTTTGCAAGAAGAGAAAGAAAGTTGTCCAAAACAGCTTGCAATCGAATGTTCATGTGAATAGAAAAGGCAGGAGAGTGGTCAGGTACTGTTTTCTCTCAGTTGGCAAGCTGCGCACATAATCGCAGTGTTGTACAGCTTGTTTCATCACCTTTGCGAAGTTGCCGCTCTCTCCGGCTCCCGGAGACAAAGAAGCTGCTTCTTCGCGCAAAGAGGATTCTGCCGCTCACAGTGCTCTGCAGTGTGTGTCTTCTGCCGAAAGAGGCCCGGGAGCTGTGCTTAGCTCTGCAGAGCACCGTACCTTCGTCTTTAGCCTCTCTTCTTGTCTACATCTTAGCAAAAAGCTTTTCCACTCTGTCTGGCAAGGAGAAACTGTGCCAGCACAAAAAACATCTCCCATCGTGTTCTAGAGGCTGCACGGAGGTCTGCCGAGTGTTTTGCAAGAAGAGAAAGAAAGTTGTCCAAAACAGCTTGCAATCGAATGTTCATGTGAATAGAAAAGGCAGGAGAGTGGTCAGGTACTGTTTTCTCTCAGTTGGCAAGCTGCGCAAACAATCGCAGTGTTGTACAGATTGTTTCATCACCTTTGCGAAGTTGCCGCTCTCTCCGGCTCCCGGAGACGAAGAAGCTGCTTCTTCTTTGCGCAAAGACGATTCTGCCGCTCACAGTGCTCTGCAGTGTGTGTCTTCTGCCGAAAGAGGCCCGGGAGCTGTGCTTAGCTCTGCAGAGCACCGTACCTTCGTCTTTAGCCTCTCTTCTCGTCTACATCTTAGCAAAAAGCTTTTCCACTCTGTCTGGCAAGGAGAAACTGTGCCAGCACAAAAAACATCTCCCATCGTGTTCTAGAGGCTGCACGGAGGTCTGCCGAGTGTTTTGCAAGAAGAGAAAGAAAGTTGTCCAAAACAGCTTGCAATCGAATGTTCATGTGAATAGAAAAGGCAGGAGAGTGGTCAGGTACTGTTTTCTCTCAGTTGGCAAGCTGCGCACACAATCGCAGTGTTGTACAGATTGTTTCATCACCTTTGCGAAGTTGCCGCTCTCTCCGGCTCCCGGAGACGAAGAAGCTGCTTCTTCTTTGCGCAAAGAGGATTCTGCCGCTCACAGTGCTCTGCAGTGTGTGTCTTCTGCCGAAAGAGGCCCGGGAGCTGTGCTTAGCTCTGCAGAGCACCGTACCTTCGTCTTTAGCCTCTCTTCTGGTCTACATCTTAGCAAAAAGCTTTTCCACTCTGTCTGGCAAGGAGAAACTGTGCGAGCACAGAAAACATCTCCCATCGTGTTCTAGAGGCTGCACGGAGGTCTGCCGAGTGTTTTGCAAGAAGAGAAAGAAAGTTGTCCAAAACAGTTGCAATCGAATGTTCATGTGAATAGAAAAGGCAGGAGAGTGGTCAGGTACTGTTTTCTCTCAGTTGGCAAGCTGCGCACACAATCGCAGTGTTGTACAGATTGTTTCATCACCTTTGCGAAGTTGCCGCTCTCTCCGGCTCCCGGAGACGAAGAAGCTGCTTCTTCTTTGCGCAAAGACGATTCTGCCGCTCACAGTGCTCTGCAGTGTGTGTCTTCTGCCGAAAGAGGCCCGGGATCTGTGGTTAGCTCTGCAGAGCACCGTACCTTCGTCTTTAGCCTCTCTTCTGGTCTACATCTTAGCAAAAAGCTTTTCCACTCTGTCTGGCAAGGAGAAACTGTGCCAGCACAGAAAACATCACCCATCGTGTTCTAGAGGCTGCACGGAGGTCTGCCGAGTGTTTTGCAAGAAGAGAAAGAAAGTTGTCCAAAACAGCTTGCAATCGAATGTTCATGTGAATAGAAAAGGCAGGAGAGTGGTCAGGTACTGTTTTCGCACAGTTGGCAAGCTGCGCACACAATCGCAGTGTTGTACAGCTTGTTTCATCACCTTTGCGAAGTTGCCGCTCTCTCCGTCTCCCGGAGACGAAGAAGCTGCTTCTTCGCGTAAAGACGATTCTGCCGCTCACAGTGCTCTGCAGTGTGTGTCTTCTGCCGAAAGAGGCCCGGGAGCAGTGCTTAGCTCTGCAGAGCACCGTACCTTCGTCTTTAGCCTCTCTTCTCGTCTACATCTTTGCAAAAAGCTTTTCCACTCTGTCTGGCAAGGAGAAACTGTGCCAGCACAAAAAACATCTCCCATCGTGTTCTAGAGGCTGCACGGAGGTCTGCCGAGTGTTTTGCAAGAAGAGAAAGAAAGTTGTCCAAAACAGCTTGCAATCGAATGTTCATGTGAATAGAAAAGGCAGGAGAGTGGTCAGGTACTGTTTTCTCTCAGTTGGCAAGCTGCGCACACAATCGCAGTGTTGTACAGCTTGTTTCATCACCTTTGCGAAGTTGCCGCTCTCTCCGGCTCCCGGAGACGAAGAAGCTGCTTCTTCACGCAAAGACGATTCTGCTGCTCATAGTGCTCTGCAGTGTGTGTCTTCTGCCGAAAGAGGCCCGGGAGCTGTGCTTAGCTCTGCAGAGCACCGTACCTTCGTCTTTAGCCTCTGTTCTCGTCTACATCTTAGCAAAAAGCTTTTCCACTCTGTCTGGCAAGGAGAAACTGTGCCAGCACAAAAAAAATCTCCCATCGTGTTCTAGAGGCTGCACGGAGGTCTGCCGAGTGTTTTGCAAGAAGAGAAAGAAAGTTGTCCAAAACAGCTTGCAATCGAATGTTCATGTGAATAGAAAAGGCAGGAGAGTGGTCAGGTACTGTTTTCTCTCAGTTGGCAAGCTGCGCACACAATCGCAGTGTTGTACAGCTTGTTTCATCACCTTTGCCAAGTTGCCGCTCTCTCCGGCTCCCGGAGACGAAGAAGCTGCTTCTTCGCGCAAAGACGATTCTGCTGCTCATAGTGCTCTGCAGTGTGTGTCTTCTGCCGAAAGAGGCCCGGGAGCTGTGCTTAGCTCTGCAGAGCACCGTACCTTCGTCTTTAGCCTCTCTTCTCGTCTACATCTTAGCAAAAAGCTTTTCCACTCTGTCTGGCAAGGAGAAACTGTGCCAGCACAGAAAAAATCTCCCATCGTGTTCTAGAGGCTGCACGGAGGTCTGCCGAGTGTTTTGCAAGAAGAGAAAGAAAGTTGTCCAAAACAGCTTGCAATCGAATTTTCATGTGATTAGAAAAGCAGGAGAGTTGTCAGGTACTGTTTTCTCTCAGTTGGCAAGCTGCGCACACAATCGCAGTGTTGTACAGCTTGTTTCATCACCTTTGCGAAGTTGCCGCTCTCTCCGGCTCCCGGAGACGAAGAAGCTGCTTCTTCTCTGCGCAAAGACGATTCTGCTGCTCACAGTGCTCTGCGGTGTGCGGCTTCTGCCGAAAGAGGCCCGGGAGCTTTGCTTAGCTCTGCAGAGCACCGTACCTTCGTCTTTAGCCTCTCTTCTCGTCTACATCTTAGCAAAAAGCTTTTCCACTCTGTCTGGCAAGGAGAAACTGTGCCAGCACAAAAAACATCTCCCATCATGTTCTAGAGGCTGCACGGAGGTCTGCCGAGTGTTTTGCAAGAAGAGAAAGAAAGTTGTCCAAAACAGCTTGCAATCGAATGTTCATGTGAATAGAAAAGGCAGGAGAGTGGTCAGGTACTGTTTTCTCTCAGTTGGCAAGCTGCGCACAAAATCGCAGTGTTGTACAGCTTGTTTCATCACCTTTGCGAAGTTGCCGCTCTCTCCGGCTCCCGGAGACGAAGAAGCTGCTTCTTCGCGCAAAGAGGATTCTGCCGCTCACAGTGCTCTGCAGTGTGTGTCTTCTGCCGAAAGAGGCCCGGGAGCTGTGCTTAGCTCTGCAGAGCACCGTACCTTCGTCTTTAGCCTCTCTTCTGGTCTACATCTTAGCAAAAAGCTTTTCCACTCTGTCTGGCAAGGAGAAACTGTGCCAGCACAAAAAACATCTCCCATCGTGTTCTAGAGGCTGCACGGAGGTCTGCCGAGTGTTTTGCAAGAAGAGAAAGAAAGTTGTCCAAAACAGCTTGCAATCGAATGTTCATGTGAATAGAAAAGGCAGGAGAGTGCTCAGGTACTGTTTTCTCTCAGTTGGCAAGCTGCGCACACAATCGCAGTGTTGTACAGCTTGTTTCATCACCTTTGCCAAGTTGCCGCTCTCTCCGGCTCCCGGAGACGAAGAAGCTGCTTCTTCTTTGCGCAAAGACGATTCTGCCGCTCACAGTGCTCTGCAGTGTGTGTCTTCTGCCGAAAGAGGCCCGGGAGCTGTGCTTAGCTCTGCAGAGCACCGTACCTTCGTCTTTAGCCTCTCTTCTCGTCTACATCTTAGCAAAAAGCTTTTCCACTCTGTCTGGCAAGGAGAAACTGTGCCAGCACAGAAAACATCTCCCATCGTGTTCTAGAGGCTGCACGGAGGTCTGCCGAGTGTTTTGCAAGAAGAGAAAGAAAGTTGTCCAAAACAGCTTGCAATCGAATGTTCATGTGAATAGAAAAGCAGGAGAGTGGTCAGGTACTGTTTTCTCACAGTTGGCAAGCTTCGCACACAATCGCAGTGTTGTACAGCTTGTTTCATCACCTTTGCGAAGTTGCCGCTCTCTCCGGCTCCCGGAGACGAAGAAGCTGCTTCTTCGCGTAAAGACGATTCTGCCGCTCACAGTGCTCTGCAGTGTGTGTCTTCTGCCGAAAGAGGCCCGGGAGCTGTGCTTAGCTCTGCAGAGCACCGTACCTTCGTCTTTAGCCTCTCTTCTCGTCTACATCTTAGCAAAAAGCTTTTCCACTCTGTCTGGCAAGGAGAAACTGTGCCAGCACAGAATACATCTCCCATCGTGTTCTAGAGGCTGCACGGAGGTCTGCCGAGTGTTTTGCAAGAAGAGAAAGAAAGTTGTCCAAAACAGCTTGCAATCGAATGTTCATGTGAATAGAAAAGGCAGGAGAGTGCTCAGGTACTGTTTTCTCTCAGTTGGCAAGCTGCGCACACAATCGCAGTGTTGTACAGCTTGTTTCATCACCTTTGCCAAGTTGCCGCTCTCTCCGGCTCCCGGAGACGAAGAATCTGCTTCTTCGCGCAAAGAGGATTCTGCTGCTCATAGTGCTCTGCAGTGTGTGTCTTCTGCCGAAAGAGGCCCGGGAGCTGTGCTTAGCTCTGCAGAGCACCGTACCTTCGTCTTTAGCCTCTGTTCTCGTCTACATCTTAGCAAAAAGCTTTTCCACTCTGTCTGGCAAGGAGAAACTGTGCCAGCACAAAAAAAATCTCCCATCGTGTTCTAGAGGCTGCACGGAGGTCTGCCGAGTGTTTTGCAAGAAGAGAAAGAAAGTTGTCCAAAACAGCTTGCAATCGAATGTTCATGTGAATAGAAAAGGCAGGAGAGTGGTCAGGTACTGTTTTCTCTCAGTTGGCAAGCTGCGCACACAATCGCAGTGTTGTACAGCTTGTTTCATCACCTTTGCCAAGTTGCCGCTCTCTCCGGCTCCCGGAGACGAAGAAGCTGCTTCTTCGCGCAAAGACGATTCTGCCGCTCACAGTGCTCTGCAGTGTGTGTCTTCTGCCGAAAGAGCCCCGGGAGCTGTGCTTAGCTCTGCAGAGCACCGTACCTTCGTCTTTAGCCTCTCTTCTCGTCTACATCTTAGCAAAAAGCTTTTCCACTCTGTCTGGCAAGGAGAAACTGTGCCAGCACAGAAAACATCTCCCATCGTGTTCTAGAGGCTGCACGGAGGTCTGCCGAGTGTTTTGCAAGAAGAGAAAGAAAGTTGTCCAGAACAGCTTGCAATCGAATGTTCATGTGAATAGAAAAGGCAGGAGAGTGGTCAGGTACTGTTTTCTCTCAGTTGGCAAGCTGCGCACACAATCGCAGTGTTGTACAGCTTGTTTCATCACCTTTGCGAAGTTGCCGCTCTCTCCGGCTCCCGGAGACGAAGAAGCTGCTTCTTCTCTGCGCAAAGACGATTCTGCCGCTCACAGTGCTCTGCGGTGTGCGGCTTCTGCCGAAAGAGGCCCGGGAGCTGTGCTTAGCTCTGCAGAGCACCGTACCTTCGTCTTTAGCCTCTCTTCTCGTCTACATCTTAGCAAAAAGCTTTTCCACTCTGTCTGGCAAGGAGAAACTGTGCCAGCACAAAAAACATCTCCCATCGTGTTCTAGAGGCTGCACGGAGGTCTGCCGAGTGTTTTGCAAGAAGAGAAAGAAAGTTGTCCAAAACAGCTTGCAATCGAATGTTCATGTGAATAGAAAAGGCAGGAGAGTGCTCAGGTACTGTTTTCTCTCAGTTGGCAAGCTGCGCACACAATCGCAGTGTTGTACAGCTTGTTTCATCACCTTTGCGAAGTTGCCGCTCTCTCCGGCTCCCGGAGACGAAGAAGCTGCTTCTTCGCGCAAAGACGATTCTGCTGCTCATAGTGCTCTGCAGTGTGTGTCTTCTGCCGAAAGAGGCCCGGGAGCTGTGCTTAGCTCTGCAGAGCACCGTACCTTCGTCTTTAGCCTCTGTTCTCGTCTACATCTTAGCAAAAAGCTTTTCCACTCTGTCTGGCAAGGAGAAACTGTGCCAGCACAAAAAAAATCTCCCATCGTGTTCTAGAGGCTGCACGGAGGTCTGCCGAGTGTTTTGCAAGAAGAGAAAGAAAGTTGTCCAAAACAGCTTGCAATCGAATGTTCATGTGAATAGAAAAGGCAGGAGAGTGGTCAGGTACTGTTTTCTCTCAGTTGGCAAGCTGCGCACACAATCGCAGTGTTGTACAGCTTGTTTCATCACCTTTGCGAAGTTGCCGGCTCTCTCCGGCTCCCGGAGACGAAGAAGCTGCTTCTTCGCGAAAAGACGATTCTGCCGCTCACAGTGCTCTGCAGTGTGTGTCTTCTGCCGAAGAGCCCCGGGAGCTGTGCTTAGCTCTGCAGAGCACCGTACCTTCGTCTTTAGCCTCTCTTCTCGTCTACATCTTAGCAAAAATCTTTTCCACTCTGTCTGGCAAGGAGAAACTGTGCCAGCACAGAAAACATCTCCCATCGTGTTCTAGAGGCTGCACGGAGGTCTGCCGAGTGTTTTGCAAGAAGAGAAAGAAAGTTGTCCAGAACAGCTTGCAATCGAATGTTCATGTGAATAGAAAAGGCAGGAGAGTGGGTCAGGTACTGTTTTCTCTCAGTTGGCAAGCTGCGCACACAATCGCAGTGTTGTACAGCTTGTTTCATCACCTTTGCGAAGTTGCCGCTCTCCTCCGGCTCCCGGAGACGAAGAAGCTGCTTCTTCTCTGCGCAAAGACGATTCTGCCGCTCACAGTGCTCTGCGGTGTGCGGCTTCTGCCGAAAGAGGCCCGGGAGCTGTGCTTAGCTCTGCAGAGCACCGTACCTTCGTCTTTAGCCTCTCTTCTCGTCTACATCTTAGCAAAAAGCTTTTCCACTCTGTCTGGCAAGGAGAAACTGTGCCAGCACAAAAAACATCTCCATCGTGTTCTAGAGGCTGCACGGAGGTCTGCCGAGTGGTTTTGCAAGAAGAGAAAGAAAGTTGTCCAAAACAGCTTGCAATCGAATGTTCATGTGAATAGAAAAGGCAGGAGAGTGGTCAGGTACTGTTTTCTCTCAGTTGGCAAGCTGCGCACACAATCGCAGTGTTTGTACAGCTTGTTTCATCACCTTTGCGAAGTTGCCGCTCTCTCCTGCTCCGGAGACGAAGAAGCTGCTTCTTCGCGCAAAGACGATTCTGCCGCTCACAGTGCTCTGCAGTGTGTGTCTTCTGCCGAAAGAGGCCCGGGAGCTGTGCTTAGCTCTGCAGAGCACCCGTACCTTCGTCTTTAGCCTATCTTCTCGTCTACATCTTAGCAAAAAGCTTCTCCAATCTGTCTGGCAAGGAGAAACTGTGCCAGCACAGAAAACATCTCCCATCGTGTTCTAGAGGCTGCACGGAGGTCTGCCGAGTGTTTTGCAAGAAGAGAAAGAAAGTTGTCCAAAACAGCTTGCAATCGAATGTTCATGTGAATAGAAAAGGCAGGAGAGTGGTCAGGTACTGTTTTCTCTCAGTTGGCAAGCTGCGCACACAATCGCAGTGTTGTACAGCTTGTTTCATCACCTTTGCCAAGTTGCCGCTCTCTCTCGGCTCCCGGAGACGAAGAAGCAGCTTCTTCGCGCAAAGACGATCTGCCGCTCACAGTGCTCTGCAGTGTGTGTCTTCTGCCGAAAGAGGCCCGGGAGCTGTGCTTAGCTCTGCAGAGCACCGTACCTTCGTCCTTTAGCCTCTCTTCTCGTCTACATCTTAGCAAAAAGTTTTCCACTCTGTCTGGGCAAGGAGAAACTGTGCCAGCACAAAAAACATCTCCCATCGTGTTCTAGAGGCTGCACGGAGGTCTGCCGAGTGTTTTGCAAGAAGAGAAAGAAAGTTGTCCAAAACAGCTTGCAATCGAATGTTCATGTGAATAGAAAAGGCAGGAGAGTGGTCAGGTACTGTTTTCTCTCAGTTGGCAAGCTGCGCCACACAATGGCAGTGTTGTACAGCTTGATTCATCACCTTGCGAAGTTGCCGCTCTCTCCGGCTTCCGGAGACGAAGAAGCTGCTTCTTCTTTGCGCAAAGACGATTCTGACGCTCACAGTGCTCTGCAGTGTGTGTCTTCTGCCGAAAGAGGCTCGGGAGCTGTGCTTAGCTCTGCAGAGCACCGTACCTTCGTCTTTAGCCTCTCTTCTCGTCTACATCTTAGCAAAAAAGCTTTTCCACTCTGTCTGGCAAGGAGAAACTGTGCCAGCACAAAAAACATCTCCCATCGTGTTCTAGAGGCTGCACCGGAGGTCAGCCGAGTGTTTGCAAGAAGAGATAGAAAGTTGTCCAAAACAGCTTGCAATCGAATGTTCATGTGAATAGAAAAGGCAGGAGAGTGGTCAGGTACTGTTTTCTCTCAGTTGGCAAGCTGCGCACACAATCGCAGTGTTGTACAGCTTGTTTCATCACCTTTGCGAAGTTGACGCTCTCCTCCGGCTCCCGGAGACGAAGAAGCTGCTTCTTCCGCGCAAAGACGATTCTGCCGCTCACACTGTTCTGCAGTGTGTGTCTTCTGCCGAAAGAGGCCCGGGAGCTGTGCTTAGCTCTGCAGAGCACCGTACCTTCGTCTTTAGCCTCTCTTCTCGTCTACATCTTAGCAAAAAGCTTTTCCCTCTGTCTGGCAAGGAGAAACTGTGCCAGCACAGAAAACATCTCCCATCGTGTTCTAGAGGCTGCACGGAGGTCTGCCGAGTGTTTTTGCAAGAAGAGAAAGAAAGTTGTCCAAAAACAGCTTGCAATCGAATGTTCATGTGAATAGAAAAGGC